>NC_134712.1:155880011-156191943 GCF_049634645.1 Pelodiscus sinensis
TAAAGTAAATGCCAGAATGTCAATCTCCAGTGTGGCAAATGAAGACGTGCCCTTAGATAAAGAACTTAGTGGAGTTATGTGGTTAATCCAGCCCTATTCAATAAAACATTTAATGTGCTCAAGTGTTTGCTGGCAATAATGGGGAGGATGTGAAGTATATTCTTCTGCCCTGTGGGAAGAGATAGCAGGTTATATGGAAGAGAAAGGAAATGACCCAGAAAATGGAGGTTAGGAATCTACATTCAGATCAATATGATATCGGTGTCTCAGATTATTCCAACAGAGTAGTTGACAGCCCATTTACCATCTATTCTTTCAGTCAGATAGAGGGAACAAGAGAAGGCCTTATGCTGCACTAGTAAAGAATAAGAAACTGTTTATAGTTTAATCACTCCTGCATTGCTCCAGAGCAGAATTGTGTATTTTTAATTGCTGTACCCCTTCTATATTTGACAATGATGTACAACTTCTGGATAAAGCCTTTAAGTATAATTTTCTAATCTATATTTTTATTGAGCCTGATTATTTGTCTTTTTGACAATATTAGTCACCCAAAATTTAATTTTTAAATTAAAGAACCCCATAATATTGTTACATAGAAATGTCCCATCTAGCTGAGAAGAGAACATTTATCTTTTGTGTTGTTTTTCTAGTAGGACAAAGCTATTATATGATTCAGTTGACTATATCTGTATTCATGATGAGATATTTTTACTATATTCTTCCCATGATTCTGTAAGTTAAGTAAAGGGGGTGGTTGTCTTGTGATTTTCTGCCTTGTGAAATAGTGACTTTGTGAAGATGGATATTTTACTACAAAAAGTTACTGAATACAAATTTTTAAAGTCAAGAAGGGCTTACTGAAGCCAGGAAAAACTAGATGATACCAAAAGTGTATTGTAAAACGAAGATCTTGACCGCTTATTAAAATGTTCATGGTCTTTTTTTATAAGACTAATTGGCTGCATCTAGACTGGCAAGTTTTTCTTCAAAGGCAGCAGCTTTTGCGGAAAAACTTGCCAGCTGTCTACACTGGCCCCTTGAATTTCCGCAAGAACACTGACTTCCTACTGTCTGAAATCAGTGCTTCTTGCGGAAATACTATGCTGCTCCAGTTCGGGCAAAAGTCCTTTTGTGCAAAGCTTTTGCGCAAAAGGGCCAGTGTAGACAGCTCAGATTTGTTTTGAGCAAAAAAGCCCCGATCATGAAAATAGCAATCAGAGCTTTTTTCCGCAAAAGCACTTCTAGATTGGCATGGACACTTTTCTGCAAAAAGTGCTTTTGTGGAAAATCAACCGTGACAATCTAGACACTCTTTTCTGCAAATGCTTTTAAGGGGAAACTTTTCCGCTAAAAGCATTTGTGGAATATCATGCCAGTCTAGACGTAGCCATGATGTCCACAGTAGGTCTTCCACTTTGTATCGTTATATTCTGCTCATCTAAATCCCATATCCAGTTGCAATGAAATGCAGCAGGACATGGTATCAGTAGCTCCAGACTACAGACGCTAGTGCTACCTTTGCTATGTCTAGACTACATCCCTCTTTCAAAAGAAGGATGTAGTTTAGACATACCCCTTGTTTTGAATTGAATTCAAGTGCATATATGTGTGTGAGAGAGAGAGAGACAGAAAGAGAGAGAGACCCTACACAAGACAATAGGATTCAGAAGCTGTCCCCGGGCTCATGGAGGAAGAGTTTAAAAAGGAAGCAGAACTTCACTTGCTGGCAGCCCAGAGCAAAAAACAAGAGAGGAGGGGCACAAGAAGGTTTAGGAGAAAACAAAACGTTCTGTGCACATCAGTGCTGGATGGCCTAGGGAGTTGGCTGTTAGGGGGGTGCTCTGCTCTGAATGCAGTGCCGCTTCACCATTGGTGCAGAAGGACAGCATGGTATGGCATTATCACCCTGACTTCTTCTCAGCTGTGGGCAGTGGTGCTGCCTTCAGAGCTGGTGGCAGGCCAGTAGTCAGAGATAGGCGGCCAAAGAGATTGGCTGCTCTCTGGGGGTATGTCTACACTACCCTCCTAGTTCGAACTAGCGGGGTAATGTAGGCATACCGCACTTGCAAATGAAGCCCGGGATTTGAATTTCCCGGGCTTCATTTGCATAAGCCGGGCGCCGCCATTTTTAAATCACGGCTGGTTCGAACCCCATGCCGCGCGGCTACACGCGGCACGAACTAGGTAGTTCGGACTAGGCTTCCTATTTCGAACTACCGTTACTCCTCATACCACGAAGCCTAGGAAGCCTAGTCCGAACTACCTAGTTCGTGCTGCGTGTAGCCACGCGGCACGGGGTTCGAGCCAGCCGGGATTTTAAAATGGCGGCGCCTGGCTTATGCAAATGAAGCCCAGAAAATTCAAATCCCAGGCTTCATTTGCAAGTATGGTATGCCTACATTACCCCACTAGTTCGAACTAGCGGGGTAGTGTAGACATGCCCTGGGTGCCCAAGGATGACAGAGCATAAACTACTACAGATACGCTACCAAGCCTGTTATTTCAAAAACTGTACACCTGCTTTCCTTGGGGAACAGCACTTATTTTGAAAAAGTTATTTTGAAATAATGGTAGTGTGGACGCTCTGCTATTTCAAAATAACTACTTCCCAGAGTCATTCAAAGTAATTCCTCCCCAGTGCTTCTTGGGGTTCTAAGTCAAGGTAGCATATTCACAATAACGAGGCCTGCCTTGACTAATTTTGAGGCTCACCCATAGTGGGGACATGCTATTTCAATTTTGCTGTTTCAGGAGGATACTATATATAGTAACAAGTCTTTGTTCAGGCCAAGGGAGACAGTGTCAAACTTGCACATGAAGGTCAATTCTGCACACTCTCTCTGTAGTTGGCTTGTGAAATTCCTTTGTAGAAGAATGGTTAAATCCATGAATAAGTGTCCAAGCAGGTTAAAATGTTTCCCTATGGGTTTCTGTGTTACCATTTCTAATATCAGTTTTGTGTCCATTAATCCTTTGTCATAGAGACTGTCCAGTTTGGCCAATATACATGGCAGAGGGGCATTGCTGGCATTTGATGGCATGGATCACATTAGAGGATGTCCATTTGCATGAGCCTCTGATGTGGTGGCTTATGTGTTTAGGTCCTGTGGTGGTATCCCTTGTATAGATGTGTGGACAGAGTTGGCAACAGTGTTTATAGCAGGAGTAGTTTCCTGGGTGTGTGTATCTGAGGTGTGATGTGTGGCTGCTGGAGGGACTTATCACCTCATATTTCCTGCTGTGAGCAAAGGGGCGGAGAGAAGCATTGAGTGGGTGGAGCCCTGGCTCCATCTCCTCTACTCATTGCCCAAAGGGTTCAAAGGTTGCAAAGTCAGCTCAGCATCCATATCTCCTCCCAGTCCAGTGTCCTATCTACTAGTCCTTGCTGATTCTTGTATACTGCACTTTTAGAACATATGAAAAATACAGGTTACTTTCAGCCTCCCATCTTCTTAATTGCTTTACATAGAATAGTTTTTATGTTTACACACGTAATCCAATCACAGCTAGTTGTGCGGGAGAGTGTGCATCACAAACATCGTAGCCTGATTCTCTTCTCATTCACATTAATTTTAACTGCCTTGTAACTCCTTTCCTTTCTGTGAGATTATTTCTGATTTTCTGTAACAGGGCAGCTGCCCTGTACTGGCCCCTTAAGAGCCAAACCCCAGCCTAGAGCAGGCCTGGGGAGTTCAGCCCAGCTGGGCGGCGTTGGCCAATTAAGGCCCAGCTGGGGGCTATAAAAGGGCAGGGCTGCTTCAGCCAAGGCAGTGTGAGCCTGGCTGCCGAGGGAGCAGGACGCTCTCTGGAGCTAGGGCAGGGCTAGAGAGTCAGGCTGGGCCAGGGTGCTTGGACAGCCAACCGGCCAGCCTGCTAGGCCTGCGGCAAGGCTGTGAGCCTGGCTGCCGAGGGAGCAGGACGCTCTCCGGAGCTAGGGCAGGGCTAGAGAGTCAGGCTGGGCCAGGGTGCTTGGACAGCCAACCGGCCAGCCTGCTAGGCCTGCGGACAGGCCTGCTGGAGAGACACCAAACCCCCGGAAGGGGGGCTCAGAGCGAGTGACTTGGGCACTGCCGGAGGGCAGTGTGGCGAAGAGAGCAACGCGACCAGAAGATTCCAGAGGGGAAACGCCACGTGAGCGGAGGCCTGTGCGGGCGGAATGGACTGATGCCAGGGACAGATGACGGACCCCCGCTACGGTGGTGAGTGACCCCCTCACATTTTCACACTTTGAAGTGAGAGGAGAATCAGAGGACTTATCTTAAGTGATCAAATTAAGCAGCATGTGGGGGGGGGGGGGGAATAGCTTTACCTATTTTCTTCATTCAGTACTACTTTGGAGTGATACAAGTTAGCAAAACATTTGTAGTTTGTCATTCTCATGAATGGCTCTAGCAACTTCTTGCTGCTTAAGCATGAATTACTTGCCGTTTTCAACCGCACAAAGAGGCGATGCGAGTAATATCTGCAAGAGACATTTGAGTGTAAACCACTAACTATTTAAGTGAGAAGTGGCTGCTTATCGGTTAATAGTCCTGGTTACACTCAGACAACCCTCCTCGCCTGGAGCGGAGCTGGGCAGGTAAGGGCTTCCCACTCTGCTCCAAGGTAGGAGGCTTCACTGCAGCAGCAAAGTCACTTCCCCAACAGCAGAGCTGGCTGCCAGCTCCATGCAGCAAAGCTTCCTCTCTGGGAGCTGGAATAGCAGGGGCTGGAGGCTCTACTCCCAGGGAGGCTTCACTGCAGGCTAAGCTTTATACTGCAGAGCCCTCAGCACGGGTAACCATGTATCCGCTTATATTTTCAGCAGTTACACGGTTACCCTATGACATGATTTTTAACATCCCTAATATCTACATTCACTATAACAACCTAGCTACAGTGGACTGATGTCTGTGCTTTTGTGCTTCTCTGCTTTCACATACTTGTGTATCATAAAGAATTTTCTCTTCCCTTTTGACCTAAGCTTCCTATCAATAGGGTTACCATACATCTGGTTTTTCCTGGACATTGCCTCCCTTTTGAAGCTCCATCTTCTGTCTAAGAGGGTTTTTCAAACAGCAGAAAATGGCCAGGATTTTTGCAGAATAGACATTACAGCTCAGAGAAAGCCCCGACTAGTCCAGTGCCTGACTGGACCTTCCCTTGCATCCACAGCAGATTTGGTTCATTCCCTTGTAGCCACAGCTGCTAGATACTGGCTCCAGCTCCCAGCCTTGGAAATGGCATTCTACAGGGAGGCGCTGACTGACAGCTGTCACAATGTCCTGGGCTTGTGTCAGCCTCCCCACAACTCCTGTGAGTACCACCTCCAATGCCACAACTGTAGCCCCTTTCTAGCTTCTCCTCATACACCTTCTTTCTAGCTCCCCTCATTCTCTTTTTGGGAATTGGAAATGTGGTGAAACTATAAATCTCATCCTCTTTATATGGCATAAGCATATATGGTAGAGCATATATGGCATAAGCATATATGGTAGAGCTTTTTCGGAGGATTACAGCCCACCCAATAAGAAACTAAAAATAGGGATAACAAGGGAAAGAGTTTCCAATTACAAACCTTCTTCTCCACTAAATAGCTATTTGAGGCAGAAAACAGCCCTGAAATAAATGACAAATCTGAACGTTTCTGAAATTGGACTTCAAAATATCTTTCAAATATTCACTATTTTGTCCAAATGCTAATGATGCCATTGGGTTAGGTTTAGAACCTGAAACAAAAAGAGAGCCATATAAGGTAGCTTTAGTACTTAGTTGGAATGTGGGATTAGCTATAGTCCATTAACAACACACTGGCTATGTTCCTAGTTTTATTTAAATGGAGTCTCTTCATTATGCATATTGTGTTTTATATGCTTTCAGTAAGGAAAAGCTGAAAAAGTAAAGATTGATGGATTAAGATCCCAATGCAACATAATTTCAGATGATGTAAATCAGAATAGCTGAACTGAGTTTCTCGTGAGTCGTCTCAAAGTATCCCCCTTCCTCCCTGCTATTACCTTTCTCTTTATCCTTTGCCTTGCTGCCAAATGCACAACAGATACACTGATATTCCCATCATCCCAACAGAATATCAATGGAACACTGAAGCACAGCAGGTGATGTAGAATAACATGAGACAAGCAACTAAGCCTTTGTGCAGAGTTGAATGCTTTCCCAATATTATTTTTACTATGTGAATAATGGCTCTACTTGCCACAGGGTTGTTATGAGCTCACAGAAAGAAGGTAAGCAGCTGCAAACAAAAGGAGATGCATTCACGATGCAATATTGTATTAAGATGCAATCCACATTGTGAAAGCATTTGTGTACCGCTGCCTTTTAATATTTTAACAACATTTTAAAGAGAACCTGTGGATCAAGATCTCTTACTTTAGGGAAATAGTAACTTTGCAGTTATTACATTCCTATTATTTTCTTTGTAGATTTACATCATCTTTAAACAAAGTATCAGTTGCAGCAGTTCAGCAGCGAAAATAGCTATAGATTTCTTCCACATAGTCTAGTATCAGATAGTAGACTTTATTATGAGTGGTTATTTAAAGCAATTTGATCAAACAAAGGGTTAACTGAGCTCAAAGGATCAGCCACACAGCCTGACCAACATATAACTCAAATGTCACCCTATAATGACTCTGTTATCAATCCTTTAGTAAGTAACTAATATCTAAAGGCATATTTATAAAAGAAAAGGAGGAGAGTTAAAATGATCAACATCATATACATGTAATCATTTCAGAGTTCTTGTATCAGATTTGTAGCAGGAGCAGAATAAACTGCTAGACTGTAAAGTCTCCTGTAACTTCCAAAAGATTGGAAGATCCTCAGTCTATTGATTGGATTACTCTTTTTAGCGTTAAGTCCAGAGATCAGAGATGGAAAGATGAAAAATTCAAATACTTCCATGGGTTTATGTACCTTACCCCATGATGAAGTAACTTCACTGCCTCTTCCCCCCAAAGCAGAGTTGAGGGAAGGGGGGAAACAGAGACAAAATGGAGTCCAGGGTCACATGGGCAAGTCAGATGCCCATATGTGCTTTGATGACTCTCAGCAGGAGTCATTACCCATATTCTGGCTAATGAGTCCATAGGATGGCTCACCAGGCAGGAATTAGCTTCTTTTATGGCATATTGTAACACTTAATGTTGATGGCATAGGCCATCAACTTTAATAGTTCAGTCACAAAGTGCTGGTCAGTCTGGATGTAAATTACCTTGAGGAAGTTACCAAAAGAGTAAACATATTTATAGTCAATATTCATAACTTTAAATACAAAAATGGTACATGCATACAAACAGGATACTCTTATCTAGCAAATCACAATATTTCCATTGTCAGCTTACATGAATCTCATACTTTGTATAAGATATGTTGCAGTAATCTAATAGTGGCACTACTAATAATATAAATGGTCATGTTATAATCATACAGCATCACACAGATATTTTCTCTTTTCTGTTGTCATTCTCAGAGTTTGTCATCTTCTCAGAAAAAGAATGCTGTTATGTTATACAAGTGTCACGGTAGTATATCTGCAAAAATAAATAAATGTGTC
The DNA here is from genome assembly GCF_049634645.1 of Pelodiscus sinensis. Taxonomy (NCBI): domain Eukaryota; kingdom Metazoa; phylum Chordata; order Testudines; family Trionychidae; genus Pelodiscus; species Pelodiscus sinensis. The sequence goes on from NC_134712.1 coordinate 155,887,570, forward strand.
CTTTGAATGTACATTGATCATCATTTAAATTATAGCATCATCTATGGAACAAATTAACATAACCATGGAATTTCACAACTACTATATTAGGGTTGGCGAAATATTTTTGGCAAAAAATTCAGATTCAAGTTAATGGAAATATTTAGTAAATTTGTGTGAAGTTGGACAAATTGTTTCACTCAAAAATCCTAAAAAAAAAATCTAAAAAAATCAAAACTTTATTTTGAAATTGTTAAAATGGAATGTTTGACATTTCAGTTCAAAATGACTTTTTCATTTCAGAATTAACTTTTACTTTGTTTTATAAAACTATTAAAAGATAAAAGCTTAAAGGTGAAGCAAAATATTTTGTTTCACTTAAAACAAAAGTTCAACTTCTCAATTCACTAAAATGTCAAGCTTTTATTTTCGAGTCAACCTAAAACATTTTTTCCAGAATAGCTGGTGAGCCAAAAAAAATCCATTAGTCACACAGCTGTAACCCTAAATTGGGTTTAGACTTCAGCCTATCATGATTATCCCTTTATACCTGAATGAACTCACACAGAAAAATATTAAAAATAAAAATACCCTATTGTACAGGGCAACCACTTTTCACAAAATCATAATTCGGTATTTAATCTCAGTGCTTTTACTCCAAGGAAATCTGCACAATATCTTCAGAAGATGCATGTAGGGCAGGGTTACCCAACCTATGGATCAGGGCCCAAATATGGGTCTCCATTACATTTCAAAAGGGTCGCCAAGTGTCTCCCCAAGTGGCTCTGTCCCTTCTTTTCCCCTCGTTTTTTTAATTGCCTTGGGTCACCAAGTCTTCCTGAATTGTCAAAACGTGTCCCCATCTGGAAAAGGCTGGGTACCGCTGATGTAGGGTCATCACTATGCTAGACACTAAAAATCACCAACTCAGTAGACATTGGTTTTGTTTCATTACAACAATCTAACCCATTAACCTGCCTTTGTCCTATGAGTACTAAATTGTTAAATTCCCACTTCACAGTGAACATATAAAATGTGGTAAATGCATATGGCAGCTGTTTCCAAACCTTTTCCAGGCATTTTAATTATTTTCCTCTGCATGGAGAACACCATTTTGAATAGCAAAATAGCATCGACAGCCCAGCATGATCTTGTATGTTTGGTGTATGCATGGTCACGCTGTGCACAGTAGGCCATTTAGTACAGCAAAATAGTGTCCTCCATTCATCGGGACCTTGCACACAGGTTTTCTGTGAGATCGTGTGGTATGGAGCAAAATGTCATCCCCTGTACACTAGAACCCTATTTGTTGATGAGGACCCACAGATTAGCAACAACTGCCCTATGATTAACAATCTGTTAAACGTCGTTTTTAGGTGGGTTACTCTGATTACCTTTCCCAGACCTGACTGAAGAAGACCTCTGTGTAGTTTCAGACTTGTCCTTTTCACTATGGGTGTGTCTAGACTACAGGATTTTTTTCGAAAAAAAGTGGCCTTTTTTCGAAGAAAAAACTTCCCCTGCATATAGACTGCTGCCACATTCTTTCAAAAGTAAATCGAAAAAATGCGGCAGTTTTTCAACCGTGGAAAACCTCGTTTTATGAGAGAGAATGCCTTTTTTCAAAAGTGAACTTTTGAAAAAAGGCGCAATGTAATGCAAACGATGCTTTTTTTGAAAGAGAGCATCCAGACTGCTCTTTAACACCTACCAACCAAGTATGCTTTCTCAAATATATCTTTTTGTTTTGTTAATAAAATCACCTTTTTTAAGGGAATTATTTGATTCTTGTGTCCTGGAAGGTAATAGGTCTGTGTGCCTGCCTAGGCTAACAGGTCAGCTACTAGAGATTGCAGTTTCTTTTCTGTTTTCTTTTTCAAACTTTCTTGTGGTAAAAGAGTTTGGAGTACTCCTTAGGAAGAAGTTCAAGTGTTTCTCCCTTGAGTTTTAAAAGGAGTTAGTCTGCCACCATCAAGTGTCCATCTCCCAGTGCCAGTGAATCTGTGACTTTGGGGAGTTCTTGTAAGGAGAGCCTATAGAGACAAGATATTTTTAAGGTCTTTTGCAGGCCCTCACCTTCTGAACTCAGTGTGCTAGAATGCACTATGCATTGTATATTAAATATGAACACAGAGATAGAGCTAAAAGGCAAGTGGGCAGTCTTTGGAGTATAAGACTGTTTGTCAGAGGCTGGAGAAAGATGGCAGGAGACAAATCGCTTGATCATTGTCTTCGGTCCACCCTCTCTGGGGCACCTGGTGCTGGCCACTGTCGGCAGACAGGATACTGGGCTAGAAGGACCTTTGGTCTGACCCAGTACAGCCATTCTTATGTTCTTATGTTCTAAAGTAAGTTATAAAACACTAATAAAAGAAAATTGCAAGGTAATTTGTTCTTATCCAAAACAGGTGGCCAGAAATACTTAAAATATGTGTGCGTGTTTGTTTGTTTGTTTTTAAAAGCATCCAATGTGAAAGCTTCATAAGCAGTCATGTCTTGTTTTTAATCATTCTATGCAACTGGGAAATGGGACTCACAAATCATTATACTAATGATTTTGCTACTTGAGTGCATCAAGGGGTAAAAACCTGACCCTATTGTAATCAATGGAAGTTTTGCCATTGATTTCACTGGGGCTAAGATTTCACCCCAAAGTCTTTCTGCAAATTCACTCACCCTTAGCCAAGCAGAAACCAAAGGATTATCATGCTTTATATTAAAATGTTTGTTAAAATGGAAGCCTGACATGCTTCATATAACAATCGCAATGCACTTGTAGCCAAGGGGCTTTTAAAATGCATTTATTGTCAAGTAAGGCATAAATGAAAACCTGTTATTTACATTGAGTGCTCCAGACTGGAGCCCTCAAGAAATCTACATAATGAGAGGACTCTCGTGTTGTTAAAGCTCTGTAAATTCAAAGGGGCAGCTACAAGGAAAAGTAAAATGAGAAAGAAGAGTGACCACTTACTGAATACAGCCTCATTGTCAGACTGCTCTAAGCAGCCAGGATCTATCAGCTGAATCACATTTCTTAGTCATGTAAGCCATGTAGCCTGAAGCTCTAGCAAGTCAGGAGCTCTTTGCTCCCATTTGTTGGTGAAGGGGGGTATGTCTACACTACCCTCCTAGTTCGAACTAGGCGGGTAATGTAGGCATACCGCACTTGCAAATGAAACCCAGGATTTGAATTTCCCGGGCTTCATTTGCATAAGCCGGGCGCCGCCATTTTTAAATCCCGGCTCGTTCGAACCCCGTGCCGCGCGGCTACACACAGCACGTACTAGGTAGTTCGGACTAGGCTTCCTAGTCCGAACTACTGTTACTCCTCATGGAATGAGGAGTACAGCTAGTTCGGATTAGGAAGCCTAATCCGAACTAGCTACTCTGTGCCGCATGTAGCCGCGCGGCACGGGGTTCGAACTGCCGGCATTTAAAAATGGCGCCGGCCGGCTTCATGCAAATGAAGCCCGGGAAATTCAAATCCCGGGCTTCATTTACAAGTGCGGTATGCCTACATTACCCTCCTAGTTCGAATTAGGAGGGTAGTGTAGACATACCCAGGGAGACCCGGAGCAGCTTTACTCGCCCCAGAGGATGCGGTGGCGGGACCGCTGCACTCTGGGCGGTCCCGCCGCCCGCGAGCTCTGGGGCGAAAAACGTCGGACCCGCACTTACGAATGGGGCTTAAGTCAATTCCGCGTAAGTCGGGGACTGCCTGTATAGCTGAAATGACTGTAGGGGGGTTAAATGGTGGAGTATCAGGACTCATCAGCACTTCTCCAGAGTCAGAGACAGGCCTGTCCAAGTGCACATGAGGATTCTACTCCACTAGCACCAAGCTGGGAGTGAGGTTTGGCAGATGGAAGAGAATATATATGATAAAGGGCCATTTACTTATTGGACATTCACACCAATGGGAGGGCAACTAAGTTCATAGACTAATGAAACATTTCCCCATGGTAACTTAGGCTGTAAAATCATTCATGTAGATGTCTTGCTGTGCTTTGCCAAATTGCTTGTATGTCCCCTAGCCTTCCCATAAAGTTCTCCTTGTTCACACGCAGCCTCCATACCTGTGAGTGGGGAAGTATTGCTGATTAAGGACACCCAGAAAAAACCTATAGTGCTCTCAGAAATTCTCAGTGTGCACGTGAGCCAATGTCTATTAGTTTTAAGAGGCTGAGCCTGGCCCTTGTTGCTGCCAACAACAGCTTGTAAAAGGGTGATCCTTATGAAGAGTGGATCCCTCCATCCTGTATGTGCCGCTTCTAGCTCAATTGCTGTCACTTGTATTTTGTGTTCTTGTAAATGAAGGTGATAATCTCCTTTAGTGTTCCTAACACTACTAGTAAAAAGTACTTTAAGTCTCTGTTAGTCAGCTTTTTGTTAGCAGTAACTGTGTTCATAGAGGTGGAGCCTTGCAGATATGCACTATGAATGATGGAAGAATACAGAGTTATAGCCTCTTTCCTGCATGTAGAATAGTGATAGAAATGTAGCTGTGTTAGTCTGGTGAAGCTGAAACAAAATACAGGACTATGTAGCACTTTAAAGACTAACAAGATGGTTTATTAGACGATGAGCTTTCGTGGGCCAGACCCACTTCCTCAGATCAAACCAGGTTTGATCTGAGGAAGTGGATCTGGCCCACGAAAGCTCATCGTCTAATAAACCATCTTGTTAGTCTTTAAAGTGCTACATAGTCCTGTATTTTGTTTCAGCCTCTTTCCTATGTGTTTTGAGGACTGCTGTAGAAGCAAATAATATCTTAATATTTTATTGTTAACAAGACTAACTCAGCTTCAAAATGCCTATTCCAAAGACTATAAGATTACCACCTTCTTGATTTACGGACATATGCCTGATTCTCTTCTCACACCAGTGTACTCTTCAGTAGTATCATTCCAGGATGACAGCAAGGTAACAATTTGATTCTCTTTTTTCAGATGGCATTAATACTCCACAGCAGAATATGTTGTCTCCAAAACAAAGGCATAGCTGTGAGCATAAGTGCAGGAACTAGGTCTTTCTATGTGTTTGTCCATCATCTGGCCCAATAGTATCCTGATCCTGATTATGGTATCTGGCTGTAACTGTCTTAAATATTAAGCTATAATACTCATTTTGAGATATGAATGGCAGGCAGACCAAGAAAGGTTTGAGTTAGTTCTTAGAACAATTTTGTAACCAAACTGGAATCTCACTGGCGCTCAGATGAAAGTTTTATGAGGAGGCATAGTTCATCCTAGGCTTGATTTTTTTTTTTTTCATCCATGTGAGATTCCAGGCAGTTGTTTTCTGAGCAAGGTCCTATGAATAGAAGAATCTTGAAGCTTGTAAATTCTGACATAAAGATATTTCAAGATGGTGTTAACAAACAGGGATTAAAATATTCAGAACTGGGGAAAGAGAGGCATCAGTCTACTTACGTTCTGCAAATGCTGAAATGTAATTCAGGATCCACATCATCATACACTTTTCCTCCTCTGGCACTGGAGGTAAATTATGGTGACTTTTAATCTAAAAAATGGATTGATATGGAATTCCTTACAAATAATGTAAAACTCATTACCTATTTCAGTTGTCTTTTACTTGTTTGGTGGACGCTCATACTGGATATAAAATTAGAGCTTAAGAAATAAGGTACATGGGCAAGTCTTTTGGCACTGTTTATTTAAAAACCTTTCAGAGGGTTTCCAGCTATTTCCTCCGCTGACCTCCTCCACCTTTCCAAGTCATCTGCACAACAGCCCAGTGCAGAAATGAGGACTGCTGAGTACTGCTTCTAAATAACAGCTTTTTCAAACAGCTGGCATTTAAAAAAATAATTTCAAGTTGAATCAAAAATAATTTTTTGAAATTATTGGCGACTCATAAAGTTGTGAGGGAGGATAGTGTTTCAGGCTAAGTGTTTCAGGCATCTTGCCAAGATCAAGATGTTTCCTCTTTGACCAATTTTAACCATTTTTAAATAAAATAAAATTACATTACATTAAAGAAATGTTATGGAAAAAAATAATTTTAAACCCCAAAAGTTAAACCTTTTTTTAAAAAAAAGAAAGTCAAAATGAAATGTTTCCATTTTTTCAGATTTTTGTTTTGTTTTGTTTTGCCAAAACAATTTAGCAAAACCAATCCAAATGCAGGTAACATTTCAATGCCGTAAAATGTGCATTTTTCTCTGCGAAATTTTCATTGAAAAATTTCACTCAACTCCTGAACCTATTAAATAAAATGTAGAGTCATGTGCTGTGGATCACCACACAAGGGCTGAACATTCTCAGCACACAATTACCCTTAGGGTACGTCTAGACTACAAGCCTCTTTCGAAAGAGGTGACTTTCAAAAGAGCTCTTTTGAAGAAGCCTTTTTCAAAAGACATCATCTAGACAGCCACAAGACTTTCAAAAAAGTGATCCATTTTTTTCAAAAGAGAGCACCCAGGCAATCACGATGCTCTTTCGAAAAAACCCTGTTTGCGTTCAAGAACGCCTTTTTTCGAAAGATCTTTAAAAATAAAAGGTGTTCTTCCTCATAAAAGCAGGTTTACCGCTGCTGAAAAAAACTGCTGCATTCTTTCAATTTAATTTCAAAGGACTGCAATGGCAGTCTAGACGCAGGTGACATTTTTTTGAAAAAAAAAAAGCCACTTTTTTTTTTCGAAAAAAACCTGGAGTCTAGACATAGCCATAGTGATTCATTTGTGTCTTTCTGTAACCACTGGTTCCAAGTCTGAAGAGTTTTCAGTACATTGTAAACCTCTCTAGTCTGGCATTCTCTGGTCCGGCAACATCCATGGTCCAGCATGATTTTAATTGTCTGGATGTCTGTATAACATGAGTGTGGCCAAGTTTCCTGTGATCCCATAAAGTTTGTTTACAGCCACCAGTCCTGGCTCTCAGTGTTCTGTGCTTTTATTTAGCTCTAATTTACCCCTAAATGTCTTCTAAGAGCTCATTAAGCAATGTGAGTGTTGATAATATTGCTACGCAATATTGATCACCCGTGTTCCAGCAAATTCTGTGGATCAGCACCAGCCAGGTACTGATGAGCGGTTCAACCTGTACTATTATATATACACAACACTAGCGGTAGCCAAATACTAAGTACATCAGGCTGATATTTCTGGCTACGTCTACACTGGCCCCTTTTCCGGAAGGGGCATGTTAATTTCAGCGATCGCAATAGGGAAATCCACGGGGGATTTAAATATCCTACTTCAAAGTAGGAATAAGATCCTCCGGAAAAGGGCGCTTTTTCCGGAGGATCGGGGCCAGTGTAGACGCTCTTTTCCGGCTTTTCTAAAAGCCGGAAAAAAGCGGCGGACATTTTTATTTAAATGCCGCGGGGGATATTTAAATCCCCCACGGATTTCCCTATTACGATAGCTGAAATTAACATGCCCCTTCCGGAAAAGGGGCCAATGTAGACGTAGCCTCTCAGTATTGGTCTTTCCTAGAAGGTGAATTTTGGCATTTGTTTGAAGGGGAAGGAAAATGTTCTACTGTTTGTGAATATGAAAATAAAATACTTAGATGGGGAAGGAAAAATCTTGAGCCAAAACATTTAGCTTGTAGGGAAATTGATATTTGGCAAATAAATAAACCTTAGGAAGGAAAAATATAACTGAATGGTACAATGTGATTTTATTTTATAAGGTGGTAATAATAAGTAATCCCTGTCTGGCTACTATAGCTTCCACCATTGTGCAAATGCGCTGGTGCTATAAATGGCACTAGTGGTAAAATATTAGTCCTAACTTTTGCCTCCAGAGGAGCATCATTTAGGTATTGCATAGTTTTACATCCGTGCTCAGCTGATATTTCTTGATGGACCTATTCCTTATGAACTTTAGTACTTTTGTAAACCTGTTATAGTCTTGGCCTTCACAACATCCTCTGTCAAAGAGTTCCCCAGGTTGACTGTATGTTGAGTATACAATACTAATCCCCTGAGCCTGTCTTTCTTGGTTTTGTTATTTCCTTTGTAACTCCACTTTTCAGTTTCCAATCTCCATTACCAGCTGCTTGCTGTAGCCTTTTTCATCTGTCTCTCCTATTTAATTGTCAAGTGTTTGTACTCCCTTTTCATCAACTTGGCATCAAAATCTTTGATCTGCTATTTTTCTTTTACTTTCTGATCCGTCTTCTCTCTGATGAAAGCTAATCCTTGCATTACCCAACCACTCCCCAATGTAGACATCTTATTCTCTATTCTCTCTCATGTCCTTGCTTCCCACAAATTGTCTTTTAATGATTTGTATTTTTAACTAACCCTTTACATTTTTCTCACAGCTCAGAATTCCTTACTGGCAGTGCTTTTCTTCCACCTTTAAATAGTCTTCACACACTAATTTCATTAATGATATTGCAAATGTAAGGTTTTTCTGCTATGATTTCTTTTAAAAACAAAATTTGCCAATATTTGCAAGCCTTCAGGTATAATGAACATACAGCTGTTCTTGCAAATATACAATAATTGTATTGAGTGCAACACACTGTCTCACTATCTTTGAATATTTAAAATCATTTTGCAACTTTTTCCACACAGTACACAAGCAAAAAGCAATTGGGCAAAAATAGCAGTCATTAACTTTGGAGATGTGCTAAGCACAGCAGGTAGTATATGTGATTCAAACTCAAACTACAACTTCTCAGATGCAAAGTCTGGGGATTTATAGTTCTTGCAATTCACAAAGGGCTATCATCTGAACACTAGTTAGTAGAAAACAGAGGCTGATCCAGCAACACAGTGGAAAAAAGTCTTCATTAAAATGAGTTATCCAAAGTTAATTTGGAGTTTGTCACTGTAAACAGAATTTTAAAAGTCCTCTTCACATACCAAGTTAAGAAAAGAACAGAAACTGGATCACTGAAATCTAAAAACAAATGTTGCACAATTTATAAGATTGAAAACTGATTTTCATAAATAAACTCGTGATGAAATGAAAATCCTTTAAAGAGACTTAGGATAGATATACAGTAGTTTTGCCAAAGGGGTGTTATGAGAATTAAATCATGAATGTTAATCAAGTGCTTTGGTAGCTTCTAGTGAAAAATACAATAGTCTAAGTGCAAAGCAGCATTACAGACATAGTACTGATTACTATAAAGATCTACTGAAGTGGATGGAGAGCCACCAAGACTATTTTAATTAGAGTAGTTTTACCAAACCACCCATAATATGAGGGCCAACTTTTCAACCTCTTTGCAAAGTCCTACATCAGCATTAGGACCTGATTAAAAATTTCCTTGGAGCTGTATCGGTGTCAAAAAAATTGTATTCCTACCAGAAGTGCACAGTAGCAGCTATGAAGCAGGTGCACTGGTACTAGTCATATCCTACATAGGGGACATGACAAAGTCAAATCAGAGAGCTGCAAGAGTGGGAAAAGGCAGCCCTAGAACAGTAAAAAACCAACTCCCCTATGAAATTAGAAGTGGGTTACAGCAGATCAAGCAGCAGCAGCTGACAATGGGTTGTCTCAGGCAGAGTAGGATCAGCTGGGACCGGGCTAGCTTGGATCAATTAGGTTCAGCTGATTCCACTCAGGCCTGCTTGAGACATTTTTTAAGCCTCCACTGCTGGGTAGAGGGGGGAAGATGGGCATATAGAAACACTGACAGCTACTGAACTAAGAGATAGCAGAGGACTGAGGTGCTCCAGAAGCAAAGGCTGGTCTCCCTACTCCAGGGAAAGACTACAAGCACAACCCCCTACAAAGGGGGAGGCCTGACTGCCCAGACATGGCAGAAGGGGGAGGGGTGTTTTACCTGAGGCCCTTCCTGCCAAAAGGAGAAGTGCAGAGGCTGGCAAGGGAAAGAGGGGCCCTTGAAATAGGGGGTTAACACTGATTCCATGTAGCCACAGAGCCAGTGGCTCCAACCCACCTAACATCACCACGGCCAGTGCTCAAACACCTAACTGATCTGCTGAGCACAGGGGATCTAGACTTTCCAGCAAGTCCCATGTTCCACACTGCACTTAGGGCCTTCTGTGCACAAGAGGAGAAAAGGCGGTCTGGATTTGTCCCTATCCTTACCTTTATTAAACTAAATATGGAGGCCGGTAAAAACATACAGACACACATTGTGACATTCTGACAGTATTATGTCCCACTGAAATTGCTCCATCTAATGAGAATGAGTCATAGCATAAATGCAACCTGATAAACCAAACACTGAATTTAAATGAGCATGTACACCATTAATCAAAGGGATTTATGCAAGGCATGGTTTGAAAAAAAAACTTGCTAAAGGCCAGGAATCTTTAAAATAGACACTATGAGCTCTATTCGAAAGCTGCAGTGAAGTCTTCAATGAAGAACATTCATAATTCCATGTCATACATTCAAAAAAATGGTCTCCTAAAAATTGCCTCAACTAATAGGATGCAATAACAAGAAAACAATCCCAAAACAGTCTTGCCTCTCAAGAGTTAAAAATTCTGTCTGCAGACCATTAGTAAGGGTACGTCTAGACTACCGCGTTTTGTCGACAGATACTGTTGACAAAACTTCCGTCGACAAAGAGCGTCCAGACACATGGAGTTCTGTCGACAAAGCAAGCCGCTTTGTCGACAGAACTCCGTAGTCTGGACGCAGTGTTACAGGCAATAACACCTTCTGTCGACAGAACTCTGTCGACAGAAGGTGTTTTGCCTCGTAAAATGAGGTTTACCAGCGTCGACAAAACCGCGGAGTTCTGTCGACGTTATGTCGACAGAACTCTGCGGTAGTGTAGACGCTGGTATTGTTTTGTCGACAAAAGTCCACTTTTGTCGACAAAACTAGGTAGTCTAGACACACCCTAAGTGTCAGTCTGTGATCTATTCTAGGTATGTGAAATGAGTTGCTGGGGTCTCAGTCTGTGTCTTAGTGGACAGCTCCAACAAAAACTCTCATTGCAGCTGACATCTTTCTTGTCAGTCTCAACACAGATGTCAAGTAGTCAACTGGCATAGGTTGAAGGTTAATTCAGATTCTGTGGTAGGGGCCTGTCTAAGAACATTGGAAAAGCAGCCTGGAGAAGTTCACGCTGCTACTTGATAACTCTCCTGGGTGTGGGGTTGAGTTTCAATTTCCAGGATGTCAAGCCTGCATCTTTCTTGAGCAGCATGTTGCATTTTAAAGTCATTTTTATAAATATCTACATGTAGTCACTTTATCGTTATCTCCTCCAAGCCAGCTCATTCCATCTGTAGTAATTTGTTTGGTATCTTTCAAAGTCAAAAGGAAAAAATGCATTAGCCAACATGATGGCAACTGTAACCCTTCAGGATATATTGCCCCATAAATACTAAAACCCCACTGCAGTATAGCTTTTATCAAATGCTGTCTGAATGCAAAAGACTGTGGCTTTCACAAATCAGAAAAATGAAACCATAAATTACAGTCCCTGATCTGATATTATTTGGAACTGCCATCCCAAAAGAACACATAGGATGACCAATAATTGGTATAACAAATGGTATTGCCAGTTCTATAGCTTTTGAGACAAGTGCTCTCCTCTCAGGTTAATCAGATGGAAAGGAAATAAAATATCCAACTCTTTGCTATTGCTTTTGAAGACCCCAGTTCAGCAAAGTACTTACATAAATGCCTGAATTTCAGCATAGCTGTATTCTCACTGGCAACAGTCGGACGACTCGTTCCTAAAATTAGATACAAGCTTAAACAGCCAGCTGAATTTGGGCTTAAAATGGGAAACATGCCTATAAAGATTTATGGACTGGGGCTATCGAATAGAATGATTCTGAATTCATGTTTGTTTGCATGATTGGATATACAAGAACAAGGAGTTAGGTAGAAATCATCAAACTAGCCAGGTGCATGAGACACTGGAGACAAATGTGAACTGATGGCAGCAGCAGGCTTGAGGCCAGGAAAAAAAAAAGCAGAGAGAGTGGTTACCTGATATTGGTCCCCTTTCAAATATTGCATGGCTTTGGTTCCTTTGGTCTCCATAATAGGTGCCATACAAGTTGATCATGAAGCATAGTGGTGGGCTCAGGGACATGGTCTGCATGTTTGTGAATGTTTCCTGCTGAAGCTGTAGTGGCCTTTACACTCACATGTTATATACATCCCTTCATAATAGTTGGCCTGGGGGTTGTGTATGGGGATGCTCACAAATGCTACTTGTTTGTTAGTCTTACTCACAGGCCTGGAATGCAGAAAATATATTTGCATATGTGCTGGAGACACAACTGTCCCTCAACTGCAGTGAACATCAGCCGTGCGGAGTGAGACCATACAAGTACCTAGAGAGTTAAGACCCATTTAAAGGAGGAGCCACAGCACAGTGCCTTGGAAGTTTGTCCCTTGGTGTGGCAATGTTTTGTGCAAACATGTGTGAGAACATTTACAAAGAGGAGTTGAGCTGAGGAAGGAGACTTTTCTGGGAACACGTATACAGTTCCTGTTGCTACGGTTACAACTTGCGTTGTCTCTGTGTTCAGCCTGATTCTTTGATAATAGTCTAGCTATTAAGGAGAGCCGTGAGTGATGTAGAGCTGGCAGAAAATAGGTGGAGGGTATATAATAATCCCTGGCAATTTACTTCTTTAAAGTACTTTGAAAACATTAAAGGTTTGATAGTATCCAGCTCCAGCATAAATGCACAAGTCCTTGGGGACTGGGCATCAGAAAGACTCTTATACTGCCTTGCACAAGCAAAAGGGGCAACTGTAGTCTTTGAGCTTCCATGAGTCAGTGATTGCTTAGATCCACCGCAATAAACTCTCCTGAGGAGGCAAGAAGAAGGAAGGATAATAGTCCTACCTCACCTCCATGCAGGCCAGCAGAGCTGGTCCTTGATGTGAGGCATGGGTGCACCTGCACAAAATACACTTTTCAAGGATTTCTCAGCATCTCTTCTCCTGAAGGCATTGCTACTGATGCTCAATTCTTCTGGTAAAGATGTGATGAAATTTGTTCAACTCAAAAACTTTCCTGCTGAACAATCAGATTTCACTGGAAGCAAGTCTTTGGAGGAAAAAACCCACCAGCTTTGATTGAAAAGAATTAATGAGAAATTTGGAAATAAATATTCATTTGAATTGATATTTTCATTTTGTTTTCCCCTAAAAAATGAAAAGCCTTTGAAATTTTATGTGTGGGTTTTGTTGTTTGTTTTTTCTTCTGTCACACTTCCCTCCTTCCCCTACTCTTCTTTAAATTTGCCACGGAATGCAATAGATTATCTAGTGTTCAGGGTTTTCACCAATGCACATTTTTTTCCTTACTATCTTCAGCTCTCCCTACCCCCCCCCAAAAAAAAACAGCTTAGGGGAAATTATTCCCCTTGTTTACAGTCGGTAAACTTATTTGCCCCCCTATCTGTCTACCTACTCCAGCAAACTTTGTTGTCAATCAGAAAATGCCATTTCATCAAAATCAAACCTTCTCATGAGAATTTCAATTTCAGCAAAATGTCATGGAGGAGGGTAGAAGAGTAAATAAAGCATTTCAGTAAGCGAAAACTTTCTGTTTTAACTCTCAGAAAGAAGCTTTCGATTTTGTTAATATAAAAATAGTGACATTAAACAATTTGTTCATCAAAATGAAGTGTTTCAACTGACCCCAAGTAATTCAAATTCACTGGGAATTTCAAAATACTTGGAACAAAAACACATTCAAAATGCCACAATTCCCTGCAAAATTTAAATTCTGGTTCATTGGTGGCTCTACTTTTTAAATCAATCTTCAAACAAGCTTTGATTTTTTTTTTAAAAAAAATTGCAGTTTCTCTTTAAGAACTATGCATTCTAAAGCCTTTAAAGTAGTTTTTAGAACAGCCTCTCAGTGAAACACTGACGCATATTCATATGATCAGTTACAAATTCATGTACAGAAGAACTTAGTCTTTTCTCTCTGTGTACTCTATTTAATAATGAATTTACCCCATCATACTGCATTTTCATATGTGTTTGATCAGTCTCTTTACAGATTTTCTTTTAATATATTATTGTGATAAATTCACACGAATAGTCAGTATCTTATCGAGGATTCACATAGGGAAACTGGATATGAAGAAGTGGGTTTTCAGTCTCTCATCAAATATTGCTGTATAATCTCACTTTACTACGGTGTACACAACTTCTCTCTTTCTGGGTGAGCAATATGTTTCATATTTCTCCATTGCAGGCTTGGCACTTATATTTTTCTTTCCCTCTGAAAGAATGAGTCAGACGTTCTTAGCAGCTGCTCAGATCCTGTCACTGTAATAATGTGATTGTGTGCTTGTGCCAAAGTTGATGCCATATTTACCCTACATCTACAAATCCTTATGCAGAAATTCAGAGAAAAAGCATAGTACTCGGTGGGTTTTTTTGGCCTTAGCTATCATGTAATGAAAGAAATGTAATGTAGTTTAGTGGCATTAGCTTCTCAGCCCACCTTTTCATTGCAATCTCCATCTGACCCAGGATAATTATGATGGTGTGACTAGTGAAGTCAAAATCAAATGAGGCTGTAGCAAAGAGTTTCCTGTAAATGTTGCTCATCTCTAGCGATGAGCCTGTATTTGCATTTATCTTGGATATGTTAGCTACGAATATGTCAAGGCAGTTGCTTGGAATATGCTGTTCACTGATGACTGAGTGATATGTGAGGAACACTGTGAGACCCTACAAACCAACAGTGACAACACAGTTTTGAGCAAGCAAGACTTTAGTGTATTTTGGTAAGACAGATGCTATAATAATTGAGGGAGCAGAATTCAGCAAACAGATATTACAGGCAGAGAGTTTACAAGACAGGACTTAGAAGACGCTAATCTCTCACTGGGGAGACGTCCAGGAAAGTTTGGCTAGGCTGTCTCATGGCTGCTGTAGCCCTACAGAGACATGATTTTGACTTTGGTATGGTACTCCATGGTAATAATAGTATTGTTCCACTGACTGGGCAAGAGAATCAAATTGGAAGACAAAAGTTTCCTGCAATACGCAAAACTATTTAACCCTTGCATAGTATCGTCAACAACTATAACCCATATTCCATTGGGCAGCATCCTGCAATAAATCTTACCTGAACCCTCTCTTCTGGCCTTCAAACACCCTACCAAACTCTTCATCATCAGAAGCAAGCTCCTCACAGATCAGAACACACCAACTCAAAGCAGCACCAGGCCTTGAACGCTCCCTTGAAATGTGTGTTACCCACTCATGCTAAACAATCTGTTTCACCTTGCATTTAGTTGTGACACTCTGAAGACATTTCCTAGACATGAAGACGAGATCTGTGTTAACTTGAAAGCTTGTCTCTTTCACCAGAGAAGTTGGTCCAATAAAAGATATGTCACCCATCTTGTTGCTCTATATATTGGGACCCACATAGCCATAACATCACAGCATTCAATGTTTTGTGACTGGTATGCCAGGTGTTGACTTATTTTCTCCCCAGCCATTCCAACACATATCCTCAGAAATTCTCAAGTTTCAATCAAGGTCCACCAATGGGCTGGAGAAAAGGAGGTAACTGCCCCAGGGTATGTCTACACTACCCCGCTAGTTCGAACTAGCGGGGTAATGTATGCATACCGCACTTGCTAATGAAGCCCGGGATTTGAATTTCCCGGGCTTCATTAGCATAAGCGGGGAGCCGCCATTTTTAAATCCCCGCTGCTTCGAACCCCGTGTAGCGCGGCTACACGGGGCTCGAACTAGGTAGTTCGGACTAGGGTGCCTATTCCGAACTACCGGTACTCCTCGTGAAACGAGGTATACCGGTAGTTCGGAATAGGCACCCTAGTCCGAACTACCTAGTTCGAGCCCCGTGTAGCCGCGCTACACGGGGTTCGAAGCAGCGGGGATTTAAAAATGGCGGCTCCCCGCTTATGCTAATGAAGCCCGGGAAATTCAAATCCCGGGCTTCATTAGCAAGTGCGGTATGCATACATTACCCTCCTAGTTCGAACTAGGAGGGTAGTGTAGACATACCCCCTGGTAGCAGCAGTGGTGATGCCCAGAGCCCCAGGCCTTCAAATCACTGCCAGAGTGCCGCATGGTGTGCTCCAAGTGGCTCTGAAGGGCATGCAGAGCAGGGCATGCTGTGGTCTGGGCAGCACTGAAGGCGGGCTGCTCCTGGCCCTGCCCCTACTGCCCAAGGCCTCATGCCTTCCTGGAACATGGACCTGCCTCTCCAGACCTTGCCCAGGAGCCCAGTGAGGCTATTGGCTCCCCTGGTTCCAATCAATGTTTCCATCAAATATCCCCACATTATATAGACTTTGAAAAGTTCTTCCCTCAGTGTAACGAATGATACTTTGTCTTAGAGGAATGCACCATATATACCTACGTATTTCACAGGCTAACACTGACAAATTAAATGGTTATCTTTTTGTGTGTGTCCCTTCTGTATTGTATATACAGTACATCATGTTCACCTCACTCTCCTGCCTGTTTGTATAAACCTTTGCAAACTAGCCTGGTAAGAGCGTGTACCTAAGCCTACAATCCTGGCATGGCTGAAACTGTCACATACTTCAAAAGGGTGATTTATTTGCCCATAGACTACAAGATCAGACCCTGTGCATCTGATTTGCTCTGTCTATGGGGTTTGAATTGTGCTACCTTAAATATGCTACCTTAAAAATGATAGACTAGAATTGTAATCTGCAATTATAATTTATAATTATCCTTTTTATTTTTATATTTGTTTTATTACTCATTATTTTGTCTCTTTCAAGTCCCTTAGGCTCTAGTCAGACTGGCTGATTACCTAAGGGTTTGAGACTAACTAAAAGGAAGTGCAAATAGTTTCAATTAACATAAACAGCTTCCCCTCTCAGCCTTTTCCCAGACCTCTAACAATGTTACCACTTTTTCAAAGCATTTCTGATTGTTTATCATCACAACATAGCAATGTGTGTGGTTAAAAACTGCCAGCAAATTAAGTCAGTCTAGATGAACGAGATACCTCCTTGCAATCAGTCCTTGTAGCAAGGCCTTTCAATACTTAGGGTTTTTTTTTTTTTTTTTTTTTTTTTAAGCCATCAACTATTGCCAGGTGAAACATTTCTGGAGAACTTAATTACATTATTTTAGTTCTAGCAGACTTCCATGAACTATCCCTAAAAGTGGTCAGGCAGTGACACCCAGTGGCTTCACAACTTCTCCTTCAAATTCCATCATACAGAAATCTCATCTTTTTGCAGCCCTTTTTTTATTCTTTGCATTTCTTTGTTACTTTAACCTAACACCGTCTTTTCCCATTATTACTATGAGTTTTACAGAGTAATTAGCAGCAAATATGTTTAAACTTTTAGTATAGATGAGGTCCAAACAGAGGCCATAAAGTTCCAAACAAGTGACAGACCCTGTTTATAGCCTGATTCCAGTTTTCAATGTTGAGGGCTGCATGTTGGTTAGGGAACAACATAAAAGACATCTGCATCACCAAACTGGAGCTATGCTATACCTGGGTGCTCTGACAATGTTGTAATTGTACTGTAAATCAGTCCTGTTTCTTGCATTGTGTGCCTGATAAGACACAGAGGGAATCGTTACAGAAGACCATATTAATATGATTCATAGAATCATAGAAGTCAAAGGACCATGAAAAGTCATCTCAACTACACCCCTGCTCTCAAGGCAGGCCTAAGTATTATCTAGAGTATACATCCCCCACTTCTAGCACATGGCACAGAGAGGCACAAAGAGCCCTGCGTGAGAGTCCCATTGGGCCTGTGTGAGAGTCCCATTGGGCTGGTGGCCAGGAGCTGCCTAGGTAAGCAT
The DNA here is from genome assembly GCF_049634645.1 of Pelodiscus sinensis. Taxonomy (NCBI): domain Eukaryota; kingdom Metazoa; phylum Chordata; order Testudines; family Trionychidae; genus Pelodiscus; species Pelodiscus sinensis. The sequence continues at coordinate 155,905,288 of NC_134712.1, forward strand.
CTCCTGGCCAGAGCCTGCCTATGGTACCCCACCCTCTCCTGCACTCCAACTCCCTACTGCAAGGGTATATCTCCACAGCAGGGCAAAAAGTCAAATTAAGCTATACAACTTCGCTATGTCAATTGCATAGCTTAAGTTGAAATAGCTCACTTCAGCTTTTGGCACTGTCTACAGAGCAGGAAGTCAAAGGGAGAACACTCTTCCTTCAACTTCCCTTACTCTTTGTGAAATGAGGATTACCATAAATCAGAGTAAGAAGTCCTCCAGCTTGACATTATTTCAAAATAAAGGCTTGTAGTATAGACACGCACTATGTTATTTCAGAATAACATCACTTATTCCAAAATAACACTGCTGTGTACACATGCCCCAACTCACTACCCAACCCCTCTGTACCCTCCTCCTGCCCCAGGTCACAACTCCCTCCTTCATCCAAACTCCCTCTCAGACCACACACCCTCTCCTGCATCCCAATTCCCCTACCCCCATCCTCAATCCCCTCCATAGAAAATCTCCATCCAATCTCCATCCCCGACACTCTCCATAGAAAAGGTCAACCTTTGAACACTTACCAAAATCTTAGAGTGTCCCTCCCCCACCATCAGAAATTATTGGATCCTGATCTAGATCATCCCTGCAAGATGTTTGTCCATTCTGCTCCTAAAAATCTTCAGTGATGGAGATTCCACAACATTCCAGTTTAGGCAATTTATTCCAGTGCTTAACTACCCTGACAGCAGGGTTGCCAGTCTTCTAGGATTGTCGTGGAGTCTCCAGGATTTAAAGAATAACCTTTCATTGATACAGAGATGATAGAAGATCCCTAAAGGTGGGGGTGCCACTGGTGCCAGAACTGTGGCCTCCTCCCAATGCCAAAGCACCCACTCCCTATGGCTTAATCCCTTTCCCAAAGCCCCACCCTAGTGCTACCCCTTCTCCTCAAGCCCCACTCCCATACTATCTGTTCCCCTCTAATTAAACGCCCACCACTTGCTCCTCTAAGCCAGTTTTCCCCCATTGCTTAATCTTATAGCTGGTAAAAAGCGGGAAGGTATAGCCTCTCCCCTCCCCCCCTTTATTTTTTAAAGTTATGGGATGGTCCTGATGTGATGAAGCCTCCAGGAATATGTCCAACCAAAACTGACATCACCACCTGACAGTTGGGTTTTTTTTTCCCTAGTGTCCAACCTAAACCATCCTTGCTGTAATTTAAGCCCATTGCTTCTTGTCCTATCTTTGGATGTTGAGGAGAACAATTTTTCTCCCTCCTCCTTGTAACAATCTGTTATACACTGGAAAACTCTTACTTTGTCCCCTCTCAGCCTTCTCTTCTCCAGAATAAACAAATCCAGTTTTTTTATCCCATCAGCATTGTTTTCTGGATCTTCAATAATTTTTGTTTTTCTCCTCTGGACTTTTTCCATTTGTCCACATCTTTCCTGAAGCGTGGCGCCTAGAGCTGAACACAGTACTCCAGCTGAGACATACTCAGCAGTGAATAGGATGGAAGAATTACTACTTGTGTCTTGCTTTCAACACTCCTGTTAATACATCCCAGAATTATATTGCACAATCCAGCAATAATTAAAATTAACTTATCAAAAGAACAAGGTCTTCCTGTCTCAAAATGTAAGCAACTCAAAATGGTAAATCATCCCCTTTAAGGGAGGCTGTGTTGTCTAGCGGTTAGAGAACCTATGTGAAAGTTGAGAGTTGTGGGTTCTGGTCCCAGCTCTCCTATGTGACTTTTAGGTAAAGTAACTTAGCCTCCTGTCTTGCAAAGACTTATGCACTAAAACATTTCTATGGAAACACTCACAGTGCATAAAGATACTCACATGAATCAGTCTTTCAAAATGAGGGCCTTAATCTGTGCCTCAAATACTTTTCTTGTCTAATGGACAGAATACATAATCACTGTTGCAAAATCCTTTGAGAACCTAAGATGAAGAGCACCATATCCATGCAAAATATTATTTTATAATACTGGAAAAAATAAATGTGCTAATACAGAAATTTAGGATGATAGCCTGACATTTAGACGTCACCTGGGTCTTTCAGAAGTTTTCTTCTTCTGAAAACTAAACACAGAAATTCTGCCAATATGTGTTCTATATTAAACCTGACTGAAGCATAATTTCCACAGAGACATACCTTACTGTAAATTATATGCCAAAAATGTGGGAGTAAATATAAGGTTGTTTTTTTAATTACTGTGACTTAGAGATGAATAATGTTTTTTCTTTTTCAATGACATAGTTTTAACACAAATAGAGTATTCAACTCAGGTACCATTGGCTGGCAGGTTAGCAAATTGTTAGATTGCTTTTTTTTAAATGTAATTTGGATCCAAGAATTTGTTGCCACATGTTCAGTGATGTGTGACTCACAGATTCATAGATGTGTAGGACTAGAAGGACCTCAATCCCCTTTCATCCTCCTTTACTAGACAAAACAAATAAAGTTTTTCCTTATATGTCTTGTTCTCCAGACATCTAATCATTGTATTGTTCTTCTCTAAACATTCTCCAATCTGTCCACATCTTTCCTGACGTGTGGTACCCAAAACTGGACATAGTACTTCAGCTGATGCATTATCAAGTTCTAAGTAGAATAGAAGAATCATTTTTGTGTCTTATTTACCATAATTCTGATAATACATCCCACAATATTTGCCTTTTTTGCAGCTGTGTTAAATGGACTATAATCCCCAGCACCTTTTCTGCAATACTCCTTCCTTAAAAGTAATTTATCATTTGTCTGTGTGCAATAGATTACTCATTCCTAAGCAATGCACTTTTCATTTGTCCTTATTGAATTTCATCCTATTTATTTTAGCCCATTTCTGCAAGTTGTTTAGTTCATTTTGAATCCTAATCATAGAATATTACAACCTGGGGTGTCATTTCAGATTTTGGGGGGAGGGGCAGGTGACCCGGGCATGCCATGATGGGGAAGAGGAAGAGTGAGAGCATGGTGGGGTGGACTGAGGACAGAGATTTCAGCGTGCTCAGTATAAGCCAAGCACCAAATGGGAGGGGAAGGCACCAACCCCATCCACCCTCCCCACACACATATAATCTCTATCCAGGAGCTACGAAGGCACTGGAAAACCCAACTTTTGGGGCAAACAAATCAGCAGTTAGCTGATATCTAATTCCTATATAAAAGAAAGAGTATTAAATATAAATAATATAAATAAATATTAGACCTACTCTTCTCTAAAACTAACATATTCTGACATCTTGCAGCAAGTCACTTAAGGGATACTGGTGAGCCTTAAAATGTTGACATACTTACTTTGTTACTAACTCTTTGGAGAGACAGACTCCATCAGGACTCCTGGGCTCTATCTCAGCTCTGGAATGGGAGTGGGGTCTAGTGAGTAATAGCAGGGGGTAGATACATTTCAGCTCTATACAAGAACATCAGAATGACCATACTGGGTCAGACCAATGGTCCTTCTAGCCCACTATCCTGCCTTCCAACAGGGGCTGATGCCTGGTGCTTCAGAAGGAACAAACAAAATAGGCAATCATCAGGATCCATCCTGTGCCACCTATTTTGTTTTAAATCTGCTGCCTATACATTTAATTGGGTCAGCTAAGCTTCTTGCATTACATTAGTGAAGGAATGAATAACATTTCCCCATTATATTTTTCACATCATTCATGATTTTCTAAACATCTTACATATCGCCCCAACTGTTAGTTTTTTTCTTTTTCAAGCTAAAAAGTCCCAGTCTTGTTAATATCTCCTCATATGGAAGCTGTTCTTTACCCCCCACCCCCATCATTGCTGTTGCCCTTTCTGTACCTTTTCCAAATACAATATATATTTTTGGATGGGGTTACCTGATCTGCATACAGTATTCAAGATGTGGGCATACAATGACTTTATATAGAGGTAATATGGCATTTTGTCTTATATATTGCTTTCCTAATGATTCCCAGTGTTCTGTTAGCTTTTTAGTTTTTAGACTGCCACTGCACATTGAACAGATGTTTTCAGGGAACTATCCACAAGGATTCCAAGATCTCTTTCTTGAGTGGTAACAGCTATTTACCCATCGTTTTTGTATCTGTAGTTAGGATTGTATTTTCCCATTTGCCTTACTCTGCACTTGTCAACACTGAATTCCATCTGCCCTTGTGTTGCCCAGTCACCCGGTTTTGTGAGATTCCTTTGTGACTCTTTGCAGTCAGCTTTGGATTAGTCACTGTTTACTCCTTTTTCAAAAACATTCATGAGACGTTTAACAGCAGTGGTCCAAATGCAGCTCTCAACAGCACACCACTCATTTCTACTCCGTTTTCGTGATGATCTAAAAATCCTTCAATTGCTTGAATGTCCAGCCTTTTGTTGTTCTTAATCACCCTCCCTCTTTTTATAACAAACTTTTTATAAAAAACTTCCATGGGTACCCGCATGAACCCACAGTATGCTAACATCTTTATAGCTGACTTAGAACTTTTCCTCAGATCCTCTCCCCTTTTACTCCTCCTTTATTTACACCACATTGATGAATCTTTATGATCTGGACCCATGGCCAAGAAACACTGCACGCATTTCACAGAGACTTTGACAACCTACACCCCACCATCAATCTCAGCCTGGACCATTCAATGTGAGAGATCCATTTCCTGGACATCACAGTACAAATCACTCTCTACAGAAAACCCACTAACTGCTATACTTACCTACATGCCTCCAGCTTCCATCCAGGACACACAATATGATCCATTGTTTATAGTCAAGCCCTTAGGTACAACTGCATCTGCTCTAATCCCACTGACAGAGACCAGAAACTTCAAGATGTCTACCAAGCATTTGTAAATCTCAGTTAACCACCGCGGGAAATAAAAAAATAAATTGAAAGAGCCAGATGAATACCCAGAAACCATCTACTTCAAAATAGGCCCAAGAAAACCAACACTAGAACACCACTTGTCATCACCTATAGCCCCCAACTTAAACCCCTCCAAAGCATTATCAATAACCTACAACCTATACTGGAACAGGATACTACACTCCAAGAGGCTCTGGGGGACAGACCCATAGTCTCCTAGGGTATGTCTACACTACCCTCCTAGTTCGAACTAGGAGGGTAATGTATGCATACCGCACTTGCTAATGAAGCCCGGGATTTGAATTTCCCGGGCTTCATTAGCATAAGCGGGGAGCCGCCATTTTTAAATCCCCGCTGCTTCGAACCCCGTGCAGCGCGGCTACACGGGGCTCGAACTAGGTAGTTCGGACTAGGGTGCCTATTCCGAACTACCGGTACACCTCGTTTCACGAGGAGTAACGGTAGTTCGGAATAGGACCCTAGTCCGAACTACCTAGTTCGAGCCCCGTGTAGCCGCGCTACACGGGGTTCGAAGCAGCGGGGATTTAAAAATGGCGGCTCCCCGCTTATGCTAATGAAGCCCGGGAAATTCAAATCCCGGGCTTCATTAGCAAGTGCGGTATGCATACATTACCCCGCTAGTTCGAACTAGCGGGGTAGTGTAGACATACCCCCATAGACAACCAACTAACCTCAGGAAGATTCTTACCAACAACCACAGGACATACCACATTAATACCAACCCAGGAACTTTCCCTTGCAACAAACCCTGTTGCCAACTTTGTCCACATATTTACTCTGGTGACACCATCACTGGACCTAACCATGTCAGTTATATGATCAAGAACAGATATTCCTGTTCATCCAGAAATATAATTTATGCCATCATGTGCCAATAGTGTCCTTCTGTTATGTATATTGGACAGACTTCTCAGACGCTTCTCCAAAGAGTTAATGCCCACAAATCAGACATCAGACATCTTCACAAGGAAAAACCAGTTGCTTTTCATTTCAACCTACCTGGACATAGTCTTAATGCCCTTACTACATGCATCTTACTTCAAAGAGACTTTAACACCAGATTACAGAGGGAAACTTCAGAACTTTCTTTCATGCTTAAATTTGACACTTTACAAATGGGCCTTAACAAAGATGCTAATTACCTTAACCATTACAAAGATAGCTTCCCCATTTATCACCCCAATTAGCCATTCATTGACTCATAAATAGCTATTCCCTCCATTTCTCTCCCTCAACCCACCTTCTGTACTAAATCTGATTTGTCAGTTTAATAATGTGTTCACTTTTTTCATTGTATTCCTTTGGTATATATGGTCATGCCAATTCTCTTCCAGAATATGATCTGAGGAAGTTGGTCTGGCCCACGAAAGCTCATCACCTATTAAACCATCTTGTTAAAGTGCTACATAGTTTTTCCTTTTGTTCCTCCCCCAAAGGCAAAGCTAAAAGCAGCTCAAACTGTGTTGCATTTAAGAACTGACTCATGAAGTCAGGGCATGGGCTTGCAGCAGACTTCAGTTATGAATTCCAAGGGTTCAGACTCAGAAAGGGGGCTACTGCTATGGTGACCATATTTTCTGAGCCAAAAATAGGGACATGTTAGCTATGCACCTGGTCTCATTATCCTCACCCCCCTGATCCCTTAGGCCACACCCACCTGCCACATTAAATCCCACCCCTGGTAGTACATCCGGGGGCAAGATGGACACATGACTGGAAGTAAAGGATATCATGTGATACCCCCCCTCTAAAAACTCCTCCCACTGTCCTCTACCAATAGAGATGGATTTGGGCCCCATAGAACCCCCTCCCCCCATGCAACTATACTGCAATTGCATTAATCCAACTTGCACTGCATTAACTCAGGGGCAGATGACGGGAGTGCCTCTGTTTCAGTGGTTCTCAAACTTTCTGGCCCGTGAACCACATGTCCTCAGACCACCAGTTGCTAATGGAAATTCACCATTAATTACATAATTACACCCGAGCCATTTTCTTAGTGTTGCAGCTAGGGAGAATGGCTGACTGGTCCTGGATGAGGGATGTTTCCTGACCAGAACATGTCATTTCAAGCCCTCTACTGCCACACACCCCCACCGGACATCTTGGCTCCTGCCCATCTCTGCAGCCCAGCTGAGTGGCACATCAGTTCCCTCCACTTCCCCCAGCCAGTTGATTCTGTTCTCCTCCTCCCCAGCCCTTCTGAGCCATGTGCTGGTTCCCCACACACATCCCCACTGCAATCCAGCTGAACAGCAGGCTGCCCACACTCCCCACCCCCTGCAACCCACTCTTCCCCCCCACACACACACACACAACCCAGCTGGACCTCACACTGCCCGCACTCCCACCCTCATGACCCAGATGGACCTCACACCATCCACAATTCCTCCTTCTTTTCCCGCAATTTAGCTGAATGGCAAGATGGTTCCCTCCTCCCCCCAGCTCCTTACTTGTTTTCCTGGGCTCCCACAGGAAACTCCTCGCTCTGCTCCTATTGACTGCATTCCCAGCAGTAGGGAAATGCTTCAGGAACTGTCTCACCAGGCTCCTGTTCCCCCTCCGAGGGAGAGGAAGGGCAATTAGCAGTGCACAGCACCCTCTAGCTACGTTTGGAGTCCCGGGGCTTTCCAGGACATTTCATTGCTGCACGGGGCACTGGGACAGGACATTAAAAATTGGGATTGTCGTGGGAAAATCTGGGTGGATGGTCAGTGTACTATTGCCTTGCCACCCCCCCAGCTCATAAATGGCGCCCTTGACTATGTCAAAGTCAGACAGGACTCTCAGATTAGTCAGACCGCTCTGTTTATTAGCAAAGCCGCTCTGCTAATACACCCAGAAAATGTGGGTACCATACAAGGCTCAAACCCCTTTGATTTATACAGACAAAAGAAAGCCAACTTAACAAAATTAAAAGGTGGCAAAACTTCACATGATTAGTATGAGATTAGTCAAGTATCTTCATTTCCACATCAAGCACACAGCAATCTCCTGTCCATATCTCTCTGGCTACCTCAATTACTTTCTACCTAACACCTAATGTTCCTTTTCCTGTTATCCCAGGCTCACCTGGCTTCATTCTGATCTGCATACCTACAAACATAATCATCTCTTTCCTGTTCAAAGACAAACAGTATTCCTTCAACTTAGTATAATTCATCTTTCTCTTACAATATAATTCTTTCTACTTTCACAACTACAATTGGACAGACTCTCGAAAGTTAATCAAGCCCAGGTCCAAGCAAAGATAATCCTTGACAAATTTTCACCTAACCTGCTCTTAAATATCTCCAGTAATGGAGATTCCACAACTTCCCTAGGCAATTTATTCCAGTGTTTAACCACCCTGACAGTTAGGAAGTTTTTCCTAATTCCAACTTAAATCTCTCTTGCTGCAATTTTAGCCCAAATTAACGTGGCAATCAGAAAGTAGCATGCTGCATCCTCAGAATGCCTCAAATATGAGGTGCAAGGGCACATATAAAAGGCCTTCACATGGCAACATTGTTAGGGTGATTGTCTGCACTGGCAATTGAGTTACAAAACTTGTCATTTACAGGTGCTTAACCCCTCCCCCCTCCTAACTCCCTCCCCTCACACACACACACAGACTGCAATGATGAAAGCTTTGCTACAGCAAGTACTAGTGTAAACAATGTTTTGTCCTCAGGAGTGCAAATATCTACCTTCTTTTGGCAAAGTGAAACAGCAGCTGAAGCTCAGTAACTGTATGGAGGAAAAGCGCCACCACCAGAATATCAATTTACAGTATCAAATCTGACTTCTGAATAATGCGAGTTGGAGTAGCAAAACGGTTTCAATTTTTGCATGAGATCTAAGAATGTATTCTGACAAGACATAGGGAACGGAGCCTCTATAGAGACCAACTGACTAAAAATTCTATTAAGCCAAGGTATGGGCATTTTGCAAAAACCTTACTTTTATGATGGATGCTATAGTTAAAGCTGCACTTCTTCAGTTAACCTCAGGATCTGCAGAGCTTTATGGATACTCACTCTGAATTATTGATCTTGGAGAATCAAACTTCCTTCATCTCAGTACAAGCCTTGAAGCTTGTAGTTATTACAAGATAAATCCATTGCCTAAAAGAAAAAATTTACCGCTCTAATAGTCTGTGTTAACATTTAGATTTCAAGTTCCCACCATTATTCCTTCATGCCTCTAAACCTCACTCAGCTAAAGTTCTATTTCTGAGTAATGATGTTGATTGGAAATAAATGAAACTCTATCTATGCTAACATCTTCTCTTTCTGGTTGGTAAATTGAGCCATGCAGCAGACAGCAGCAGCGTTGCTTTTGCATCAGGCCTCCTGCTGACCTATAAATACGATGGTGGGCTGCATGTTAAAAGGAAAGGATGATTCTGAGCAGCAACAATATTTATAGCTATACACACAGGTGCAGTCACATAAAAGTTTCTCTAGGGCTACAGCATAACCTTACAGTACCCTCTCTAGAGGCACATAGCTGCGACCAGAGTAGAGGATGAACTGTGAATGACTCTCCTTGCTCTGGTGAGACACTACACTTTCAGTCTTCTTGTGGGGCATTTTACCCCCTCCTTTGCATACCAGCTACTCACTCTGTGAGAACCAGTGAGTGGGGCTAGGTTGGAGGACTCAAACTGAAACTCCTCGTACTCCCTGCCTCTCATGGAGTAAGTGGGTGGTGATAGGGCTCTCTTACTCACTGTTGGAGTCCTAATTTGAGGAGGAATGCAAAAAGTAGCCTTATTCCCCTGTATAGTTGTGTAGGGCTCTGACTATGCAGCCCATAATTGGAAGGACACTAATTATTAACTTCATAACTTAAAACTGGGGTAACCTACATGTTTTAACCCAGATTTCCTGCTTCATGGAGAAAACACTAAAAATACACTTTCCAGTTTGGCAGTCTGATACTGCAAACACTTAAGGCCCACACAAGGCTGGTGACATCTCTGGCATTGTTTTTAACAGCAGTTGGGATAATTCCATCCTTTGTTCATGGTTATGCATAAAGGCCTGATTAGATGAAACACAGAGGCTAGGTTTACATTACAGCTTTTTCAGTTTTTTAAGGGTTTTTTTTTTTTTTTTGGTAAGAGGCTTTTCTGAAATTTGGCCCATCTACACTGGGCCATATTTCAGAAAATCCCCCTCTTTTGAAAGATCCCTTCTTCCTCATGGATATATTACATTTATTAGAAAATCGGTACTGCATAGTACACATTCACTCTATCCCATCAACAAGCTATACAAATATAGGGCACACTTTAGGAAAGCAGCCTTTCTTGGGAAGGCTATTTGAGTGCATGCTTAACTTTAGGCATGTGCTTGCCTAAGTTTTGGCCACAGCAATCTCTCCAAATTTTAAAATTTTTATTGCTGGCCACTTTTTATTTAAAGCCTTTATAAAGGAATTGATTGGAAAACAGCACATCTTACAGAGAAGGTAAAATTCAGACAACAGAAGATATCAGCACATTTGGAATGGTTTCACACCTGTATAAATTAGTTGCCTGTGTCTTAACTGTGACTCGCTTGTATTTAATGTTAATAGTGAATGGTTGCCCTAAGTGTTCATGTAAAATATTTTACCTCTATGTTTAGTCATTTGTAACCCCTGGTCGTATCAATGAACTGTTTTGCCTGGAAATTGTCATTGCCTCCACATTTCTCTTTATGCGTTTAGTTTTCCTCATTTAAATAAAAGTGGTTTGAGGAAAAGTGAGATCACATAAGACCAGATAAATAACTTAAATGCCTGACAAAGAGATCAAAGGGCACATATTTCTCTGGAAGGGCATACGACTGTTTTCAAGGAGAAGAAACAGAAAGAGAGGATGAAAGTTAGGTTGGGGAGTTCTGCCAAAAGGTAAACAAAAATAAAATGCCAGCCATTTCATCTCACCTTGTTTCTTTATTTCCTTATAGTATGCCCTATACACAAGATTTTGATTTTGATTTACTAAATGGTATATAATCAGCCACCAGTCTGAGTGTCAATCTATTACCTCCCTTGTTCCATATTAAAGTGCTTAATTAAGCATAGTATGGCTCATAGAAGATTAATGGGTTTTCCACCCTCACCTACTACACACTGCATATTTTTGTCAGGCATCACAAAAGAGTGGCAAGAAGCCAGCAAATTATTGAGTTTAATTTTCTATCCATCTGGCCAACCAAAGTCAGTATTGCATCTAATGTGCTTTCAAATAGCATCACTCAGTGTCAAAGATCTGCAGTGCTATCTAAACCACAGATGTATAGGACATTTAAAAAATACTCATCATAACATATTTGCCCTTCTAGCAATGTAGATTCTACATATACTTTCAGTTCACATGCCCGATCAGAAGCAGGCAATTTTTCCTCTTCTGTCACAAGGTGCCTGACAAGAAAGCTATCTTTCAATTCATGGCATTGGAAAGTCATTAAAATATACAAAACTGTGCTTAGTGAATGTATCTTGTAGCACTTGTTTTTAATATGGTATAAAGTGAAAACCTGAGGATAAAACAGAATAAATGTGATAAATGATTGCTGCCAGTTTGTATGAATGTAGTGCTGTGAAGAATAATGTGGTTTCATTAAATCTGCTACCCATTACACTAGAGCTAAATATGGCTTCAAAACACCTGACCCTCGTTTATACTAAGGCCCCTTTACATCACTTTGGCAGTGTAAGAAATCTGAAAGTGACCATAAATGTGAGATTTTACATCTATGATACAGTTATAAATTATAGCTTGGGCCTGCATGCGTCTCTCAGCTGAAACTTTGATCCTTGTGTTATTTTATTTTAAATTTGATAATTACATGACAATATACATATGTAGCACTGTGCTTCATAAACAGAACATGTAGACCTGTGCAAATTATATATAAAATCAACCTTATATATTGGCTAGTCCTCTTGCTTTAGCTTCTGTTATGTTAGTTAAGTAAGCAAAGGCCTTGGGTTTGGAAGATAAAGACAGGGATGGGAAAATCAAATTATTTGCTGAATAATTCATACAACTGCAATATTCAATTGGCAAAATATTTTCAAATATTAATTGGAAAAGATTTGGTAGATGGATATATAGAAATGTATGTCCTGAAACAAGCTAAATGGCTAGAGGTAGGGACAGGTAGATTTTCAGATCGTATGATACTATTGCATCCTGTCAGCTACTGATTTTAGGTTTGGTCCTAGTGACCCAGTCATTTTTCAGGCATTCATTATTTGCTCCAAATGTTGTTTTGAAGAGGCAACTCGCTAAAACGTGATTCCTTCTTTTCTTAGAGAACATCCCTCCTTTTACCAAGCCTTGACAAGTGTACTCCTCCAACTTCCCTGGCAAGTGGTAGTTGATTTAACACAGCTAAAGTTTCTAGTCAGTGAATGGCATTTATATATCCCCCAAATTTAGATGGATGGAAGGGAGGAAAGATGCAATACATCCATAGGGAAGCATTGTATTTCAGTTTAAGCCGATTACATCTCATAAGAACATAAGAACGGCCGTACTAGGTCAGACCAAAGGTCCATCTAGCCCAGTATCCTGTCTACCGACAGTGGCCAGCACCAGGTGCCCCAGAGAGGGTGGACCGAAGACAATGATCAAGAGATTTGTCTCCTGCCATCCCTCTCCAGCCTCTGACAAACAGAGGCCAAGAACACCATTTTATCCCCTGGCTAATAGCTTTTTATGGACCTAACCTCCATGAATTTATCCAGCTTCTCTTTAAACTCTATTATAGTCCTAGCCTTCACAGCCTCCTCTGGCAAGGAGTTCCACAGGTTGACAACACGCTGTGTGAAGAAGAACTTCCTTTTATTAGTTTTAAACCTTCTACCGATTAATTTCATTTGGTGTCCTCTAGTTCTTCTATTATGGGAACTAATAAATAACTTTTCTTTATCAGCCCTCTCCACACCACTCATGATTTTATAGACCTCTATCATATCCCCCCTCAGTCTCCTCTTTTCTAAACTGAAAAGTCCCAGTCTCTTTAGCCTCTCCTCATATGGGACCCGTTCCAAACCCCTAATCATTTTAGTTGCCCTTTTCTGAACTCTTTCCAAGGCCAAAATATCTTTTTTGAGGTGAGGAGACCACATCTGTACACAGTATTCAAGATGTGGGCGTACCATAGTTTTATACAGGGGCAGTAAGATATTCTGGGTCTTATTTTCTATCCCTTTCCTAATAATTCCTAGCATCCTATTTGCCTTTTTGACTGCCGCTGCACTCTGTGTGGAAGTTTTCAGAGAACTGTCCACGATAACTCCAAGATCTCTTTCCTGATTTGTCGTAGCCAAATTAGCCCCCATCATACTGTACGTATAGTTGGGGTTATTTTTCCCGATGTGCATTACTTTACACTTATCCACATTAAATTTCATTTGCCATTTTGTTGCCCAATCACTCAGTTTGGTGAGATCTTCTTGGAGTCCCTCACAGTCTGCTTCTGTCTTGACTATCGTAAAAAGTTTGGTATCATCTGCAAACTTTACTACCTCACTGCTTACCCCTTTCTCCAGATCATTTATGAATAAGTTGAAAAGGATTGGTCCCAGGACTGACCCTTGGGGTACACCACTAGTTACCCCTCTCCAATCTGAAAATTTACCATTTATTCCTACCCTTTGTTTCCTGTCTTTTAACCAGTTCTCAATCCAAGAAAGGACCTTCCCTCTTATCCCATGGCCATGTAATTTACACAAGAGCCTTTGGTGAGGGACCTTGTCAAAGGCTTTCTGAAAATCTAAGTATACTATATCTACTGGATCCCCCTTGTCCGCATGTTTGTTAACCCCTTCAAAGAACTCTAATAGATTAGTAAGACAGGATTTCCCTTTACAGAAGCCATGTTGACTTTTGTCCAACAAATTATGTTCTTCTACATGCTTCACAATTTTATTCTTTACTATTGTTTCGACTAGTTTGCCCGGTACTGAAGTTAGACTTACCGGTCTGTAATTGCCAGGATCGCCTCTAGAGCCCTTTTTAAATATTGGTGTCACGTTGGCTACCTTCCAGTCATTAGGTACGGAAGCCGATTTAAAGGATAGGTTACAAACCACGGATAATAGCTCAGCAATTTCCCATTTGAGTTCTTTTAGAACCGTTGGATGAATGCCATCCGGTCCCGGAGATTTGTTAACATTAAGTTTTTCTATTTGTTCCAAAACCTCCTCTAATGACACTTCAATCCGGGACAGTTCCTCAGATTCATCACCCACAAAGGACTAAAGCACAATCTCCTCTAAAGCACAGGCTCTTAACTAGGGGTATATGTACCCCTGGGGGAACACAGAGGCAGGGGGAGCAACAGAATTCCTGGGCCCCTGGGCGAGATGGGGAGGGACGTGGCTCCATTCTCCTGAAAATGGCAGGGCCTTTTATGGAAGAAGCGGGAAGGGGTTTTCACTTCATCCAACAGCTCTTCAGAACTTCACGGAGCTTGCTGCATAGCACTCTGGTAGGGATTTAACATGCTCAGCAGCTGGGAACCCTGGGCCCTTTTGAATCACTGGGCCCTGGAGCAACTGCTCCTTTTGCCCACCCATTCCCATCAGTGGACCTGCACAGAGGTCTTACAGGTGCCTAGTTTTACAACAGACTACATTAGAAAGCACTAGTGAAGTCCGTACAAGCTAAAATGTCATACAGACAATGACTTATTTCTGCAGCTTTATATGCAATACACTGAAAGGTAGGTACAATATTTATACTTTAATTGGTTTGTTTTATATGGTAACAAGAACTTAAGCAATTTTTCAGTATAATTGCACTGTGACATTTCTGTATTTTCATGTCTCATTTTTGTAAGCAAGTATTTTTCAGTGAGGTGGAATTTGAGGGTACAAAAGATAAACCAGACTCCTGAAAGGGGCAAAATCGTCTGGGAAGGTTGAGAACCACTTCTCTAAAGGGTATGATTCCAGACAGAGAGTATTACTTGAGGGAAAACTGGTTTTCCTGTGAGCTTGCAGGTAGAGCTCAGTTCTGAAACAGCAAGCTGGGTCTTAGGGATGCTGTTAATTCATTTCCAGCTGCTGTGGGAAAGGACCTCCTGATCAGTATGTGGACACTGTTTGAAGCAAAATGACCTTGGAACCTTGTGATGATTCTAAAGTGTGTTGGAGCAAATGGCTTAATATAAGTTTCCAGTAGACCAATGATGATAAAGTGCCTAACATTTTCTCTCAAAGGGACATTACTGTGGGAAGGTAAATGGCCACCTCAGTCACAATCAATACCTTAAACTGCACCTGGATGCCAACTAGAAGCAGCACAGTTGTCTAAGTACTGAGGTAATGTTCAGACTTGCTTGAAGCACCACATAAGCGAACTATTATATTCTGCACCAATTTATGTTTCTAATTCTAGAATACTAGAACTGACTGGGATCTCAAGAGGTCATCAAGTCTAGTTCCCTTCATTCCCAGCAGGACAACGGACCATCTAGATCAGTGTTTCTGAAAGTTTTCAGCTAAATCACTTTCAGAAACACATTAACTGGCCGCCCCAGTTTGTTTATTTACCAGCGCTGTGGTCACGGAGCCTCGCAGCTCCCATTGGCTCTGTTTTGTCCTTTGTAGCCAAAGGGAGCCTTGGGAAGTGCTGTGGGCAAGGCCACCGCTTCCAGCAGCTCCCCTTGGCTGAAAAGGAGAAAACAGAGCCAATGGGAACCGCGAGGCTTCATGACTGCGGCCGCGGCGCCAGTACTTAAACCGGGGGGGGGGGGGGGGGAAGGGGACAGTTAATGTGTTTCTGAAAGTGATTTTCAGAACACTTTCAGAAACACTGATCTAGATCATCCCTGATAGATGTCTTTCCAATTTGTTCTTAAGTATCTCCAATGATGGAGATTCCACAACCTCTCTGGGCAATTTATTCCAGTGCTTAACCACCCTGACAGGAAGCTTTTCTAATGTCCAACCTAACGCCTCCATGCTGCAGTCTAAGCCTATTGCTTCTTGTTCTATCCTCAGATGTTAAGGAGAATAAATTCTCTCTTTCCTCCTTGTAACACCCTTTTGAGTACTTGAAAACAGCTATTATGTCTCCTCTAAGTCTTCTCTTTTCCTAATTAAACAAACCCAATTCTTTCAGTCTTCCCTCACAGGTTATGTTTTCTATACCTTTAATCAATTTATTATTAATGTGCATTCCCCATAAGAGTATGGCATAGGGTCAAGTGTAAGGACAGCTGTAATATATACATTACAGAGTTTGTGCTTCTGTCTGTGTGTCTGTCCATGAGCCCATCTGTCCTCCTGTGAGTCCATCTGTTTAATAACTCCTCCTAAATGGTAAGATCTAGGACTGCCAAATTTGGTATGCAGCTTCTTCTCTTAACTTAAAACAAGATCAGGGTTTGGTTGTGTCAGTAAAATAGAATGTTCCGGAAATTCAATTGTTTTCCACAACATGGAAAGGGGGGGGGGTCTGATAGGAGGGACAGTCATGGTCTGCAATGACCACAGGGGGCAGCAAATACAGGGAACAGTTAGTCTACACTACAGAGGAAGATTGATTTAGCGGTCTAGTTAAGTCAGCTAATTCAAAGTGAGAGAGCTACTCCAGTCGATGCCAGTAACCCTGCATTCACGAGGAATAAGGGAAGTCGAAGGAAGAGTGTTCTTCCTGCAGTATAAACAGCACCAAAAGCTGAGTTAAGCTTCTTTGACTTCAGCTACGTTGATTGTGTAGCTGAAGTTGCATATCTTAATTTGACTTTGTCCCATAGTATAGACATACCCTTATACTATATAGAGTGACCATGGGGGGGTGGCCACACCAGGAAGTGAGTGGCCAGCTGGGGATAGGGCTCTACATATTGCCAATCGTTGTCCTAGATAGGCCCCCTATTCCAAACCCTTCTCCCTCAGTTGCTGTCCTGGATGGGGAGGATAAGCCCCACTGGGCTGCACAGCCCCAGGACCCCCTATAACCTCTGTAGAAGCCTCCAGGCAACTCAGCCTTGCCTCACCAGGAGTAGTCAGCCAGGGAGTCCAGGCAACCCCCCCATGAGGAGCCATCATTTGAAGCAGTGCCACCCTTACCACCACAGCCCCCCCTCCCTGACCTCCCAGCTCCTTGCCCTGAGCCCACTGGCCAGAGCCCCCCTGCTCTGAATTGCGCACTCCCTTCTGCCCTGAGCCCCACACACCTCATATATCCTTTCCTGAGTCTCCCTGGCCCTGACACCTGCATCCTCCACCCCCTGCCCTGAGCCCCCAAACTTCTGTCCTGACTCCTGAATTCCCCACCACCACCACCCTGGAGGACATGAGCAATGCTGGGTACATCTTTTTGCATTCATATTTACACATATAAAACAAGAGGAGCCACAGGATAGAGCCCAGTGGCCTCCTTCTACACAGACTTCTCAGGATATATGAGCAGTTGCCCAAAACAATCTTCTAGAATCTTTAAAAAATAAAGGCATGCTAGCTACACCTTGCTAGGGACTGCAAATATGTCAACAATAGCTACTTTACATTATACTCTATTTCATCAGTATATACAGAGAACTTGAAAAACAACACGTGAGAAGAGTATGGACTACATCATGTGTGTAAATATGTGGCAAAATATAGAAAAGTATAGGTTCCTTAATCTTTAACAAGAAACCCTTTTAACCCTCAACATCTTGGCTATTTGCATTTTATTATTTATTTTCCTAGAAGCACATTACATAACTCCGTGGCTGCGTCTAGCGCTTTTGCGGAAAAACTTGCCAGCTGTCTACACTGGCCACTTGAATTTGCGCAAGAACACCGACAATCTAATGTACGATCGTCAGTGTTCTTGCACAAATACAATGACTCTCCTGTTTGGGAAAAAGCCCTCTTGCGCAACTGAGAACAGTTTTGTGCAAAAAAGCCCCAATGGCAAAAATGGCCATCAGGGCTTTCTTGTGCAAAACCGCGTCTAGATTGGCATGGACACTTTTCTACAAAAAGGGCTTTTGCGCAAAAGCGTCCGTGCCAATCTAGACGCTCTTTTCCGCAAATGCTTTTAACGGAAAAACTTTTCCATTAAAAGCATTTGTGGAAAATCATGCCTGTCTAGATGTAGCCACAGTGTATATGTTGGGACTTGTCAAAAAAGGAAACCAAAGCAACAGCTGTCTCCTCTGTCCCCCATTCATCGATAGAGCTGGGTCAAACAACAGTAACTTATTTGCAAATAATTATTCAGCCTTTGTCAATAGGGGCTGCTGGCAACTAAGCCCTTTTCAAAAGTAGCTCATTATTTGGCTGTAATAACCTAAGTTAAGACTCCTATGTTTGAAACTCTTAGATGCTCTTTCTAAGTTTTAACAAGGTAAAATCTTTAAATGGAGTGAACAACTTTACAATTTTTTGTTTTCTCCTGTTTTGAGTTGGCAGAAAAGATGTTAAAAACAGAGATCAGTCTCCTCTGGGAGAGCTGTTCCATTCTTCCTGAAGTATGGGGGAGGGAGGATTTTTTAACACATATTTTTAAACACATTATTAGTTTCCGTGGTGAAATTAGAAGAACATAGCACAAAAATTAGGTATGAGACATTTCATTTTTAAAACCCTAAGGTTAAATATGGCAAGGGGCATAGTTTCTTATTGGAGGCTCCCTATGGTACAGTTGGGTTAGTCTGCCAGTATACTGTCTGCATGATGGATTAAATGGACAGCAACACCTGATTTTTAATCATCAGGCCAGATTATTATCTCAGTCAGTAAATCTACAATTACTTCATTGACTAGGTTGGAGTTGCTCCAGATTTACACTGGTGTAACTGAGAGCAAAGACTGTCCATGTCTCTTTCCAAGTGGAAATTTACAGTTGTAAATTCCACTGCTATTTTTGTAACGGCTCTGATTTATGGATGTAAATATTAGAAGGTAGAATCTAAGGATCAAATTTTAAGAGGTGTTTAGTGACCCCAAGTGTGAGTCACTTCTGCAGAGCTAAGAGTTCTTAGCACTTCTGAAAATGAACCCTGGAATGATGTGTCTGCACATACAATTCAGGTAGTTAGGTATATAACGCTTAATACTCATGTCATGTGATTTGTTATATACATTGTTTGTTTCAGGATGAAAATCAGTCCTTTAGTCTCTCTCCTGTCCACATTTGTTCTCAGAGTGTGGGCAGCTCCAATCTGAGTGCTCTGCAAATCACTTCCATTTTATGCAAAGGCAAAATGTAGGAATTTTTGTGCCAAGTCCCAAATCCTGTAGTGCTTCTGCAGGCTAAACTCCCATTAACTTCATAATTCTCTATGTATAGTTCTGAAATTACTTCTGATCCATTAAGTCATTCCCCCAGTGTAATCAGAGTTTATATAACAGCAGCAATTATTTTGAAATTATAGATTAATAAAATCGGTTATTAAGAACTATTTGGGTCAGGTTTATGTTTCTTACTGTACATCTACAGGCACAAAACGGTTTCATTGCCATTGTCTATCATATTTATTACAACTGATATGCATTTTACAGCATTTTAGCCAACCCTTTTATGTGCCAGGGATGTTACTTAATAAAAACATTTCATTCGTTATTTAAAAACAGATGACTCTCAGCATTGTGAAATAAAAGGGAAGGGGGAAAAGTTTATGGATAAAATCTTTAAGTAGTATAAATCAGTGTAGCTTCAGTTACCTTTATGGATCTACACCAGTTTACACCAATTAAGGTCTGGGCTAATGTATGCAGAAGGATTACCTGTTTCACTACATTATGGAAATGCTGATGCTGCACTGAGACATCCTTAGGATTTATGGCACCCTATGCAGTACTATTACCTGGAGCCCCTATGCCTGATGGCAGCCTGGGAAGATGACAGTTTTTTAGAGATGTGATTTTTATAATCTTCAGACACACTAATAAAATATTTTTGAAACAAATTTTTAACTAAGGTCCTGTAGAAGACTAACACAGTACATTCAAAAGCTGACCATATATATTTTGGGGTGGCAAATGCCTGTTAAATGGCTTCATTACAACTTGAATGGCTCTCTCACAGGTTGTGTTCTGCTAATAGGTCTGGCAGGCTTTTTAACTTTTATGTTAATTAGATCCTCTCTGGAGGAAGCAAAGCCACAGAATCAAAAATAGGCAGAGGCAGGTGGGTGGACATTAAGACACAGTGGTGCCCCAAATTTTCAGGTGCCCTACACAACTGCATATCCTGCTTGTGGATAAGGATGATTCTGGCACTCTAGTCCATGAAATAAAATAAAAGGTTTGATTGTACTTTTGGATAATTTCTTCTGATCCTTTCTTAAACCAGAATTGTGGCTGCTCAATTTCCTGCTTTTATTTCATTGCACTACTCCTAGTTATGCTCCCACATTCTGCCCTGGTTGATTCCTCTCTCTCTTCTTGGATCTTATTCCACTCAGCTGTTTCTAGATGACAATCCTCCCATCATTACTTAATTTGGCTATACATACAATATATCTTCTAGCCTTTCCTCAGAATTACTCCCTCCAGTATCTTCTAATCATATTTGTTTTGTTTGACCTGCCACCAGTTCATCAATATTTTTGGGGGCAAGAGGGAATCGGATGCTCAGAACTGAATGTTACATCCCAGCTACTGTTGTCCAAAGCCTTATTAATTATCTTTATTTTATTGTGTAGAGAGAGCTTGTAAATGCTTTGGTGTGATCTTTTTTAAAATTTACAATTCAGTGTGTGTTTTCTACTTCCACCAACTTTTTAAAACTATGTGGGATAATAGCGCTTTACAAAAAAGCCATTTCCACACAGATGTCTCTCTATTTTACAAGACTTTGAGAAGCAGAAACAGTTTTTAATGAACTTATGTTTCATAGAGGGATAATGAGTCTTATGTCAAGTGAGCAACCATCTATAAGGATAGAGATGTAGTAGTAATAGTAGTAATAATAACAGCAAATTTCTGAAAAGAACTTTGAGATGTAAACGTTGGAGATGAAGCATTTCCAGATAGAATATATAGGCAGGAAAAACTATTAATCCATTCTACCACTTATTCCCTAGAATCTATTGAATGCTGTTCTTGCATGTAGAATTTTCTGAACATAGCACATGATGGGGGGTAAGAGAATCTTCAATGGATGGTTAATTCCTTAACTGAGACAAATAAAATAATTTGTTCGTGGCACACAAAGTATTTCTGTGATTGATGGACACCTTTGTTTTCTCAACCACTCATCATAAATAAAGCTGCAAGTCTGTTATGGAGGTCACAGATTCTGTGACTTTCCATGAGCTCTATGACTTCTGCAGCCGAGACTGACCCCAGGGCCACTTAAACAACCTGGATGTGGTAGTCATGGGCTGCTGTGCCTCCTCCCTAGACTACCAGCTGTAGTCTTGGGCTGTACCCTATGCCTCCCTGAAAGCATCGGCAGTGGTCCTGGGCCTTATGCCACCCCCCTCTCCAGCACTGGAAGCATCCTGGGCCACCCCCTGCAAAGCAGCCACAGTACCTCCAGATCTCACCCTCCGGAGCACTTGTAGTTCCCTCAGAATTCGTCCTCCTGAGCACCCCAAGATGTAGTCAGGTATGTATAATACAAGTTGTAGACAGGTCACAACCAATTACTGCCCATGAGCAGTTCATGACTTTTACAAAAACATTGATGACTAAATCTTAGTCATGAACTGAGACGTACTCAATGTACACCCAAGTCAGATGCACACTGCTCAACCAACACATGCCTTTGTTTCTGTATTATGCAAAGGTATTTGTCAATCACCCACAAGGCAGCATGGCATAGTGTGAGTGTCAACTTGGTTTTCACAATCTGTAGATACTCTTTTGAGAAGTAGAACCACCACCTCCTGCACCCAGAGCCAGGATCAGGCTCCTACACTAAGGATCTAACCTCATTTTGCTTTTTTCCATGGGGGAGGGTGGGAATGGATAAAGGGGCAGTGCAGGTTATAATCACCCAACCTTAATCTTGAGTCAATACTTCGTAAGTGCATTTTTTAAAAATTTGATGTCATTGTATTTGACAAAAGACACATGAACTGGTAGTAAATGTTATGGTTTATAAAGACTCTTGTCACTTCATCTTTTCTCTTTTCATGCAAATTCTTGCATGACTAGGACAATGATAGTGTTAGTTACTATCAGAGAGAGGTATTGTAGCCTAAAAGACTGCTTGATGGTTGGAAGCCAGATCTTCATGGTTTGTAATTCTAGTGCTGCTACTGATTTATTGTGAGACCTTGGTTAAATCACTTAATCTCTATGCACCTCAGTTTCCTCACCTGTACAATTGGGACAATAATTCGTATACATCGAGGCTACATCTAGACTGCCCCCTCTTGCAGAGGAGAATATGCAAATGAGGCAAAGTGGTGAATATTGCCATGCCTCATTTGCATACTTAATGAGCTGCCATTTTGTGCAAAAAAAAACCCTTTTGTGCAATAGCTGTTCTTCCTGAAAAAAAAAAAGCGGGTGAATGGCTCTTGCACAAGAGGGAGGGTTTGCGCAAAAAGGAGCCCCTTGAGGAAAAATGGCAGCTCATTAAGTATGCAAATGAGGCATGGCAATATTCACCACTTTGCCTCATTTGCATATTCTCCTCTGCAAGAGGGGGCAGTCTAGACGTAGCCCTAGTATACTGCTCTCTAGTAGGGTGATTTGAGATTAGCTTGTTGTGCTTCCAGAAGACGCAGACTAAGATGTTTTTCCAAATCTTTGAATGATTCTCTGTGCCCTAATCAGAGCATCTTAAAGAGGCCTGATTACAGAAAAGGCTGAGCCTCTCCCCCCTCTTTTAAATGACAGGCTTTCTTAATATATCTCCAGTTTGGCAACTGAAAACTGAGGCATTCATAACCCTAATCAACTTTGAAAATCTTAGTTGTAAAACACTGTATAAAAGTAGAGTGCTGTGGTACCTTAAAGACTAATAAATTTATTTGGGCATAAGCTTTCATGGGCTGAAACCCACTTCATTAGATGCAGAAAAGGGAAACTTCAGTTTGGTAGGTGTGTGTGTGTGTGTGTGTGTGTGTGTGTGTGTGTGTGTGTATATATACACACACACACACACACACACACACACACACAAATGCAAACATGGGAATGTTACATTATTTTGCGGAGGACCAGTGCTATCCAGGTCAATTCAATCAGGGTGAAAGTGTCCCATTCCAAACAGTTGATGAAAAATGTAAATACCAAAAGAGGGAAATTCACTTCTTGTAGTGAACTAGCCACTTCCAGTCTCTAGTCAGACCTAGTCTGAGGCTACGTCTACACTGCAGGTTTATTTCGGCAGAAGATATGCAAATTGCGCTCTTATTTGCATATCTTCTGCCAATCTTTTTTGCGGAAGATCCTGTAAACCTCATTTTTTGAGGAATCAGGGATCTTGTGCAAAAGTGTTTTTTCTGAAAAATGGCCCCGTCTATACAGGGCTTTTTAGCGGCAAAACCTCATCCGCAAAAAGGATCGTCTGAAGATATGCAAATGAGAACACGATTTGCATATCTTCTACTGAAAAAAAAGGCAGTGTAGACATAGACTGATAGTGTCACATTTGCTTATGAAGTCCAGTTCAGCATTTCATGCTCATGTCTGCTTTTGAAGGCTTTTTTTAGTGAACTATAGCAACTATGAAGTCTGTTACAAAGCTCTAGTCTACACTTGGATTATTTTGAAATAACAAGTGGAGCATCCACACTACCACCATCATTTTGAAATAAGGGTCTGGTTATTTTCATATAATAACTCTGGGCTTCCATGAGGATTAACGCTTATTTCGAAATACTTATTTTGAAATAGCATTAGTGTGGGCTTTGACATAACTACTTCCCAGAGTCATTCAACGTAATTACTCCCAGTGCTTCCTGGGGCTCTAAGACAAGGTTGCACGTCTACTTTAAAGGAACCTCCCTTGGACTGATTTTGAGGTTTCCCTGTAGTGTGGACAAGCTATTTCAAAAGTTATTTTGGGAGGTATTATTTCAAAATAAATTATTTTGAAATAATGTCATAATGTAGACTTGCCCTAAGACTGAAATGCTCTCCTGCTGGTTTATGAATGTTACCATTCTTGATGTCTGATTTGTGTCCATTTATTCTTTTGCATAGAGACTATCCAGTTTTGCCAATGTACATGCCACAGGGGCATTGCTAGCACATAATGACATATATCACATTACTAGATGTGCACATGAACAAACCTCTGATGGTGTAGCTGTAGGACCTATGCCACCTCTGTATCAAATTCTCATTTTGGAGATAGGGTTTTGAGTAATCAGTATCTAACCCCATCAGTATTGAGATTTGTATTCCCACTGCTTTGCAGTAAACCTGTAGTCTAAGTCTACACTACAAGTTTTCTCTGCAAAAAATATGCTAATGAGGGACTCATTTGCATGATTTGTGATCTCATTTGCATATTTTCTGCCGATCCATTTTTGCGCAAAAACAAGCAGTGCAGACGTTTTCTTTTTGCACAAAACCCCTTTTTTCTGCAAGATCGGTAAACCTCCTTTTTTGGAGCATAAGGATCTTGCAGAAAAAAGAGAGTTTTGTGCAAAAAGAAAACATCCACACCACTTGTTTTTGCGCAAAAACCCCAGTGCAAAAATGGATCAGCAGAAAATATGCAAATGAGATCACACCTCATACAAATGAGGCCACACCTCATGCAAATGAGTCCCTCATTAGCATATTTTTGCCGAGAAAACTCGTAGTGTAGACGTAATGTATATATTGAGACAAAACAATCACAGCTTCTGTAGTAAAACAACCATTTATTTCTGATGTGCTAGTTTATTCTTTAGCACCAATCTGTAGTCTATTTTGTTCTATCATTCTATCTTTCGGAGAATTAAATTCTTCCTTCATTAGGTTATTTTACCTGAACACTTAATAAATCTCAGTTCCTCTCAGTGGTTAAGTAGAAATGTTTCTATTAATGTTCTTAGCCCTATAGTAATTGCTCTATAGAAATTATGTAGGATAAAATATTACAACACAATTTATATAAACACATCTATATTTTTAGAGTAGTGGGCCAGGTAAATCAGCTTTTAATTAAAAAGAGATTAAACTCTGAGCACCATTGCAGTGCTCTGAAACACAGGTCTCTAGTTCTCTCGACTACAACTAATCCCTAAGAGCTCTGTAGAGAGCACAGTTATCAAGACACCCTGCCAATGCCCTTGCATTAAAATAGAAAGTCAGAGAGTCAAAGAACCACAATAAGGCCAGGAAGAATGAGATCCTATTTGGAGTTGGCTATAGGTATGCTGCTGCTGAGAGACAGCGAGGGCAGCAAGCCAAACTACAAATCAAATGCTAAAATACTGCTACTCTGTCATAAGCCATCTCATTGATTTATGGTAATGTATGAGTATGTTTATTTCACTATAGCAAAGGAGTCATATAAGATTAGTATTAGCACTCAGATGCAGAATAAAGGGAATTATATTTCATGGATCTACATTTGTTCAAATAGCGATAGCATCGCAAGACATGGGAAAGCAAAAGTACCCCTAATGCAAGGATGAAAGTTTAATACTAACATTAATATTCTGTCTGATGTTTTTTTCTGTTTTTATTAGGTTCTTCATTAATTGGTCAATTTTCTTCGCCTCTTTTGTGATACCAGCATTGCTGCATAAACTTAGAGCAAAATTTCAGTCTCCAAAAGGACAAAAGGCTAGATAAGGATTGCAACAAAGCTGTCAATCCCAGCAGCAAGAATATCATACAATCTACAGTATATTTAATGAAGACTAATTAAATACAGTTTGAAGTTGCATTCAAAGAAACAATAAGACACATTCTGTACAATCCTCAGTGGACAGGGATACAATATTGAATAGTTTCTTACCATAATTGAAAGGGATAGTGATCGAGAGAGGGACTTTCAGGGAAGTATCTTATTAAAGTATTCCCCCTTGTAGTCTAGATTCTTCAGTTTGTCCTGAGAGTTGCCTTTAATTATCTAAATAGTCTATTGTAACCATGTGAATACGCATCATTTAATTCAGTTTAGTATTAAGTTTCACTGAAGCCTTCTTCAAAGCAGTATGGCCCAGGGCACTATGAATCAGCAGATGTGGATTCTGTTCCCAGCTCTGCTATCACCCTGCTGTGTTAACTTGGGCAACCACTTCATCTCTCTGGGACCCAATTTCTCCAACATCAAAATGGGAGTGTGATACTTACCTGCATCTTGTAAAGTTCTGTGAGACATATGGGGGTGGGAAAATATGAAAACTAAGGACTAGTTTTTCAAGAGTTTGTAGGTGCCTCGAGATGCAGATATGTGCCTAGGGCTATTTTCAAAAGCCTTTGAAACCTGACTCCTATTTAAACAAATGAGAGTTGGGCAAGAAGGTGCTTTTGAAAATCCCAGTAGGTGTGTAGCCCAAAGGCTTTCAAAAATCTGTCTCTAATTTACTTTCCTTGGTGACTGTTATTTGTTACTGCTTTTTAGAACTGGGCTGCTCCAGCAGAGGGAGGTACCAGACTCATACACTGTGTTCCAATTGTCTCCAAGAGCACAATGATTAGATAGTAGGGTTGCATGGAGGCAGTTGGGGCCCAAGAAATGCAGAAATGTTTGGGGTGTGAAAAATGACAGGTTATATCACCCATTGTGACGTAGTGGGGGTACTTGCTGGGCTGTGGTGACCTCTGCTGTCTGGAGCAAGACCCAGAAGGGAAAACCTTATTATGCAAAGGTACCATACCGGTTGAACCAGCCTACCCCCCATGGGGAGAAACAAAGGGAGGTGGAATGCTGCCCTGGCTGGGGGGCAGGGCTGGAAGAGTGGGCGTTAGTTGCTGGCTGGGAGCATGGAGGAGACAGCCTAGGGAAAGGGGCTGGAGTTTAGGGGCCCAGTCTCCCCCATCTCAAGGGGGCCTGAGGCATCCTAGCCCAGCTCTGTGACCAGATTACATCTGGGCTGTGCTGTACCCTGAAGAGGCAATAAACTTCCTCCATTCCACCGGCTGGTACAGTCTGTTCGTGCCATTTCGGGGGTGCAGAAGACGGGGGACCCCCAACGCGCCGTCACACCCATGTTCTCCTATTGGGGATCTAAATACTAAATGACGGTATTGTAAACCTCTGAAAACCCATCACTTTCGATTCTGATACTTCCTCTCCTCTTTTCTGTGCTAACTGCTGTAGCAAATCCTTTTTTTAAAAAAGTCCTTCACAGCAGATAAATGCATCTGTTTCCTGTCTTCAGTGGTAATCCATTGGACTCCCCATTGACCAGGGCCTTAGCCTACAGAAAGATCTTTACAAAGTTATACCAACCTCTCCAAAGAGAAAGGGAGAACAAAAGAAAGAAAAGTGCTCATTGTTGTTGGTTTTTTTAAATGAACACGTAGCATTATACGAGCACTCAGCATATTCACACTGTTTTATAAAGTGGTATTGATAAATCTACTATATATTATAGAAAGTTTGCATCTCTGTTTAAATCCATTTGTTCAAGAACTCCTCCTAAATGGTAAGAACTAGGACCACCAAATTTGGTATGCAGCTTCCTTTTGTAGTAACTTAAAGCAAGAGAATGGTATGTGCCTGGAATTTGATGGTTTTTCATTAAATGGAAAGGGAGGGATGTAGTAGGAGAGACAATTATACTGTAGAATGATCACAGGGGGACAATGGGGATAGCTATAACACCATTGGACTGGCAGGGATGGAGAAAGGGACAGCTAGCTATCCCCATATTTCAGAAAGTTTGTCTGTTTGTGTGTCTTTTTTTTTGCCATGTGGCTGTCTGTCCCTCAGCTGGGGAAAATGCACCATTCCCCTAGCTATGTCCATTGCAGCTGCAGTGACCATGGCCTGATACTTGTCACCTGGCCCTGTGCTGGTAAAGTAAGAGAGGGTGGGGGTTGTCCACTCTGCCTAGCTCCACCTCAGAACAATTATTTAAATGAAGAAAAACAAAACTTATTTGAGGTAAGGACCTGAGCAATGCCAGATAAATCTTCTAGTAATTTATAAAAGAGTAGCCAGTATGTTTTAATAAATGGTTGATCAACTGTAAGTCCAGCAGGTCAATAGATTGCATGCATCAATGGCTTACAACTTTTTACACCTTTCAGTAATAAATCTATGAAACGCACTATTTGTATTGTAACTTCCCTGAACAGCAAC
This sequence comes from Pelodiscus sinensis, assembly GCF_049634645.1. NCBI lineage: Eukaryota > Metazoa > Chordata > Testudines > Trionychidae > Pelodiscus > Pelodiscus sinensis. The sequence goes on from NC_134712.1 coordinate 155,933,301, forward strand.
TAATTACTGATTAACTGTTTATATTAAGGTTCCTAAAATAGGAAACAATCATCCTCAGTGTCATAGCCAAGACCATTTCTTAGTCAGTTTGGGTATGTCTACACTACCACCCTAGTTCGAACTAGGGTGGTTAATGTAGTCATACGGAGTTGCAAATGAAGCCCGGGATTTGAATTTCCCAGGCTTCATTTGCATAAAGCCGGGCGGCGCCATTTTTAAATGTCCGCTAGTGCGGACTCCGTGCCACGCGGCTACACGCAGCACGGACTAGGTAGTTCGGACTAGGCTTCCTTGTGAAATGAGGAGTAACGGTAGTTCAGACTAGGAAGCCTAGTCCGAACTACCTAGTCCGTGCCGCGTGTAGCTGCGCGGCACAGAGTCCACACTAGCGGACATTTAAAAATGGCGCCGCTTGGCTTTATGCAAATGAAGCCCAGGAAATTCAAATCCCGGGCTTCATTTGCAATTCCGTATGACTACATTAACCACCCTAGTTCGAACTAGGGTGGTAGTATAGACATACCCTTTGTTTGCACCTTCCCAGTTCACCAAATACTACGCTCAGAAACAGAACTGCTCTCTCTGTTATCAAATTTTCCCTGTTGTCTTACTGGGGTATTCCTACTGTGTGGGATAAAAAGCTAAGCCTGATGGTAAGCCACGTTTTCCCAAACAGGGCCAAATTCTGCCTTGACTAAATGCAATCTTTGCTATGTCTGCACTACCCTTTATGTCAGTATGAGTTATATTGCTCAGGAGTGAGAATGAGCCATCCCCTCGAGCAATATGAGTCGCACCAATCTGTGTGAGGACAGTGCTGTGTTGGCAAGAGAACTTCTCCCACCCACATAGACACTGCCATTCAATGAGAATGGATTAATTAAGCCAATGTGAGAGCTCTCTCCCAGCTCTCTCTAAGTAGCTTCACGACAGAATTTAGAGCAGTGCAGAACCTGCTGTAAGCTCTCCAGTGTAGCCATGGCCTTAATGAGGTTGGATAGGGTGTAGGTCATGGAAAAATGAATTTTGAACTTCTGGGGTTCTCTGTATCAGAGTGAAGAAGTTCAGAGAAACAGCAGAAATTATTTTGGAGGCTGTAAGGCTTAATTTAGCAGAAAAGATTTTAAAAGTTCAAAAGCTGGTTAGGTAAACAATGACTTAGAGGGAACTAATAGTGTACAAATATTTCAGGGGAGAGAAGGCTAGATATGTTAGTCCATAAGAAAAATCTGTCTGAAAAATAGAGAAGTGATTTAAGCCCCATTGCTTCGCACATTTGAAATGAAACTGGAACTCAGGAAAACTTACTGTCCTGAACAACAATTCTGCATTTTCAGGTACATGAAATTAATACCCTTTCAGATCTCTCCACTCTCTGCTTTCTATTACTTCATGGGTCTGATTCTCTCACTTACTTTGATCTAAAACAAGTATAACTCCACTGGTTCCAGATTTACACTGTTGTGAGGTTTAAATCTGACCATAAGTTTTTATGCCTCCTGCTAGAGCTAGTGAAAGCAATTAATGAAGTTGTAGGCACATATAGGTCACTAGAGGGTGCTACAGATTTATCTTTCAAAGAACTTCCTGGAATGTAGTTTGTATTAAATCTACCTACCACAAGCTCAGTGTAATACAGTTTAGATACTGTGGTCATGAGACTTCCAGATACTAGGTATTCATTTAAGTATTTGATACTGCTGTAAACAATAGGTGAGAGGCAGGGATATGGGTCTAGATCTTCAAAAGTATTTAGGTGCCTGATTTCTATTGATTTCAAGGAAAATCCTTTCGTTTAAAATTAAGATGGGCAGCAAATGCCATCCTCTGCTTTTATGAAAGCTGATTAGTTGAGTTTTGGCTTTTCTGAAAACTTGTCAGTGTTTTTTAAAAAAGCGAAGCCATTGGGAACTCTGAACTGGATTCCATTTTATCCAAAAAATTGCAGTTTGGAACAAGCAGTAATTCAAATAACAGGTTTCAGTCTTGTCCAATCCCTTGTTTAAATAATGTACTTTATACAGATACAAACAACAAATACCAGTGCTGCTTGCCAAAAGCCTGACAACACAATGGTCGTGTGTACCATAATTGTACACTACAGCTTTTAAATATCTACATGTAGTTAATTATTTCTAAGAAAGTATTAATACTTTACTGTTAAATCCATTGTACCTATATAATGCAGAGAGAAAGTGGGATAGCAAGTAAAGTGCCACAAACTGAGCTAAATATTTATGGGGTGATAAATGGAGACCTCTAGGTGGACTAGATAAAAATATCAACTCGTGGTAGAAAGACCTTGGAATAATATTGAATGTAAAGGAATTATTTCCTCTTATAGACAGACATTTTATTATTATTAGCAGAGCTATTGAAGGCTACATCTGGACTGCAAGCCTCTTTTGAAAGATACTTTCGAAAAAGCCTCTTTTGAAAAAGAGCATCTAGACTACAACCAGTACTTTCGAGAAAGCAAGCCACATTTTTGAAAGAGAGCACCCAAGCAGTCTGGATACTTTCTTTCAAAAAAGCACAGTTTGCATTACATAGTGCCTTTTTTCGAAAGAGCACTTGTTTCCCCATAAAACAAGGTTTTCCGCAGTCGAAAAAACTACCGCGTTCTTTTGATTTACTTTTGAAAGAACGTGGTAGAAGTCTAGACGCAGGGGAAGTTTTTTCAAAAAAGGCTACTTTTTTTGAAAAACCCTGTAGTATAGACACACCCCTAGGCTATGTCTAGACTGGCATGATTTTCCGCAAATGCTTTAATGGAAAACTTTTCTGTTAAAAGCATTTCCAGAAAAGAGCGTCTAGATTGGCACAGATGCTTTTCCGCAAAAGCACTTTTGCGGAAAAGCGTCCATGCCAATCTAGACGTGCTTTTGCACAAAAAAGCCCCAATCGCCTTTTTTGCGCAAAGCAAATCTGAGCTGTCTACCCTGGCCCTTTTGTGCAAAAGCTTTGCGCAAAAGGGACTTTTGCTCAAATGGGAGCAGCATAGTATTTCCGCAAGAAGCACTGATTTCAGACAGTAGGAAGTCAGTGTTCTTGCGGAAATTCAAGCGGCCAGTGTAGACAGCTGGCAAGGTTTTCCGCAAAAGCAGCTGCTTTTGCGGAAAAACTTGCCAGTCTAGACACAGCCCCTAGTGTTTAGCCTCCCCACTGATATATGGGCCCCATTTTGATTGGCTCTCAACTCCTGTTGCCATTATGAAAGCGTCACCCACTAGCTACTGGGTACGGATAGTGACTAAGTCTGCACCCTACTCACAGATGTGTGAGGGGAGGGGCTGAAGTTGTTTAAGATCATTCCATTTGATTTTATCTCACTCATAGACATGCGTACGGGGTGTGCCAGGTGTGCCCGGGCACACCCTAATGTCTTGGGCCAGCTAGTGGCTGCTGGAGGAAGAAGGGGATTTGTGATGGGGCACCACAGCCCCTCACTTTAAATTCCCCGTGGCCATCTATGGGGCACTGTGGGGCAGAGAGAGTGCATGTGCGGCGTCCTCAAACTCCACGCAACAGGTGAGAGGGGAGATGCCCGGGTGTGGCGTGATGTCATGGCCTGGGACTTTAAAACCATGCGGCCCAGCTCCAGAAGCAGCTGGGGCCCAACTACAGATGCTGGCCCAAACCATTTTTGTGGCCTGGGCCCCACCCCACCCATTCCGGCAGCACCGCACGGAGCCCCTGGGGCGCCCCCACCCATCCCGGTAAGCACCACGCGGCACCTCCGCCCGTCCCAGTGGCACCGCACGGCACCCCGGGGGCACCCCCACCTGGCCTGGCAGCACCACGCGGTGCCCCTGAGACACCCCTGCCCGGCCCGGCCCGGCAGCACCCCTGAGGTGCCCCGGACTAGGGCCTGGCAGGCCTGTAGCTTGGGCAGCTCTGACTCCAGCCCCGCAAGCTGGAAGGCAGAAGCTGAAGGTAAGGAAGGAGAGGAGAAGAAGGGAAAATAAGAGGAAGGGGCTTGTGCTGAGGGGAGGAGGGCAGGTCAGGAGAAGAAAGGGGAAAGCACCAAGGGACAGAGTAGAGGAGACACAAATGCCAGGGGGCCAAGTGGAGCAATGAGGAAAAGGGCAGGAGGGGAGGTGTCAGTGGGAGGGGCGACAGGATGATGCGGGGAGAGGAGAGGGTAAGGGCATTGGAGGTTGGAGGGGGAGGTGCTGGGAGAAGGCTTGACAGAAGGGGTGGGCATGAGGAAGGCAGGGATGGAGCAAGTCAAGTGTGAAGGCACAGGGGCATGAGGGGAATGGGGGCAGAGGGTGGTGAGGGGGTGGGCATCAGGGAAAAAGAGGGCAAAGGGGGTAGGGGCAGTGAGGGAAGGGAGAGGCACCAGGAGGGGGCAGGGCTAAGGGAAGGTGCAGGTTCCAGGGGTTTCTGGGGGTAAAGCAGAAGGAAAGACACCTGCAGGGGAGGGACCAGCACCAGAGGAGAGAGGCAGGGCAGGTGTGTAGAGGGAGGTGTTAGGAGAGGGGATGAGGCAGGGTAGCTCACATGATCAGAGTGGGGCTACTGGAGGAGTGGGCACAGGGGGGAGAGACGGGCTGGTGGAGGGGGGCAGGTCTCAGGAAAGCTGAGGCCAGTGAGAAGGGCAGGAATCAGGACAGCAGAGGAGGGTGAGGGGTTGGGGGGCAGCAGGCACCAAGGGAGTTGATGGAGCAAGGAGAGGAGACATGGCAGCAGAGGGAAAAGGTAGAGGTTTATGAGATATTTATTAATTACTTGGGTTCCACAATGGCATATCCAAACAAGCCACATCAACTCAGTACTGGTGCACAACACAAAATTAATTCTGCTCATGGGAGGAAACTCTTAGAGGGAACACTTCCCCCAGCCTCTCTGCCCCCGACTTAATGTCACACACACTGGGTTAATGCAATTGCAGGGATAGTTGCATGAGGGGGGTTTGGTGGGGGCCAAACTAATCCCTATTGGTAGGAGAATGGTGGGAAAAGTCCTTAGAGGGGGGTCACATGACACCTTTTACTTCTGGTCATGTGTCCATTTTGCCACGAGAGTGTTGCCTCCAGAGGTGTGGCCAATGGGGGTCGAGGCATGGTGAACAGGGGTCAGGGGTGTGGCTAATGGGTGTCAAAGTACATTTTAAAAAATTTCTTTTGATGCACACCCTAATGAAATGTGCTGCGCACGCCTATGATCTCACTTAATGAATTCTCTGCCATTGCATGGGCCTTGAAGACTTGCTCACACTGGTCCCTCTATCCCCTACCTGTGTCTAGGTTGCCAGGTGTCCGGTGTTCTACTGGACAGTCCGGTTTTTGGGCCCTCTGTCCGGTAAAAAAATCCAGAAAATACTGGACATGTGCAATGTCCAGTATTTTCTGGTTTTCCAGCTGGGCGCCAGACAGAAGCCTGGCGGGGGCGGGGGGAGTGACTGGCAGGTGGGGTACGATCGGTGCTGGGAGCCCTGGTTGCGTGTGAGGAGGAAGGGCAGCCCGGTCCATGCTCCTGCGCGCTGGTCAAGCACGTGGTGGAGCTGCAGTTGGGCTGACTCGCGCGGGACGGAAGCACCCTAGGATCTGCACAGCCCGAGTCAGTCATGCTCTCCGCCAGCTGATTTGCTCCCCTGCCCCCTCCGCCAACTCTGCATCCCGCTGGCCGGCTCCTGCTCCGGATCTTCCCCGGCCAGCCCCGCTGCACCCCCCCCTCCCCCGCCAGCCCATTTGCATGACTGAAAATATACAACTTAATATTATGGATAATTGACATAATGATTAATAATAGCATAAATGAAACATTATACTCACAGACTTTATTTAATGGGACTTCTGCTGCTGCATCTTTTTGCACATTTCTTTGAAGTTCACATCACACATTCAGGCTGTCTTCTGTCAATCTTATGGCAGGGGGCTGGAGATGTGGGGGTGGAGGAGTCTGGGTTGGAGTGTTTGAGGGGCCCAGGGCAGGGGGATTGGTTAAATAATGGACTCAGGGCACAAGGTTGGGGTGTGTGAGGCTGTTACGGCAGGGGATGTGGGTGTGCAGGAGTCTGGGGACGCAGGGGTATGAGGAGCTCAAAGTAGGGGGTTCAGGTGTATGATGGACTCAAGGTTAGGGTTTTGGGGGGTGCAGGAGTTTTATGATGCTGCAGCCAGATGAGGGCTGCGCCCCAGTTGGTGGCTTGTTGACCAGGCTTCATTTTTAAAGTAAAATATTATGTTCAACACAAAAGGTTTCAACATGTGTCTTTAAGGAAGGGGTAGGGAAGATGGACCACACAAGTGAGAAGCAAAAAAAAGCAACCCTCCCTAAACCTTTACTGATGTGGCCCCCAATATCGCACTCCCCTGGTGCTCCAGCCCCATGATGGAGAGAGGGGACTGAGGTTCAAGGCCACAGGCCAGATTTATTCTTCTGGGATTCCAGGGTAAGCAGATTTTGTGGGGGTCCCCTGGGCTTTGGGTGGTGCCAAAAATGATGGGTTAAGTGTGCGGGACAGGGCTACCAATGAGTGAGAGAGGAATGGGGGTGCAAAATCTGGGTGGAAGTGGGGTACAGGAGGGAGTGAAGTGTGATGTCTGGGTGGGAGGTAGAGTGCAGGAGCAGGCTGGGAGCAGGGTTTCTGGCCAGGAAGAGAAGGCAGGAGCTGGCTAGAGGTGCAGGGTCTCAGCAGGGAGGGGCTGAGTGAGGAGGGTGGGCTGCGGGATTTTGGTGGGGGCTGGGGGTGCGGAGTTGGGCACAAAGGGGTGGAAGGGCACTTTCATGCCACATCGCAGTCACCGTGTAACACGGTCTTCCGCTGCCCCCATTCACCGGCTTCTGGCCAGTGGGAGCAAAGGGGAAGCCTCCAGGAAGTGTGTCCCTGTGAGGCATTTCCCGCAGCTAGGGGAAGGAAAACAGCAGTGAGCAGAGCCATTTTTGGCTCTACTTGTTCCCCGAATGCTGGGTCCGACAGAGATGCTTGAGGTTTTCTCCCCGAACCTCCCTGCAGGAAGCTGGCGCTCTAGTCTTGTGGGGAGCCGTAACACTGTAGTGCTAGCACAGGGTTCCTGTTGCATGGGGAGCTGGGGAGAGGAAGGGGGGCTAAGCTGGAGCTCCAAAAGAGCCATAACTGGCTCCCTAGTGAGCCATATTTGGCTCACAAACCATGGGCTGTCAACCCTTGCGATAGATGGATGCAGTACACACCTGATGAGGGGCTAACAATGTATTCCTGAAAGATAGCATTAGCTGCCATATTAGGCTAGCTCCTTCAAGGAGCTTTTGTCAACAACATTCATCATCAGGAGATACATAGGTACCTCACTTCCCAGACTTTACCCACAAGTAACTACATTTTGCAAAGTGGTCAATAACTTATAGTAAGGCCACTCTTGCTTTCTTGTGACTTACAGCTAGTACTAAATTTGTTTGCCATGGTTTAATTTGAACCTTTATGAAAAATATCCCTTAGGTAACCTTTAATCATTTTCTTTCTGGTCACTGTCTGTTGGATAGGAGGTTAGAAAAGCTGCAAATTCTATCTTGTGGTGAGCCATGCTTCTATTTTTTCACTAATACTTCTGTATTTCATGCTAAAGACCTCTGGGGTACTCCTGGAGTCAGCTAGAAATTTTGTCTCGAGACAGAGTGAAGTGGGGAAGTCTTGTAAATGACCTATGCTCCACTCGGAGTACAAGGGTTTATGAAGAAGACCATAGCATTCTTGTGCCTGAATCAGGATACAGCTCTGCTATCTTTCTGCCCCAGTTCTACCAGCGAAGAAACTAAGAGAATGTTGCTTCCTGTGAAATCCAACCACTAGACTTAGTTTCTTGAACAACTGCTCATTCTTGATGAGGGTCAAGAACATGCTGAGTGCACACCTGATATTCACATTATGAACATGCTAACATCTCCAGCTGTTGCCGCTAGCCTTTTCTTTTTATAAAAACGCCCACCACGTTCATTTTTATACAAATCCAAAGTTGCTATCACTTTACCACGATTACTCAGTAGTGTACACATGCAGTAATTGGCCAAGGTTAGCTAAGTGGTGACCTTGAGTCAGAGTAGACATTACGTCTCCAGAAGTTTGTTTTCAGTACTTCTTAACAGTAACTTTGTTTGCACTGAATTAGATCATCATCAACTTTCCTCAGTCTAATTTTCACTGAAAGGCTTTCAACAAGAAACTCCAGATATGCCTCAGAGAAGTGTCCTAATACAGCATGAGGCTGAGGAACACAGTTTCCGCATCAAGAAGCGGTCCGACAGGAGTCATATAAATGATGGGTCCACCGGGTTTCTCATGCACTCTTTTGTTGTTGGGGGGGCAATGAGGAGGACAGGCTAAAAGGCTGTTTATCAGCTAGTAGTCAAAGGACTCTTGAGCTGCCATGTCCAGTTTTTGTATCTCCCTTCCAATAATGGTACCAGAAGCATGTGTGCCACATTGATTTCCATATTTAGGTCTTGAGTACCAGGGAAACTGCCTCTCCTTTTGTATCAAAGAGTGGTTGGCAGCAGAGTGGTATTAGTGAATGCCTCTGGGCTTTGGAACTCATTTTCTGGCTTGATTTCCTGCATCCCAGATTTGGCAAGATACAGAGCAAACTCCAGGAATCCTCTGCGGGTATGTCTACACTACCACCCTAGTTCGAACTAGGGTGGTTAATGTAGGCATTCGAAGTTGCAAATGAAGCCCGGGATTTAACTATCTTGCCGGGCGCCGCCATTTTTAAATCCCTGTTAGTGCGGACTCCATGCCCACGGCTACACGCGGCATGGAGTAGGTAGTTCGAATTAGGATTTCTAATTTGAACTACCGTTACACCTCGTTCTAATTCGAACTACCTACACCATGCCGCATGTAGCCGTGGACACGGAGTCCGCACTAACGGGGATTTAAAAATGGCGGTGCCCAGCAAGATGCAAATGAAGCCTGGGATATTTAAATCCCGGGCTTCATTTGCAACTTCAAATGCCTACATTAACCACCCTAGTTCGAACTAGGGTGGTAGTGTAGACATACCCTGCCTGCCCAGGCTTTTCCAGGAGCTGATGGATAAGAAAGCTGATTGGGTGTGCAGGATGTGCTTAAGAGAAGCAGATCCTATTTGCAGAAATCCACACTTACATACTTTGGTCACATCTGTTGTAAAGATGGAAGTTATCTTGAGAGAGTACCATGGAAGGAATAGCAGTGAACTGTCATAGAAGGGGAATAAAGCCAATGTATGGCAGATGGCTAGAGGTTGGATGTTGAGCACATGAAGCTAGTAATGGATCAAGAAAGCTTTCAGAAATTCTGGACACAGGAATATTTTCATAGATTTGGCGGGTGCTTTTACTACATCTGTTAGATGTCCCTTCTCAGTTGGTGCACTGACTTCATAATAGTTTAATTACAAGGATTTTGTTTGCAGTGTGAATGGGATTTCCTAAATAGGGTTACTTCTGAGTTTCAACAAAAGTGATGTATATCCTCAAGGCAACCAATTTCAGGAAGACATTTAAAAATCTTCTTTTAAATTTTCATAGGGCTCTCTCTTGTGTTTCATTCATGTCACAACTCCTGACAGTCTCTCACTGGAACTGGACGTTGACCAATAATAATGGAGATATAGTTAAAGACAGTTTTTGGGACATTCACCAATTTTTTTCCCCAGGTTTTCAGGTGACTTGGTTTTGTAAACAGTGGCCATCCTTCCAATTGGAGTAATGACCAAAATTAATCCCTGGCTCACTCTACTGGTTTCAGTAGTGTTACATTACAATGGACTTGGCTACCTATGTTTATAGCAAAATTATTTTCATAGCCACTAATTATAATTCTAAAAACAGATGGTTGTAGAAAGGAGATGAGGGAACAGCAACATGAAAAGCAAGATTTACATGGAATTGTTTCTAAGCCAAACTACCAACACCTTCTGTGAAGCATCAGCTCATCTGTAAAATCAAAGTGTTCAGCAATTTTTAAAAAAACAAAAAGGAGATCGTCACATATTGTCAATATAGGAGGTGGGTTGGCCTTTGAAAAGGAGTTGAGCTCAGTCCTACTTCATATTCAGCTGCCTCTTGGGTGGCAGGTTTCAAGTTGGGGATTTAGTGATACCATATAGACCAGCTGACAAAAAGACCTTCAAAGAAGAATCTTCAAGAAACAGCAGTGTTAGGTTTAATTTATGTTGGATTGTACTGTTTCTGGACTGAAAAACTAGTACTTAAAGACAGGGATTAAAATATTGCTACAGTTATGAGCTTTATTTGATGCATGGCCTATAAGGTGATATACTGACTCCTGAGCTATTCACTTCCAATGTTTTATAACAATGAAAGGCTTTGAAAATTAGTTTATTTTATACAGTGAAACTGGTGAGCTCCCATTTTCCACACCTTTTGCTAAGTGATAGTGTAGTAGTGTTCCCTCACCACTACCCCATTATATAAAAAAATTGGCATAAAAATTTCTTTGTATTTAATGTGGGAAGGGAACATGTACTTTATAGCACAGAATAGAAGTTAAAGGGTAAATATTTGCAACACTTTTTCTCAGGCTGAATCTGACCCACAGGGTTCAGACTCAAAGTCTGAAGCACTTACAAAAGAAGGGGGCTTAACTTGGTAACTTGCAAGACACTATGTGCAAGAGAAATACTGAGTAGAGTGATTCTTTTATGGTGCAGAGGAAAGGTGATAGTAAACAGAAGAAACAGCTTGCAAGCAAAATATTTGTGGTGATAACCATGTGACCATTTGTCTCCTGCTCACAGTTCAGATGCCCGAGCCAATGTGCTATGATAAGTGATATTCAGCATCTCCACCTAGATTACCCAATGAGCCTGCAAGAAAGTATAATTTTCAGAAAGCATTGATCCACCCACTATGAAAATCAGGCTCCTTTTATGTTCCTCCAGTTGGACTCCCAAAAACAGAAACAAAATAATGCTCAGGTGTAGTTTGTTTTTTTTAATTGACCCAGCTGTTTAATTGCCTATGTACATGGTGAACCTAAGTGTTCTGACCTCATTGTAGTATCCAGGTACCTTGCATACATTATATCAAATACATCTTTATGTATCTCCTTTTCCATTAGCTCTTTAAATGGTTTTTCATCTGTTTATTGTGAGAATGCTATGGCAAAATATTGGGTTTTATTTCTTACACTGAACGTGGTAAGAGCCATCATCATTTCTAGCTCTGTGGAAGAGAGATCAATAGCTGGGTACCAGCCACTGACCAAGGTCTGACCATATTCTCTTAGAATCATAGAATTCTGGAACTGAAAGGGAACTCAAGAGGTCATCAAGTCCAGTCCCCCGCCTTCATGGAAGGACCATGCCATGATCTTAGATCATTTCTGATAGATGCTTCTCTAACCTGCTCTTAAATATCTCCAGTGACGCAGGTTCCACAACCTCCCTAAGCAACTTATTCCAGTGTTTAACCATCCTGACAGTTAGGAAGTTTTTCCTAATGTCCAACCTAAACCTCCGTTACTACAATTTAAGCTCGTTGTTTTTTGTCCTATCTTCAGAGATCAAGGAGAACAATTTTTCTCCCTCCTCCTTAAAACACCCTTTTAGATACATGAAAACTGCTATCATGTCCCCTCACAGTCTTCTCTTTTCCAAACTAAACAAGTGGGCTGTGTCTACACTGGCACCTTTTTCCGGAAATGCTTAAAACGGAACAGTTTTCCATTATAAGTATATCCAGAAAAAGAGCGTCTACATTGGCAGGATGCTTCTCCGGAAAAGTCCTTTTCCCGGAAAAGCGTCTGTGGCCAATGTAGACGCGCTTTTTCGGAAAAAAGCCCTGATCATCATTTTCGCGATCGGGGCTTTTTTGCAGAAAAGACTACTGTGCTGTCTACACTGGCCCTTTTCCGGAATAGCTTTCCGGAAAAAGGATTTTTGCCCGAGCGGGAGCAGCATAGATTTTCCGGAAAAGCAGCTGATTTCTTACAGTAAATCGTCAGTGCTTTTCCGGAAATTCAAGGGGCCAGTGTAGACAGCTCGCAGCTTATTCCGGCAAAGCGGCTGCTTTTTCCGGAATAAGTGGCCCAGTGTAGATACAGCCATGCAGTTCTTCCAGTCTTCCCTCATAGATCATGTCTTCTAGACTTTTAATCATTGTTGTTGAGCACCATTGTCTCTGTACCCTCTCCAACTTTTCTACATCTTTCTTGAAATGTGGTACCCAGAATTGGACACAATACTATAACTAAGGCCTAATCAGTACAGAGTAGAATAGAAGAATGACTCCTCGTGTCCTGCTCATAAGACACCTGGTAATGCATCCCAGAATCATGTTTGCTTTTTTTGCAACAGTGTCACACTATTGACTTTATATTTAGCTTGTGGTCCACTATGTGGGGGAGGTCTAGATTGGATATTATGAAAAACTATTTCTCTAGGAGGGTGGTGAAGCATTGGAATGGGTTACCTAGGGAGGTAGTAGAATTTCCATCCCTAGAGGTTTTTAAGTCCCGACTTGACAAAGCTCTGTCTAGGATGATTTAATTAGGGTTGATCCTGCTTTGGGCAGGGGGTTAGACTTGATGACCTCCTGAGGTTTCTTCCAGCCCTATGATTCTAGGAACCCTAGATCCTTTTCAGCAGTACTCCTTCCTAGACAGTTGCTTCCCATTATGTATGTGTGAAACTGATTGTTCCTTCCTAAGTGGAGTACTTTGCATTTATCTTTATTAAACTTCATCCTATTTATCTCAGACCATTTCTCCAGTTTGTCCAGGTCATTTTGAATTTTGACTCTATCATCCAAAGTACTTGCAACCTCTCCCAACTTAGTATCATCTGTAAACTTAATAATCGTATTCTCTATGCCATCATCTAAATCATTGATGAAGATATTGAACAAAGCCAGTCTTATAACTATAGTACCACACTTGTTAAGCCCTTCAAGCATGATTGTGAACCATTAATAACTATTCTCTGAGAATGGTTATCCAGCCAGTTACGCACCGACCTTATAGTAGCCCCATCTTGTATTTCCTTAGTTTATTGATAAGAAGGTCATGCGAGACAGCGTCAAATGCTTTACTAAAATCTAGATATACCACATCCATCACTTCCCCCTTGTCCACAAAAATTGTGATCTTATTAAAAAAAAAGCTATCAGATTGGTTTTTATGATTTGTTCTTTACAAATCCATGCTGGCTGTTACCTATCACCTTATTATCTTCCAGTTGCTTGCAGGTGAATTATTTAATTATTTGCTCCATTATTTTTCCTGAGTCTAACCCTTGTTGTTGTAGTTCTACTGTCTAAAATGAGCACATTTGTGGTAACCCCTTGTCTTGGAATGAGAGGAGATATGTCATATACTGGTAACTGAGGCCTTGTCAACTCAAGATTTGCAAATCAGGATTTTGAACTTGATCTTATATTCAATGGAGAGCCAGTGTAGGATTCTGGAGTGTCAAGATACATTTGTGGTGCTCTGTGCTGATGGAAAGATGGAATGCCAGGATCTAAACTAGCTAGAGCAAGACCAGATGAGTAGAAAATTGGAGATGATTCTTAAACACCATCCTGTCCACTTGGGGGAATGTCACTAAAATTATAGTCAGACTTCATTATATGTTTTGTGTGCATCTTTATTCTAGGCAGTAGTCCCACCCCATTTATTTTTATATTCCCTATGAGAGATGCCATAGATCAAGATCCGACTGTCTTAGCCATTGTACAAAATAGAATACAAGACTGTCCAATCCCCAACGAGCATTTGGGTGCATTATTTCAGGAAGTGGTCCTTGCGGTATCCCTGTAAACCACTGTGACAAATGTTTTCAATCCTAAATGGCACTCTTATCTCATTTTACAAGTGCTCTGATTGCAAGAGTTCTCTTGACCAGCTCAAAAAGCATTTAGAAGCAACTTCTTATTTTGCTGATGACAGGTCACCCATCAATTATGCTCCCTAACAGCTGTTCTGATGTTCTTAAATTATCTATCTTATTAGACTATCTAGGGTTGTACATCCTAGTCTCAGCCAAATATAGTCCGCCCAAATCTGCATGTACAGACTGGGAGGGTCAGAATATTTTTTTAAACATGTAACATAACTCCTTTGTATTCAGTCCAGAATTTAAACCAAATAAGAACTGAAATAAAAAGGATGGATAGAAATATATTTTCATTCTCTGTATAATGTTTGTACACCATATATTTTTGTTTGCTTTATGAATAACTAGCTTCTCTGCATTAAAGAAATTGCTCCAATCATAAAGACTAAGGAAGCAAAACACATTTTTTTACTGGTGCTAAAAAGAACAGTAACTGACTTAACAAAACAGCATTTCTCAAAAATCTAATTGCCTATCCATTAAGAATTTCTAAGGTTATCTGTAATAACGCCATCTGATTGTAATAGTACCTGTAATTGTGCCAAATAATATTACATGCATATCAAAACAAAATCTCCTTCTCCCCTATTGCAAAACCTTGTGATGCCCACATTCAGAAAGCCAAACAGGCGTCAAAAGAGTTCAAAGGCGGTAGGCCTTGAGTACAAGAAACTGCTAGGCTATTATTCAGTTTCAAAACATTTGCGGGGATTTCCAGAAGCACCGTATGAATGGTTGGGAATGTTAGTAAGTGAAGGAAGATTTTTATTTTTTAAAAATTGAAATTGTGGTATTACTAACTCTTGCAATATGTGGTATTTGCAATAAAGCTACAGCTTCTGAGTTTCAGAGAAGCTGGAATATGTGAATCCCTACAAGCTCAAAAAACAGAAGGCAAATAAAAAGAGCCAAACATTGACATTTGTCTAATTTTTAAACCTACCTCATGAGTTTGGGGGGCTGGACTCATGACTTTTGAAATCTTTAATGATAGTTAAAAGGCTTCCTACAAGATATAGTCTTTAATCTGCAGCACAGGAAATTGGAAATTTTGCGTTGGACAAATCTTTATTCTTATTCATATCTAAAGCGTATATAGCAGCTATCAACCTTCATGCTCTCTCATTAAATTATCTAATTTTCAAATGTTTGTTCTTTGATAATTTCTTATTCTGAAGTTCATTGAGGCTTGATGGAAGATGAACTGCACTACTCACTGAAGATACCCCACTTGAGTGTTGGCCATAAGTTTTTCTAGAACCACTGTAAAAGGGTTCCATTTTGTACTTCTTTACATGGAGCTCTTAACCACAAGGACAAAATCTTCTGTCCCTGAGAGGACAATCATGCTGTCAGGGGTGCCATTTCAAATATTGATAGAGTGGGGGCTGACTTGGGCATGCCATGATGTGGGGGAGGGGAGTGAGAGTATGAGGGGAATGGACTGAGGACAGAGGCTTCAGCAGTGTTACTGAGCATGGACAGTACAAGCCAAGCACCAAATGGGGGGGGGGGGGGGGGGGGAATGAACCCATTCTGCTCTCCCCACACACACATCATCATCTCTATCCAGGGGCTACTAAGGCTCTGGAGAACTCTACTTTTTTGGTAAATAATTCAGCAGTTAGCTGACAAGAGCACTATAAGAGTATCTAATTGCTATATAAAAGAAAGAAAATTAAATATATTTTAGACCCACTCAGCTCTTACACTAACATATTCTGACATCTTGTGGCAAGTCACTTGAGGAACACTGGTTAGCCTTAACATTTTAATATATATTCCTACTTTGTTACTAATTCTGGAAAGAGTCAGACCCATCTGGACTCCTAGGGAGTGTCTAGACTACAGGGTTTTGTCGACAAAAGTGGACTTTTGTCGATAAAACTAAACCTGCGTCTACACTACCGATGAGTTCTGTCGACATAATGTCAACAGAACTCAGCAGTTTTGTCAATGCTGTAAACCTCATTTTACGAGGAATAATGCCTTTTGTCGACAGAGTTCTGTCAACAGAAGGCCTTATTGCATCTAAACTGTCCTTTGAGTCTACACTGCCATGTCGACAAAGCAGCTTGCTTTGTCGACAGAACTGAATGTAGTCTAGACGCTCTTTGTCGACAGAAGCTGTGTCAACAGTATCTGTCGGCAAAACTTCTGTCGACAAAAGCCTGTAGTCTAGACGTACCCCATGGCTCTATCTGAGCTCAGGAAGAGGAGAGGGGGGTCTAGTGGGTTACAGAAGGAGGCAGATACATTTCAGCTCTAAATGAGAAGATCACAATGGTCATACTGGGTCAAACCAATGGTCCATCTAGCTCTGTATCTTGTCTTCCAACAGTGGCCAATGACAGGTACGTCAAAGGAATAAACACTAGAGGCAATCATCATGATCCATTCCTTGCCACCTATTTCGTTTGTTTTAAATCTGCTCCCTATAAATGTAATTGAGACAGTTGCCTTTGTTATGTTAGTGAAGGAATGAATAACTTTTCCTTAGTCTATGTTTCTGCTCCATTCGTGATTTTCTAGACCCCTAACATATCCCTTCACCCTTTCATCAATTCTTTTCCAAACTGAAAAGTCCCAGACTTCTTAATACCTCCTCATATAGGGTACGTCTAGACTACATGCCTCTGTCGCCAGAGGCATGTAGATTAGGCTACCAGACATAGTAAAATGAAGCGGCAATTTAAATAATCGCCGCTTCATTTAAATTTACATGGCTGCCGCGCTGAGCCGACAAACAGTTGATCAGCTGTTTGTCGGCTCAGCGCGATAGTCTGGATGCGCGGGTGGCGACATGAAAGGTATTTGTCGACCACCCAGGTAAACCTCATCCCAGGAGGCTTACCTGGGTGGTCGACAAATACCTTTGATGTCGACACCCGCGCGTCCAGACTATCGCGCTGAGCCGACAAACAGCTGATCAGCTGTTTGTCGGCTCAGCGCGGCAGCCATGTAAATTTAAATGAAGCGTCGATTATTTAAATCGCTGCTTCATTTTCCTATGTCTGGTAGCCTAATCTACATGCCTCTGGCGACAGAGGCATGTAGTCTAGACGTACCCATAGAAGCTGCACCTTACCCCCCTGCTCAATCATTTTTGCTGCCCTTTCTGTACCTTTTTCAAACATAACACACATTTTTAGACGGTGTGACCATATCTGCATACAGTTTTCAAGATGTGGGCATACAATGACTTTATATAGAGGCAATAAGGTATTTTGTCTTATCTTCCTAGTGTTCTGTTAGCTTTTAGTTTTTAGACTGCCACTGCACATTGAACAGATGTTTTCTGGGAACTATCCATAAGTATTCCAAGATCTCTTTCTTGAGTGGTAACAACTATTTTAGATCCCATCATTTTTGTATTGATAGTTAAGATTATATTTTCCCATTTGCCTTACTTTGCACTTGTCAACACTGAATTCCATCTGCCCTTGTGTTGCCCAATCACCCGGTTTTGTGAGATTCCTTTGTGACTCTTTGCAGTCAGCTTTGGATTAGTCACTGTTTACTCCTTTTTCAAAAACATTCATGAGACGTTTAACAGCAGTGGTCCAAATTCAGATCCATGCAGTACAACACTCATTCCTGGTCTCTCTCATACAACCCACTATCTTTTAAGTGTAGTACCCAGCAATGTTTTCATGATGATCTAATGATCCTTCAATTAATGGAATGCCCAGCCTTTTGTTGTTCTTAGTAACCATATCCCTCCCTCTCTTTATAACGATCTCCCTGCCCCAAAGGCAAAGCTGCAAGCAGCTCAGACTGTGTTGCATTTAAGAACTGCCTCTGGATGGGCTTTTAGCACACCTCAAGTATAAATTCCAGGGGTTCAAACTTGGGACGGGAGGCTACTACCCCACAAGCCCCCCATAAATGGTGCTTTTGCGTGCTCTCTCACTATGTTGACTCCTTCCTTTTGGTTAAGGTGATGTATTGGTGAGCTCTGAGCTGAAAAAGGCCAGACAAGATCTCCTTCAAAGGACAGGGCCAGATCAGGCAATGCTGCCAAATTTGCAGCCACCAACTGCATGGAGGTCACTTGAGGATGCGTATCGCTCCTATTCCACTGTCAACTGGTGTGGGAAATCAATGTAATTGATAGCTGTGGAGATCATTTGGATTCCTTTTGGGAAAAATAAAGCGGACACCAGCTTTGAACCCATTCTCTACTAGGTCTTGGGTTCTAAATCTAAACACTTCCCATACTTGACTGATTTGAGTATTTGGCCAAGACTCAAGTTTTCATGGGATTTTTCTGGTCTGCCTCAAAAATGAAAGGGATTGTAAAAGAAGACCAGAGGAGAGTAGAAGGGGAAGAGCTAGAATTTTTTCGGGCAAGCAACAAAAAATTAAATAAATAAAAAATCGTTCTTGCGATCTACTTGATCCAAAATCAAGAACTTTTCCTAATTTTAATAAACACATTTATTTAATGCTAATGTTCATTTTATGGTGAAGAAAATTTCCAGGGATGAGAGTGATGAATGCAGCCATAATAAAGATTTCAGGCTTTCCTGTAAATTTCCTGCCATATTAAGCACAGATGAACCTGCTCCATCTAGCATGTCAGAGCTATCTGAGGAAGGTTGAGAAAGTGGAGCGGTTCATTTTCTAAATCTTAGGCCTTGCAAAAGGAAACCCACTGATAGCTTCATAGAGGACCAACGATACGTTGGAAATGACCATGTCAACGAGTATTAGTTGTCAGGCCCGGCCTTGAAATAACTGGGATTTAAAGTAAAGAAAATGGGAAGGAGGAACTCCACTAATGGTTCTTATCAGCCTCTTTTAACTATTTAGTCTTCGAGATGCCACTAGACCAATTGTTGTTTTTTACGTTTTTCCTGTTACAGACTCATTCGGCTATCTCTCTGAGGCTTATCTACTCACTGACTTTTTTTCTTCCTCCCCTTTAATTTTTTTTCCTTCTCCCCCCCCCCCCCCCCCTTTACTTATTTATTCTTAAATCTGGACTTCCAACACTCTGGTCATCTGAAGAAGTGGGCTGTGCCCACAAAAGCTCATGATACCATCTACATGTTTTGTTAGTCTTTAAAGTGCTACTAGACTATTTGTTGTTTTTTAATCTTTTTCTGAAAAATGAGTCAGGTCAAATACTTTAATTTTATAACTCTAACCTATATTAACCAGTACAAACACGGATAGTTAGCATACTTTTAGTTACTACTTTGGAGTCTATTCTATCATAACTGTGTGTGTTTTGTGGAAGAAAATGAGAGCCATATAAAAAAAACAGACTTACTCCAGTGGAGAATCAAAAGTGCTACATCCTGGGTTGCCAGGAGCCGTGTATCATAAAATCACAGAACACTAGAACTGGAAGAGACCTTGAGAGGTCATTGAGCCCGGTACCCTGCCTTCATGGAAGGATCCAGTACCGTCTAGACCATCCCTGAGAGATGTCTATCTAACCTGCTGTTAAATATCTCCAGAGGTGAAGAGATTCCACAACCTCTCTAGGCAATTTATTCCAGTGTTTAACCACCCTGACAGTTAGGAAGTTTTTCCTAATGTCCAACCTAAACCTCCCTTGCTGCAGTTTAAGTCCATTGCTTCTTGTCCTATCCTCAGAGGCCAAGGAGAACAATTTTTCTCCCTCCTCCTTGTGACACCCTTTTAGATACCTGAAAACCACTATCATGTCCCCTCAGTCTTCTCCTTTCCAAACTAAACAAACCCAGTTCTTTCAGTCTTGCTTGATAGTTAATGTTCTCTAGACCTAACATTCTTGTTGCTCTTCTCTAGACTATAAGGGACAGAGCATACAGGCAGTCCCCAACTTACACAGACTCCGGGGCGAGTAAAGCTGCTCCGGGTCTCCCTGGTGTGCTGGGGGGGGGGGACTCCCCAGCACAGCAGGGAGACCCGAGCAAAGCCGCACAGGCAGCGGGACCTCTGCGCCTCCGCGGCTTTGCTCAGGTCTCCCTGGTCTGCTGGGGGGGGGAGGGGGCACAGCTAGTGCGCCCCCCCCCCCCAGCAGACCAGGCTTTTGTTGCGGGACGCCTGGGGTAGAGCAGCTGGGGTGCTGCCGGGTTGGTCCTGCGGGGACCTACCCGGCAGTGCCCCAGCTGTTCTGTCCCAGGAGTCCAGATTCAGCCGCTGTTGAAACTGATCGGCGGCTGATTCCAGGAAGCCGGGGGCAGAGCAACTCTGCCTAGGGCTTCCTGTAGTCAGCCGCTGATCAGTTTCAGCAGCGGCTGAATCTGGAGCCAGTTCCGACTTACATACAAATTCAACTTAAGAACAAACCTATAGTCCCTATCTTGTACGTAACCCGGGGACTGCCTGTAGTTGTTCTGCCCCCGAAGCATATCAAGGACCAAATTGTGCATGAATCACCATTCACTCACTACTTCCTCCTTTTCCCCCAGATCCATCCACTTCTCACCCTTGATCACCTGTCTCAGGGTGTGGGCAACACTGGCCTCACAACACTTGCTAGTACAGGTGATGTTGGTAGCCTATTCTTATCAATGTTGCACTGGGAAATATATCCACTAGGAAATGAACTGAGAGCCCCAAGATTTCACATTAGTGCTCTAACAGCCATTTGAAACAGTTCAATCACTGCTGACCTAAATTTATTTCAAGCCAGCCACCTAGAAGTGAAAGGCTTTTTAATTCATATGCCCTCTGAATTACTGTCCTCTGTCAGTCTCTATATCCAACTCATGCATTTATAATGTTTAACTGAACTGTATCTTATTAAAAATAATGAAACATGAATTGGATTAACTGGTGGGGAAAACCTGAGTGATAAGATGAATATGTTCAAAGGCTTTTCTTGGGAACACCTTTGAGATAAGTATCATACGAAATACTTTGTTATGCAGCTATGATTAACTTCCTTCTATGCAATGTGTCTGACATTGGCTACAGAACTGTGAAAGTGACTTTGTGGAGGAGGAGAAAGAAGTAGAAGACAGAGATAAAATTAGACACCAGCCAAAATGTTTGAGAGAGACTAATAATGTTTGGTCATCTTCATTTGGGGGGAGGAGGCATCCCAAGACACCTTAAAGAGGCCCAGTTACCACAAAGCCAGGTGAATATTCACATTTTTAGGTGTCTCTTTGGGCACCCCAAAACTGAAGTATTACAACAGAGGAAATGTGTAGATTACCTTGGTTGACTACTCTTCCCTTTTAATGATTGAGGATTCAGTTTGTAGAGGCCTCGATGAGTCTTATTTTTGAGGCAGAAGGAATTTTTTAGCCAGGCCCAGCTTCCTTAATGTGCTTTGGTTTGTATAATCTCGGTTCTCATCTCCTCAATAATTATAACCCAAACAGAACTTTGGAACATATTCTTACTGCTCAATAGTAAAACACTGGCTGGGTATTTTACATTCTTATTATCCGTTATTACAACTCGATAGGTGTGTCCCCAGAGTCAAATTCCAAGCATCAACTGTCTGTGGGGGAGGGGAGGGATCAATACAGAAAAAGGAGTCAGAATGGTGAGGGATTCCAGAATAAACCAGAAAGTAGAGCTCTCCCCAGCCTTGTCAAGGATTACATATTTTTTGCCTTGAGTTGGAGCATCCTTCCACAGTCCAGGACTCGCAAAGGGAATATATACATTTCCCGCTGGAAATCCAGTACTATCCCCTTTCCACAGGTAGGTGGAAAAGAGTCTAAAATCAATCCTCGTGTACACTATGGGCATGTCTACACAGCAGGGAAAAAGTCAAATTAAGCTACGCAACTTCAGCCATGTCACTTGTGCAACTGAAAGCCAAATTCAGCTATTTTGACTTTGGCACTGTCTACACAGCAGGAAGTCAAATGAAGAACACTCTTCCTTCAACTTCCTTTATTCTTCATAAAATGAAGGTTACAGGAGTCAGAGTAAGAAGTCCTCCAGCCGCCATTATTTTGAAATAATGGCTTGCTGTGTAGACGGGATTTGTTATTTCGGAATAACATCAATTATTCTGAAATAACACTGCTGTGTAGACATACCCTATGATAGCAATGGTCCAGAGCTTTGACATCTGCCTTATGGCCTATTCCCAAAACAGTCCTCTTGTGATGGAAAAGGTATATAAAGATGTCAGACAAATTATGCGCAGATAGGGAAGGACAAAGTGTGCACCTCCCAACAAAAAATTATTGTTTTCTCAGTGAGCGTTTTCCTGCTGTCTGCATAAATTCCCATCTCGTCAAAATAATTGCTTGCTCTTTGTAATTTGCTACAGTACAACCTATGGGAGAAAGAAGTCAGCTTTTTATATACGCTGTAGCTATTGCACAAAACACAAGCATTATGGAACTTCTGGATGCTTTCTGAAACCTCTCCTCTGTCACTGATTCTTTGCTGTTGTGAAACATAATGCCTCAGCAATGCTCAGAGTCACAGCTTCACTTCTCTATCTTAATTAAGGTGCAAACCCAATGTGCAGATACAGTGAGGCTACAGTGACACTATGCACAAAGTGTAAGCTTAGTTAATAATTCACTCTTTTAGTTATACTCTGCCACTGCAAAACAAGCCAGTCTGCAAATAAAGATGCAATAAGCAAATCTGTCTCTAAACGTTACACATTACAAAGGCAATGGGGAAATTTTGTATTTCTTAAATAAGATTATTCATATTAAATATCCTTTCCACCAATATTATAAGCAGCTATTTGTCTTGTAACTGTGATTTGGAAAATTAAAGGAAAATGATAACCTCAATTTCCAATGATCAAAGCTATTATTGAGTTGTCTTGCTCAAGCATAAGTGGCTAGCTCCTTGATTTGAGGTTGTAGCATCAAATTATATAACAGTGTACTGAGGGGACAAGTGTTTTAGCTCTATTGCTAACATAATGAAAGAATCTCTTTCTCAAGTGATGTTTCCTCAGCTGATTGAGGCCTGGTGATCTCATGGTTAGTCATGATTATTTAGAGAGAACAGAAAAGCTTTTGTTTTTAAATTAACCCACCTGAACTATTTTTGTCAAGCACAGTAAGGCTGTGTCTAGACTGGCAAGTTTTTCTGCAAAATCATCTGCTATTGCGGAAAAACTTGCCAGCTGTCTACACTGGCCGCTTGAATTTCCGCAAAAGCACTGACGATCTCATGTAAAATTGTCAGTGCTTTTGCGGAAATACTATGCTGCTCCCTTTTGGGTAAAAGTCTTTTTCCGAAAAACTTTTGTGCAAAAGGGCCAGTGTAGACAGCAGAGATTTGTTTTCCACAAAAAAGCCCTGATCACGAAAATGGCGATCGGGGCTTTTTTGCGGAAAAGCGTGTCTAGATTGGCCACGGACGCTTTTCCACAAAAAGTGCTTTTGCGGAAAAGCGTCCTGCCAATCTAGATGTGCTTTTCCGAAAATGCTTTTAACGGAAAACTTTTCCATTAAAAGCATTTCCGGAAAATCATGCCAGTGTAGACATAGCCTAAGTGTTGGCTTCCCTGTTCCCATTGACCTCACTGGGGTGTTACAACTGAATTTCATGGAACAGAGGTAGCTCAGTGCTGTGTGAGCTTGAAATTTCTACGCTGATTAAATCAATGTAGTTAGTAATATAGCTAGAGATCATTCTCACAAAATGCTGAGCTCAAAGTTCCATTATCTTCAATAAAAATTAAAGGTTTGAAGCATTGTGTAAGCATTAAACTGTATAGAGAAATGCATCTTATCACAAAATAACTGAACATCTGTTTTTTCTTATGCCCACTAGTATCTGAGTTCTGCATTCTATTTCTTCTCTAACAGAGGATGAGTTGATGGCATCACAATTAACACCTAAAAAAACCAAATTCTTGCTCAGTTTCAGGTATCTGCGAGCCCTTCAGCCCTTGAAGGAAAAACATAGAACATGAAATCAGATCTTAGCAGGGACAAGCCTTTTTAGATCATCTCTTCAGTAGCTTGTTAACCTTCCCCTGATTTTAGACAGTAGATTCAATTAATTCCCTGATATAAATCAATTAACTACAATGAGAGCTGCTGGAGCTTAGCATCTCTGAAACTCAGGCCACTGGTGCCTAAATATGAATTTAAATATGTAACTTCAGATACAGAAACATTTTTGTCTCAATCGCTCTGTGACTCAGTTTCCCCATGTACAACTGGGAGTAACATAGGCTTTTCCCACCTCACAAGTATTGCCTCGTTTCATTCCTGTTTGTGATGCTCTCCTGAGGATCAAGGTACTGAAAGCCTCCTGAACTCTCAGCAAGCCCTTATCTCCCATTAAAGTTAGTTGAAGCAGAGGGTTCAAAACACCACCAAGGACTGCTCATCACTGGGCAGATAGAGTCTTGAGATCCTTGAATGGAATATGCAATAGAAGTGGTAACCATTTTATTTGTTTTACAGATGGTAAGTTAAACCAGCCTAAATCACAACCAATCTTCATGACATCATATCATAGCAATCACCAAGAGACTCTGCTATTAAGTACTAATGGCAGAAAGAGGAATGAACTCTGAGCTTTAATCCTGTTTTTGCTACTAACATTTGGTGGCCTTGGGCAAGTCACTTAATTTCTCTGTCTCACTTTCTTATCTATATATCCCACAGAAATTTTGTGAGGCTTAATTTACTACTAATGCTGACCTTTGTAAAACATTTTTAATTCAACTGGTGAAAAGTGCTATACAGAGAGAGGTATTCACAATACTATTTTTATAAAACCTTTTGTAACACTGGTTATTACTCTTATTAAGAAAGGTAGCAAATTAGGTGGGTTAAAGACGTAAAGATCCCTTTATTATGCTTTTGTCTATAAAAGAGTACTAAGGAAATAGAGACATCCAGGAAACATTTTCTATAAAACCAGAGATTAAATTTTTCACCATAGAATATCTTTCATGAGATATCAATAGCTCTTTAAAACTTTTTGGTCTGATATTACAGTAACTAGCTAAACTGATAATTGTTCCTGGAATTTGCATGTCCAGATAACTACCTAATAAAGTTGTGAAAATTAGACTTCCACATTTGAAATATAACATTTCCATATCTTCGATAAGGGTCAGGTGGATTTCCTTCCTCTGGCTTCTTACTGATAAGTGATTCTTTGGATCCATGGAAGAGGTAAGCAGCTACTGTCCAAGAATCAAGTTTTGGTCTGAAACTTCATCTGTGTTGTTGATCATGTGAAGTCATGCAATTTAACAGATTTTTTTCATTGCTTCTTGTCGCATTTTGCTTTCTTTTGCACTCAAGTCAACAGATTTGTCTGAAATATTCACTCTAAGTTAATAGACCCAGGCATCACATAAGAAATTAAGTAGTTGTATCTTTAGGGAATGCTCAGCAGTAGTAGGTGCTCTGCTTTTAATGCTGTTTATTTTAACATAAATAGCTTTAATTGTCTCATTTGTAGCTGAAATGCTGTTCCTCTCAGAGCACTGCAATAAAGCGAGAAAATCCTGTATAAAAAAACGTTTCATCCCAAAGGTAGTACAGCCGAAGGAGAGCTGTAGTCTTTTCTGTTCTAATTCCTTGAATATTACACAGTGATGCATTCATTACTGTAATATCTTATGACTCCGTGTTCCCTCTAACATTTTCTATCATTGGGTGGATTGAATTGTCTTTTGGGCGGGTTGAAATTTCTTATGTGTACCACCGATATTGAGGTAGCGGATGTATGTGCACAACCAATACAAACTAAATACACATACATAATTTTAAGCAGCCCATATGTGTGGAAGAAAATATATTAAAATGAGGCATATTTAACAAGGAACAATGCATATGATATTGAATATGAAATCAAATAAAGATAATTAATAGTATCCTTGGAGAGTACATGCATCAACCTTTCTAATAGCTCAAGATAGTGCTTGCTACATCTGACTCCTAAGAGCCAGAACTCTACCAAATAGCAAAGATCTGTATTAATTACTAACAGATTTTTTTAAAAATCATTAAGTTCAGAGTTTTAGAGATCTGCAACACTCTATTAAAGGAATCTTTTTCTTTAAGCCATTAACACCTTATGCAAACTTTGTCTGAAATGCAATTGCACAAATGTCCTGACACACACACTTCCCCTGCAGCCTTTCGTCCCCAGACAGAAAGGGCTGCAACTAATCAGACACCCCCAAACAAACTGCCCCCTTGCCTCACTGCACAGATGCCAGCACCCATGCATTCCCCCTCTCTTTCCCCCACCCATCCCATGCAGTCAGCCCCTTGTCTCCCCCTTCCCAGGAGGCTTGAGAGTGTTGAGTTTCTGCCTCCCTCTCCTCCTGCAAAGGGACACTTGAAACTCCCCTCCCCTCTGACTCCTCATCAGCCAATTACTTACTTGCTTACTAACTCACACCCCAGCCATTAATTGTCTCCTTATCTCCCTTTTTACTGGCTCTGGGCAGTCCTCAGTTCAAGAAGGCAGCTAGCTCCATTTAGCCGCTTGCTCAATGAGACGCCCCCTGCTCCCACCAATCAGATGAGCTCCCTGCCTGAATGGGAGCTTTGAACTTCTGAGTGGAGCTCAGAAAACTGCTTCACAAGAGGGCAGGCACACAGCTTACAGGGAACCTTGGCCTTATGACCCAATCTTACCTCAGTGGGAGTTTTGTTGTGCTAGAATTCCAAGATCAGAATGTAATGCCAACTCTCATCTCAGAGAAGACTTTGAAAAATATTATCTTTGGAAATCAAGCTGCTTCTATTTATCACATTTTTTGTAATGTCCTTCCTTAGTTCTTAATTGTTGAGGACATTTCTAAGGAATAATCTATTCCTTTTGCCTAATTCCCTTGTGATGTCCTCATCAAGACTTTGCCTCATCACCATTGCCTGTTATAAATATGGCTGTGATGTCAGAAAGATAACCTTATGACGATGTCAAGTAAGAACTTAGTAGAAAGAACACATGACCTCTCTTTAACAACTAAACAAACAGAAAACCCCACTACAGGCAGATTCATGGCTACACCAGTGCTGTGTCCAGGGCACCTACGGCTGTGAGTGGGGCAACAAACATGGCTTGATATCAACTTTGTATAGCCTTCCAATTCTGTGGGTAACCAATTATCAGTTTGTGTCAACACAACTTTGAGCAGTCCTGAGGCTACTCTGAGTTACATCTGACTGCACAAAGAAGCTATCAGAGCAGCTAGGAATTGCCAGAATGTGGCTGGATTCAGCCATATTCCCCTTCCCCCACAAAGCTCTTGACTCTTTCCCACGTTCTGGGGGTTGTGATGTGAGAGAGGTAGAGAAGAGCCATTTCATTGACTCTTTGCCACCTGGGAATTCCCTTTACACTAAACAGGGTTTCACTGATAGCTTGTTATAGCAGCATCCAAGCTCATTTGTGCCATTGGAGGAGGAACAAGGATCTAACCCATAATTTCTAGTCACACAAAAGAACTAACAGGAACCTGAAAATGAAACTAAATGTAACAATATCTAATGTTTATCCAATGATTCATAAGTAACTCCTTAAACACACAAACTAACATCATGCGTACACTGAACATCACACATGCACACACATTCCATAGTTCTCCCAGACATTCCATATTCATATATCTTCTCCTATTTAATTGTCATTTCCCCCACTCTAACATGTTTATGGCTCTGTAATATTTTGAATGGGTTTGTATTCTCCAGTCTTGTAGTTTTGACGAGTTGTAAAATTGTGTAATTGCCAAGTGTGACGGCGCGTTGGGGTCCCCCGCCTCCTGCACCCCTGTAATGGCACGAACAGACTCCACCAGCCAGTAGAATTGAGGGTGATTTATTGCTCCTCCAGGATACAGAATAGCACAGATGTAATCTGGTTACAGGAACTAGGGCCTCTAAGAGGCCTCAGTGCCCCCCCTTGAGATAGGGGAATCCCAGCCCCCTCCCCAGTTCCTTCTCCCCTGCTTTCCAGCCAGGAACTAACTCACTCTCCTCCAGCCCTGCCCCCAAGCCAGGGCAGCATTCCACCTTCCTTTGTTCCTCTCCATGGGGGTCAGCTGGCCAAACCAGTTGGGATACCCTCTTTGCATAGTGACTCATCTTGTCTGCTCGGTGGAACTACAGATAGCAGCCAGAGAGTTAGCAGGTTACCCCCCACTACGTCACACCCAGTTTTGTTAGAGATCCCCTGAAGCTTGCAGTTTTTGAAAACATACAAGCCTGTAAGTCATTTAGAAAGGTACACTTTTTGTTTCTGTATGAAAATCCATAATGAATTAATCACCATAAAAAGGCCAGATCTTAATGTAACGTAAATCAACAAAGCTTTATGGACAGTAATAAAGCTACACCTATTTACATTATCTGAGAACATGGCCCAAGAACAAACCATTTACACCATTTTAGGAAGTTTCTGCTGGCTTGTTTATAACCCAGATTATGGTTCCAGAGTGCAAGCTGCATTATTACAGTAGTCTATTGGGCTGTGAGCATCTGACATCTTCAGACAGCTCTCGTAAACAAAAAGGCTTTTGTGAGCTGGCTGGCAGCTGCATTCTATGTTCTGTTTCCCTTCCTTGCCCCCAATATGCAGCTCATGAAGTGACAGCTAGTAAATCAAGAAGAGTGATTAATATTTCAGTCACTAAAGGATTCTGAACAAATTGCATTTTCTTTTTAAGTGTGAAGGCAAGTGTCCCACACTGGCAAACTGTTATAGTCTCACTACATTTGACAGCATGGCAGCAGCTAATAACGATGATCAAAATGTTTCTCCTTTTCATTTTATCATTTGAAATATGACAGTACCTCCCTTCTTTTTCTGTTGGTGGAAATGAGCAATGTCCATCGTAGCCCCCATTACGTAGCATTTGGCCAGCACAAATAGCTGATCAAATTTGGGTGCTCAATGGAAATAGCATGGAAGAAAATTTGAGTAGTGAAGCAAAGGTCTGGGAAAATATTTACATATAATGTTGGCCCATATGATTGACAATGAATAAGGCTGCCTATTTGTTTTATTCTTTACAGCCTACTTCTGCGTGTATGCATCTGTGCACAAATATTTTGTACAAGGAAGAATGAAGTGAAGCCTTGTCTGAAATATTTGTAAAGTAAATCATCTTTGTTTGCACATTGGAATACCAGAACCTGTACTGGTGGGAGATTCTTGCCATAAGGAAACACAAACACAATCTAAAATTAGCTTGTGACAGATAAGGAAAGTAACATGAGATCTGAACTGAATAATATGAATTTGGTAGTATTGCCACCAGATTTGCACAACTGGCACACTACTAGCGTCAGGGTGACACAAACAGGTGTGGCGTTGTCTTTACCTGTAACAACTGAGGTTTATTTAGTTATTGTGGTTCCTAGGAAAAAGTCATTTTGCCAGCAATTACTGACCAGTGGTATCTGAGATGGTCCCCATCCTAAATAGTCTGAGAGATGGTGCTGTCATAAGGGATTGTCATGTAATCATTAGCAAATGTATTTTCATGGCTTAATGCTGTGTTATGGTCTGCCGAACAATGTAAGTTGAGGTCCGTCTGTTGAAGTGATCCAGACCTTGTTTGCAAAACATAACTAGCCAAAGAAAAGCCTCAGGTATATTAAGTACAAATAAACAGCAAGGGTCACCTCCCCTCCCCAAAGAATTAAACCTAAGCAGGTTCTCTGTTTTTACCTTTTGGTTAACCAGAGGCTACTCTTTAAATTGACCGGTGGCTTCTGAACATCTGTTATTTTTTCTCTGGGGTGCTCCAGCTGTGGCACACCCGTGGAGTCAGTGCTTCTGCCCAGATGTCACTAGAACTGCTCATGCAATATGGTGTAAGTAGGATCACCCAATCAAGCCCTTTCATCATTACTTTGGGCCTGATTCTGCCATTTTCTTTTGTGCAATTAAGTTTCCCCCATTTGGGGAAATCAGAAGGGTCAGCACACTCAGAATGCAATGGATGAGCCTCATCCTGGGAAAACTATCTTTGTGATCGTGGTATCTAGTCCCCACTGAAATTTTGATAGGTTTACTGACAAGAAAGTAACACTTTGTTACTTTGAAGCCAGTGGGAATAAAGGTATTGGAATATTCCCC
The DNA here is from genome assembly GCF_049634645.1 of Pelodiscus sinensis. Lineage (NCBI taxonomy): Eukaryota > Metazoa > Chordata > Testudines > Trionychidae > Pelodiscus > Pelodiscus sinensis. The sequence goes on from NC_134712.1 coordinate 155,963,126, forward strand.
ATTGCATAATAAGTAGCATACGAGGCTAGTAGCCACAAGTAAGGTACTGTACTCAACATGAATGAGGGCTGAGTAAATGGGCCCTTTATTTTGAAAAACTTGAATGGGATCCAACAATTAAATACGTTACAGAGAGTAAGATATCAAACTGAAGAGATTCTAATAAAAAGCAACTGCCTAGGGCAGCTATAAATTCCTCCTTGTCACTTACTTTGATTTATATTTATTTGTTCAGACTAAATCATGCATAATCCAAGCAACTCACTTTTTTGACAGTTGAATAAAAGATGCTGTTTTGTAATAAGTGAATTATAAATGTAAAGTTGCAAGAGAACATTACATCTAAGCAAATAATGATTCTGAATCAATTAAAACATATCCATATTGTACACTTTTGCATACATATGGACTCATTTCATAGAACTATGAATAAAGTGGATTATGGCTTATAACTGAAAATGTTTCATTTGCACAGCACTTTTCTTACCAATGTGCTTTCCAAATACAGACATATACAAGAATCATTTCGCCCACTATTGAAATATAGCAGCCTCTGCTGTCAAACCTGACAACTGAATTATAATGCAGCTCAACACTATGCAGTTTATTAAGACATTAACCAAAGAATCCTAAACTGTTCGGGGAATTTAATTAGGTAGAATATAAAAATTACTGCTGGCCTGGGCAGAGTCCAGGAAAGACTGGGTTCTCCTTCTTAGCATAGGTGCTATATGCCTCAAGTAAGCACACAACACTGATTCACAACCAAATTTGGTCCACGAGTTGGATTGTTAGTTTCCCTGGCTTTGGTCAGGTAGTGATGGGGAGAGCAATGTGAGTGCTGAGGTTGCTAGGTTGGAGGAGGCAAATAGAGTGTTTCATTGGTGCTCTTGATTGAGGGCAGATGTTCACCATTTCTCCCATCAGAGTCTAACCGGAATCGCAGTTGCTGTCAGATGACTATGCAGAAGCAGTGACTGGAACCATTCTTTTCTTTGTGAGATGGGCAAGACAGAAAAGGGGGTCTAGAGAACTGACTGTTTCTTTCTGATATGGGCCTCACTGCCATCATCCATGTCTTTGTCACTTCAGAGTACACTGTTCCATTGTGCTTCATAAAGGGCATCATTACTTTCCGCACTGAAGCTGGTGCAGAACTTGCTGCACTGGGCAGCTTGTTCTGCTGTGCTCTTACCAAGTGTACATGATGCTAATGCATTGTGAGTGACACTGGCCCCCTGTTGATTTCTAGGTGGTTTACAATATTGGCAGTGATCTATAAGACTTGAAATTGTTTGAGGCTCACCTACTTGTCTTCTGCCACACTACCATAGATGAGCTACTTGAGCTGGAGCTTCCTTAGTATATTACAGGTAATCCGGGTTGAACCTCTCTAATCTGGCACCCTTGGGACCTGATCGGTGCTAACCCAGAGAATTTGCTAAACCACAGAAGATCAATATTATCTAGCAGCATTACCAACACTTCCATTGCTTACAGGGCCCTTAGACGACATTTAGAGGTAAACTGGAACTAAATAACAGCACAGAACACTAAGAGCCAGGACTGGTGGCTGTAAACAAACTTTATAGGACTGTGGGAAGCTTGGCCATATACCCATGATAAGTGGGCTACCTAAAATCATGCTGGACGACAGAGTTCCAGATTAGAGAGGTTCAACCTATACAAACAGCCCTAAAATGAATCTTTAGAATCTACAACTTCAAAATTTCAGTGAAATAACTTCATTAAAAATACCCCATATAAGTTTTGTTGCATCCTTTCCCCCTGTAGTTATATTATTGTATGGTTTCTGCCCCAAAGGGGAATACCAATTTCTTTTCTTCCTCACAGAGAATTAGGATGTGATAGCTAATACAAGGCATAGGGCAGGAAGCCCACAGTAACTTATAAGAAATGCCATTATCTACAATGTTCCCCGTTTTCATCTCTTTAAGGGTATAGAAAAGCCTATCTTTGCAGTCTAGACTACAGGCAGAGTACGAGCAAGCTGTTTTCTTCACATTGTTCAGCGTTTCTGGGTTGTATGCATCACTGAAGGAAGAAATAAATGTGGGTTGTTACAAAGACATTGAAAATGTCCCCAGCTGAGGCCTTGCTGACATCTGCAGGAACTTCAGTTTCATTAGACATTAAAGACTTGATCTCTAGGGTTAATTATTTTTATGGGTCCTTGAGACTTACATCTCTGTTGGTTTTTTCATTCCTCCATATGGGTTATACTATAGCTGGCAGGGAGATTTGCCCATAGATCCACCTATCTCTTCACACCAGCAGAGAAATGCAAATCAATCAAAATAATCTCTCTCTATATATTAAAAAATTTCCTGTGGGATGACAGAGTGATGTCATCATGATGCCATGCCCCCAAGTCCAAGCCCAGAACACACTTCCCCCCACCCAGAAATGGGCTCTCACCACGCTATCAGCTCCACTAGCAGGCTTCCCCACTGACCGACCTCTTCACCCACAGCCCTACCAGCTGCAGCTCCTCCAGGCCCATACACAGGGGGGTGGGAAGGTTGTGAATGCACCCTTCCATGGCCCTCCAAGTAAGCGTGAGGCTGTAGTGGTGTGTTGACCGAGCCCCCCACCCTAGTGCTCCAGCTGGGCGGGTTGGAAGCCGTGAACCACCACACAGCCTCTTCCCTCCTGGGTGGGTAGGAGCTGCATGGCTTCCCCCTCTCCAGTGCTCCAAGGGAGTGGGAGCTGCACCCCCTCACACACTCCCTAGTACAGGGTGAGAGCTGGGGGAGTAGGGAGGAGGGGCAAGAGAGAGATGGGGAGGAGGGGCGAGAGAAAGCCGTGGCTGGGGCCGAGGTAGTGCAGGGGGAAAGGCCGGGGCCTCTCCAGTTGATGAGTTTGCCCCATTGTTTGTCTCAAAGTAGAGTTCTCTCTTCAGATACAGCCATGGATGGAATGTCCATAGGGAGCTCATATTCAGTGAATGTAAAATCTAAAGCTAGACTGAAGGTGTAGCTGTGCTTTGAAGAGTTAGTGTAAAAACAGCATAGCCATGTATCTTATTGTGTCTAGATGGCTTCTAGATTCTGAAAGTAAAACCTTTTTCCTCCCATTCAGGAGCATAGTCTATGAGCAAAATGTTTCATGCTCTTACACCAATTCCTGGATCTGGAACTTAGTAAAGAATTCTGAGGGTGCTACATGGGATGACACTGCACCCAATTCATACTCCCATAAGTGTGCTGCCTCTACATTACTGATAAGAGGAAAAAGTTGTTGAAGATTAACTTTATCACTAGTAAGTCTTTGGAGGGGGACTGGCATCATATATACAGTAGCCCAATGTCTGTGACTCTGTAACACTCTATGCTGTGTATGCCACCGCCCCGCCCCCCTACCCCTCCAGCCGCGGTGCTCAGCTGATTTCTGTGCCACTCAGCCAGGCTGCCGCGGGGGAGCAAGCGGCGCAAACAGCCATTTGGGCTCCCCAGTGGGGCCCAGCTGAGCAGCGCAGAACTTAGCCGAGCGCCACGGCAGGAGGTGCAGGGGGGCGGGGCGGTGATGTGTGGCGTGACAATGGCTCCAGGCCCCACCCCCTGGCCGTGAACAGACTCTGACCAGGGGGAGGGCAGGAGAAGGAGGGGAAGAGTGAGGGGGAGGAGGAGGACAACTGGGAAGCTGCAGGATCAGTGCTGAGGTGAAGGGAAATGGTGCAGAGGGGCAGCTGGAGCTCATAAGCAGCCACTCAGCTGGGCTGCCGTGCGGGAGCAAGCAGCGCAAACAGCCGTTTGGGCTCCGCTCCCCATGCAGGAGGAAGAGGAGAAGAGAAAGAGAAAGAGAGTGAGAGGCAGGAGGAGGAGGAGAAGAGAGAGTGAGAGGCAGGAGAGGGAGGAGAAGAGAAAGAGAGACAGAGAGAGAGGCAGGAGACAGAGGAGAGCTGGGAGAGAGAGTGGGGGAGGCAGTAGGAGGAAGGGAGAGAGAGAGAGAGAGAGACGGAGCGAGAGACCGGCAGCTCAGGAGAGAACACCGAGATAGAAAGGGAATAGGACATGGAGGAGAGACCTGAAAATCCCGTTTTATGACAGGCTAATTGGCTAGTTTGCTATATGTTTGTACAACTCCTTGAAGAATGGAGCCTTGACCGGATTGCCCTCCAGACACTACCACAATGAAATAATTATGTAAAATAATGTCAGAATCTCAGAAATCATAATATACACAAGGATCCAATTTGTTCAGTAAGAAGGTTCAGTTTTTAGTCACTCTTCTAACCAAAACTGTACTTTAAAGAACTATTGTTTGTGTAGAGCATCCTGATCAGGCTGCCAAGAATCAAACAAGGGCATTTGTTCTTCAGTTTGAAGGTACACAGATTAATATCTTAAATGAGATCAGCATAATCAGATACAGATAGATTTGTTTGTCTGGGGAAACCAGATTTTCAAAAGGAAGTCCACAAGATTGTTACACAATAAATTATCCTAGTCATTTGGCATGGTTCACCACTAAGTTACAGCACTCTTTACCTATCTAACTCCAGTCAATTAGGTTGACATACAATTTAATTAATGCAGTAGTAGCCATTAATTTCTAAAAAATAATACATATCACATACAGGCTGTTGTAAGCCCTCTGCTGGACCATCAATCAAATCTATTGTATTGTCACCAACAGTGTGTCTCTAAAAGATAACAAGAACTGAAGTGTTCTGTGACATCTCCCAGGGATATCAGTAAGTGACAAGCAGATAATACTCGTCCTTTCTGACTGAAATTGCACATGCCAGGAAGCAAATGCATAGGCAGTTGCTGCTCATCTGACACACCTGCAGGATGCCACAGACTGCTATAGTAATCTCCTGTATTTGAGTAGAAATTTCCTATTTGTTAATTACCGTAATTAGTCATGTTTATTATGGTAGTATCTAGGGACCAACCATACTGTGACACAAAGTAGTAGAATGTCCTTTCTCTGACATGTAATTAGATCTGACTTTTAAAAGGAACAGTATTATTTTTTATTAAACATTATGTTAAAATTATTTAATACATAGTTAATGCCTATTACGCCCGCTGGCATGTAGGGCAGCAACGAAGGTTCTCCATTTTTGTCTGTCTTTGGCCATTTTCTCCAGTGTGTCCCAGTTGTAATTCATTTTCTTCATGTCTGCCTCAACAGTAAGCTGCCATGTTGTCAATTTAATACATAGGCTAAGGAAAAAGTGTCTGTACATTTGGGTAAAATGCTTAAATTATCCAAAGGTACTAAGTTTAGTTTAGAAGTCATAAAATGCATATACAGGCAGTCCCCAGGTTACGTACAAGATAGGGACCGTAGGTTTGTTCTTAAGTTGAATTTGTATGTAAGTCGGAACTGGCGTCCAGATTCAGCTGCTGCTGAAACTGACCAGCAGCGGCTGAATCGGACACGCCTGGGGCAGAGCAGTTGGAGTGCTGCTGGGTTGGTCTAGTAGCGCCGACCCTTGGCGCAGCGGGACCATCCCGGCAGCCCCCCAGCTGCTCTTGGGGACGCCTGGGGCAGAGCAGCTGGGGTGCTGCTGGGTTGGTCCCGCAGCGCTGCTCCTCGGCGCTACTGGACCAACCTGGCAGCACCCCAGCTGCTCTGCCCCAGGCATCCCCAAGTCAGCTGCTGCTGAAACTGACCAGCAGCTGACTACAGGAAGCCGGAGGCAGAGCTGCTCTGCCCCGGGCTTCCTGGAATCAGCCACTGATCAGTTTCAACAGCGGCTGAATCTGGACACCTGGGACAGAGCAGCTGGGGGGCTGCCGGGTAGGTCCCCGCAGCGCCGCACCTCGTTGCTGCGGGGACCAACCCGGCAGCACCCCAGCTGCTTTACCCCAGATGTCGGCGAGAAAAACCTGGTCTACTGAGGGATGGGGGGGGGGCACGCTAAGTGCATCCCCCCCCCTCCAGCAGACCAGGGAGACGCGGAGCAGCTTTTCTCGCCGCGGAGGATGCGGGCGGCAGGACCGCCGAGACGCGCCGCGGTCCCACCGCCCGCGTCCTCCGTGGCAAGAAAAGCCACTCTGCATCTCCCTGGTCTGCTGGGGGGGTGTGCTAGTTCCGTGTCTCCCTGGTCTGCGGAAGCGGAAGAACAAACGCAACTCTGGATGCAGAAGAGTTTTTCTGGGATATCTCCAGAATCCTGAAAAACTCCTGCAGTCTAGCTGGACCCTTGCTGTGTTGAGACAGGATGTGTAGGCTCTGGGGTGGGAATGAGGGATTTGGGTGTGGGAAGGGGTGAGAGGTGCAAGCTCTGGGAGGAAATCTGGATGCAGGAGGAGGTAGAGAAGGGGACATTGGCTCGGGGAGGGGGCTCCAGGCTGGGCAGTGTTGGGATACTAAGCAAGCCACAGGCTTGCGGATGTAAGGGTGCAGGAATTTGGGTTGGGGTATGTGAGGAGCTGAGGGCATGAGGTTCCAATGTTTGATAGGCTCAGATCTAGGGTCTGGAGAAAAGGGAGTGCAGGAGTGGTTGTGGCCAGATGGGGGCTTGGCCCCAATTGGGGGTTTGTTGGCCAGGCTTCATTTTTAAATAAAATACTATATTAAACACAAAAAGTTTCTGCATTGTCTTTATTTATGAGAATGGCAGGGAACCTGCCTTGAGTCAGGGGTCACTGACCCATAGAAAAGTCATTTGGGAGCAGGAAACAGTACTGGAGAGGGGTGCTAGTGGGTTCTGGAGCAGGGAACAGGGTGCCAGTGGGGGCAGCGGAGAGGGGGTAGGGTGCCAGGACAGGTTTCTGCAGCAGGGGACAGGGTGCTGGGGGGGGACAGGTTTCTGCAGAGGGGAGCAAGGGGACAGGTTTCTGTAGTAGGAGACTGGGTGCCAGAAGGAACTGGTTTCTGCAGGGGGGGCAGGGTGCCGGGGGACAAGTTTCTGCATGGGGGGCAGGTTTCTGCAGCGGGGTCGGGGGGCAAGGGAGAGGGAACAGGGGGCCAGGAGGACAGGGGACAAGTTTGGGGCAGAGGAGAGGGAACAAGGTTGGGGGCAGGGAGTTCCCTACACCATCCACGGAGGGAAGCCTCCGACCCGCACTCCCTCCAGACTGACCGCAGGGCAGCCGGGCTGGAGTGAAGAAAAGCGGCTGCCCGGCCAGCTGGCCATGGTGCTCAGCCAGGGTGCCACCAAGCTCCATGTGGGCAGGCGCAGAGGGGAAGCCGCCCAATCAGCTGGAGCACGGTTCAGCCTCCTCTGGGCTGAACGCCACAACCAGCAAGCCAGGCAGCTTCTCCTCTGCACCAGCCCACGTGGAGCGTGATGCACCCTGGCTGAGCGCCATGGCCAGCTGGCTGGGCAGCCGCTTCTATTCGCTCCAGCCCGGCTGCCCTGCGCTCAGCCCAGGGAGGCTGCGCCTAGCTCTAGCTGTGAAAGCCACAGTCAGCTGGCTGTGGTGTTTCAGCCCTCTCGACCTTCCAGCTCCCACCATTCCTCGCAGCTACTCACCTGTGTTGTTGCTCGGTGAGTAGCTGCTCCTCAAATGAGGAAATCTAATGTAAATGTACTGTGCAGGCGCGCAGTTCAGAGAGGGCTCAAGAGCTACTCTTAGAGCCCCTGAGATCTACCAGTAGCTCACGATCTACTGGTTGGTGACCACGGGCTTACAGTCAGAAGAAAAAATGGATAGAATTTGTTTTTAAAATTACATGAAACACTGCATGAAGACTGAAGAATGTGAATTAACCAGAACCCAAACTTAAAAAAAACCCAACTCAATCCTATTTTGGCCTCAGTATCCTCTTTTTGGAGAGATATTTGCCTCATTGTGACAATGGTGAGCAGTTAGCATAAATTGTTGTTTTGGGTGATGGAAATATCAAGCTTATCAATATTTCCGCATTGTGGGGAAGATAATCCTTCATTTGAGCTGATTATCTGAAATCTGCCCTGTAGGTCTAAAGGGAGGATTTACTCTAAGTAGTTAATTACCATACCATTTATTTTTTTGAAACAAATCCTACAGATTTAGAGAGATTTTATACTTTTTTAAAAAGTGTATTTGCTTGTGCAGTTGAACCTTTTTTATAATTCCTGAGACTTTATGGATTTAGTCTTTTTTTAAAAAAAAACTGTAAGATGTCTGTTCTTAATTTTAAAACATGTATTTGAATCCTCATGTTCTCTGAGCTTCAGACTTGCCTTAGTACAATCCTAGTTAAAGAATTCAATTTACTGGGTCTTTGTGACATATCTATAATCATTCATTGTTAGACCTAGTTCTTGCCAAGGCATATGGGGGAAACAGAGGGAAGTATAAAATATAGTTAGGAAACAGTACACTGAGATCCGCTCACCAGGTTAAATATTTCTGAGGTGTGTGTGACTTTTACTTTGTTTATTCCAACCCAATTAAGGCTCCTTTTCAAGGCTTCACTTGCAATAGTTATATTATTTCCTACAGTAATCTCATCTGAGTCTTTTGGAGGGCTGAACTATAGCATTTTCTTTTCTTTTTTAAATTAATCTTAATAGAAATAAAAGATTAACATATGACATGCGATGATAGTAAAGAATTGCACAAAAAGGTATTTTCTTGTAACAGTAAACAAAGGATTTCATCAGAATAAGGAAAATAATATTGGACCTGATTTACGTTAGGACCTTGTGTAAGTTTTACTAACATGACCTCATGTGGACACTCTTGGACCCTGTCTACTTTGGAAAGCTTTTTTTTCCTTTCAGCTTTTTATCTAGCCTATTGAAAGGTTAGACACCTATTTAAATGACTTGATGTGCCTCCAGAAGACCACTGAATAACCCCACAGTACACTTGCCAACAAGGACTTAACAAGAATTTGAACTTTCTCACCCATTACCAAGACAGTTTCCCCAATTATCACCTGTAATACCATTAACTCACAAACATCCCACTCTCCCTACCTTTAATATCAGCAATTCACAGACACTTACCTTCCTTCCTCCCCCTTCCCACCCCCCCCCGCATCCCCCTTCTGTTCTGCAATGTGATTTGTCCTTTTCATATTTGTTCATTTTTTTTAATTGTATCCTTTGGTATATATGGTTGTGACTACTTTCTTCCACTATTTGATCGGAGGAAGTGGGTCTGGCCCACGAAAGCTCATCATCTAATAAACCATCTTGTTAGTCTTTAAAGTGCTACATTGTCCTGCATTTTGCTTCAACTACCCCAGACTAACACGGCTACATTTCTATCACTATCCCACAGTACATGTATCCTTGGTTGAGAACCACTCTTTTAGATTATATAGATTGTGTAGACTTCCTAAATGTCACAAGAGGAATGGTGGCATAGGTAAAGGAAGCCTCCTTTGGCAGCATTTTCTCTTGTTGCCAAGAGAGGAAATACATAGGTTTTTCATTCTCTTGACCTCTGAGACATAAGGATTACACTTTAAAATAAGTTTCTTTTGTTGTGTCACTAGTCATACTCTAGATATTTTTCAGGTAACTTTGTATGTCATAAACTAACTTTTCCTTATTTATGCTAGTTCTCTTTTGCTTTTTTCCCTTCTCTTGAGCAATTCAAATTAACTAGTCAGTTTCATCTTGGTGTCAAATTACTTTAATCACTTTTGCTTTCTGGCTCTTATACACTAGCACAAATTTGCAATGTTTGTGTTACAAAGACTTTAGGGAACTTTGCTACTAAATAAAAACTGCTTTCACTTTCATGAGAACACTTCTGTTATTACTGTTTGTTTACTCACATTATTTTTAGGCCTATATTTTGGCACTGATCTACCTGACAGTGTCCCTATAAATTAACAGCCAAAAGGTTGAATAATCTCCACATTCCTGTGAATTAATGTTTAACAATAATATACTGATACTGGATAAACTCCTATGAATTCTTTGTAAAGTATATATGGGCTACTGCTCAAGAAGTATGAGTAATAAAATATGAAACTTTCTCATTTACACTGTGGCCCCATTTTGCTCTCTGGAATTTATATCTACTTTATTGCCCTTTTACAGAGTAGAGTAAAGGTGATTGTGTAAATGATATCTGACATTTAAAATTACATCAAGTACTACCATTGTGTTTTAATTTTGTATAACTCTCCATTATTTTTAATTTGATTTAGGTGTTTAAAATGTGATTGCAATACACATGCTGTTGAAATATTTGTGAAACTTCCTTAGTGCAAGTTTACAATTTAAGTTCTGGGGTTTGATGCTAAAGTCATCAGGCAATTTTAATGGTGCCTTGATTGAAAACTGTACCTTGTCTTTGATCATACACATGTACTAGCAAGTCGCACACTTATGTAGGCCAAGCTGGATACCCTAGCAGGCCCTTGACATGTCCCCATTCTGACCAGTTCCCTCACAGCTCTGCCCTTGACCCCCATGCTGGTCCTGCCCAGTGGGGATGGTGCAGACCAACATTGGTGGGGTAGATAAGAGGACCACTTAGGATAGACTGACTGGAGCAGGGTAAGTAGCTCTTAGCCCTTTCCTCCCCCCTCCTCCCCCCCCCCCACTTAATTGTGACTCTGAAGTTGTCGCCTCATTCCCATCTCCTGACTGAAACCTAGAATGTTCCCTTAAGTTTTCGAATTGATCCGATTGGTGTTCCAAAGCTGTTGTGCTACATACAATCATAAAACACCGTGTTAACAGAATATCAATGTTGCAGAGTGAAGCACTCCAAAATTAGAACATTTCAGAATTAAGTTGCCTGTATCTCTTTGTGTATGTGCATTATCATGGTTACTAATCTTTGGCAAAACAATGGGACATGAAGACTCTGATAGTGCAAGAGGACTGATTGATGATGTGCCATAGTGATAAGACAGCAGGCTTCTTCTAACCAAAGGGTGGGGCAGAACTATGTGTTTTGGTGAAGATCTCCAAGAATATCTGGCTACATGTGAAAGAGTCTGAACCCCAAAACTTCCTTCCTCACTCTTTCAAAATGATTATTAGTAAAAATCAAGGCTAAGTCCTCCCTACTCAACTCTTATAGTTCCTCTTCTGAGGCAGAATCTTTAATTGGTGTGTCCTTCTGTCTGTTGGCTCTGCCAAATGAATTTGGAGTGATAGATGAACTTGGATGTCATCTCTAGAATTTTATGTGACCAGACAAGGTAGTAGCAATTTGGCAAGTGTCATGATTAACTTCTTCGGCGAACTAAAATATTTCTTTATCTGAAGGGAAGGCTAACCCATGTGGACAATGACACCTTCTCCAAGGAGACGGAAAATGATGCTATTCTCTTCCCCGCCATTTTCTCTTAATCCATCTGCTTGTATTTGTTATTAGCTTTCTTCAAGAAGAGGTAGCAGTAGGACATGTCACCCAGAGGATTTTGTAAGGCAGAGGTTCCTGCCAGCTGGTGGTCAGGAACTCGGGAAGGATGTTGGAGCATTTGGGTCTAAAGTCTGTGCATATTCATCATTTTAATCCAGCCCTTGAGCTCCTGATGAGAAGCAGATTTGAGATTTGCCCTTCTCTGCACATATCGTAGTTCCATACAGCCCCTGAAAGCAGCAGCCCAGCCATAAATGAAGGCACAGCCAGACTGTTCGGTTGCCTCGTCCCCCCATTCTGCAGGGACTATCCTTGCAGCTCCCATTGGCTGCAGTTCTCAGCCAATGGAAGTTGCATCTGTAGTGCTTGAGGCAGAGACAATGCGTGGCGCCCTCTTGCTCCTCTAACATGTAAGAGCCAAACAGAAGGGGGGCACGTCGCTGCTTCTGGGAGCTTTTTGAGGTAGTTTATTCCAGTGCTTAACCCTCCTGACAGAAAGATTTTCCTAATGTCTAATCTAAACCTCCCTTGATGAAATGTAAGCCCATTGCTTCTTGTCCTATCTCAGAGGTTAAGGAGAATATTTTTTCTCCTTCCTCTTTGTAACAAACAACCTTTTAGGTACTTGAAAAGTACTATCATGTCCCTTCTCAGTCTTCTCTTTTCTAGACTAAACAAACCAATCCTTTCAGTCTTCCCTTCTAGATCATGTTTTCTATACCTTTAATTTTTGTTTCTCTTCTCTAGACTTACACCAATTTCTCCACATCTTTCCTGTAATGTAGTGCCCAGAACTGGTCATAGTTCTCCAGTTGATGCTTGATTAATGTGAAGTGGAAGAATGACTTCTTTTGTCTTGCTTACAACACTCCTGTTAATACATCCCAGAATTATATTTGCTTTTTTGATAGCAGTGTCACACTGTTGACTCATATTTAGTTTGTGGTCTACTATGGATCCTTCATCCCTTTCCACAGTGCTCCTTCCTACACAGTCATTTCCCATTTTGTAGTGTGCAATGGATTGTTCCTTCTTAAGTTATGTATTTTGCATTTGTCCTTTTTTAATTTCATCCTATTTACCTCAGACCATTTCTCTAGTTTGTCTACATCATATTGAATTCCAATCCTGTCCTCCAAAGCACTTGCACTTCCTCCCAGTCTTTTGGAATCTCTCCCGTATTCTATGACTTTTCAAAAATAATAGCTAATGGCTCAGATATCTCTTCCATTAGCTCCTTGAGTTTTCTGGGATGCATTTAATCACGTCCTGGTGTCTTGAAGTCATCTAACTTGTCCAAGTAATTTTTAACTCGTTCTTTCCCTATTTTAGCTTCTGAACCTACTCCATTTTCACTGGCATTCACTATGTTACGTGTCCAATCACCACTAATCTTCTTGTTAGAAACTGAAACAAAGAAGTCATTAAGCACCTCTGCCACGTCCACATTTCATTCTTCCTGCTGGATTTGGAGTCGATTGGTTCTGTCATAAGTGTGCTGTGACTTTGGAATGTCCAAGTGTCCATCCCTTGCACTCCCGCAGCTTTGTCTGGCAGCCTTGTGAGGACTGGAGATAGCTCCTTTCATATTGAAAAAGTGCCCTAATTCAATTCCTTGTCATTACAGAAAAGGAATATTGTCCAGTCAAACTGTAAAGTGCTCAATAAAACATTAGCAGATTTGATCCGTTCCTCAACAAAGCCTGGCAACTTTCCTAAACCATGAATCTATTGCTCCCTCTGCATTAATTCTTCCTCCTAGACACAAATAATGTGTACTCTTTCTGATGCAATTTGTCACAAACTCGCCCAAGATCCTCAAGCCCTCTATTCTCTCTCTGACACAGAGCAGTGAGAACACCTGTTTATTTCCTTTATTATCCTTTTTATAAAGTTTTTGACATCCTCTCCACCATACTGGAAAAATCCCAGGATGAACGGATCTCCCCAGCTCTTGGCACTGGGACAAATCTTTGATCCAGTATTTCCCCTAATTGCAACATTAGCCCTAAATACACAAACAAGTTATTTACGTAAACAACTTATCTGTTCCCAAGGACTTCTCTGGGTTTCTTTTCTTTTCTTCCAGGGATGCCTGTTAAATCTCATCTTTCTGTTTAAGGGTGTATCAACACTGCAATCAAACACTAGCCCCTATCAGCTGACTTTGGGCTTGTAGGGTTTGGCTGCAGAAATATAAATTGCAATGTGGATGTTCAGGCTTAGGCTAGTGACTGGCTATGGGACCCTCCCTGTCTCATGGGGTCCTACAGGCTGGGCTCTAGCTTAGGCCCTAATATCCACACTGCAATTGTATAGCCTTGCAGCCCAGGCTGCAAAAACCTGAATCTGCTGATACTGGCCACTCATATATGGAGTACTGCAGTGCGGCCATACCCTAAGTGACTTGCCTAGTATCACACAAGAATTCTGTAACAAGGGACGGGATAGAATCCAGTTATCTGGAGTAGGGATCCTACACACAAGAGTCTCATTCACTATGCAAACCTGATTAATTTCCAGAACACCTCCATCCTGTGCACTGAATGAGGCAGCAGTTCTGGAATACATAGAAAACACAAGAAACAATAGTATGTGTTCATGTAATGTAAAGGCTAGATCATATGCCTGGGGTGGCCTGTGCAAACTTAATTCAGACCCTAACTTTTTAGTGCTCGACATTGCAACTTGAATACTCTGGTAATATGGGAAGGTTGTGTGAGGTGGGTGAGAGAGAGAAATCCTGGTCCCATTAAAGTCAATGGGAATTTAGCCATTAACTTCAATGGAGCCAGAATTTTACCTCAACTTTTTATCTTGTAAAACTATCTTGTAAAACACACCAGTGCTGAAAACATATTTTAATTGAATTCACCACTAGCTTTTGCTAGTCCCTTACTTACATGGAGGTGTTAGCAGGATCTTTCATCGCCTGCCTCCCAGAAGGCTCCTTCTCAGCCCAGCTTCATCTGATTCACCTACTTGGACCTGCTCCCAGTCAAGACAAAAACAAAAACCTAATTTACTTTATTTGGCGCACAGTGAAGCCATCTGAGGGTTAAACCCATTGAGATCAGATCCTGGGAATCCCTCCCTTGTCCTGTGTTTCAAAGGGGTAATGCTGCTGCATGACCAGCCCTTCAGGAAGGGAAGATGTAAAAAGTTTTGGAATCAGATTTGGGGAACCAGTTCTTCTTGGCACATTTCTACCAATTCAGTCTCAGGGAGGACTGCCAGAATCTTGTGGTCTGGTGGAGTGTCACAGTTTTTCTATATACTCACAATTTACAGCTTGTTTTCACAGTAACATTTCTTCCTTTACTGATTTTTCTCTGTATCACTTTGGAAGTCATTGATTCTTCCCTTGCCTTGATATCTGAAACGTTGCGGAGCTTTTGTGTTGCCTATCTCATTAGTACAACAGCATCACTAGTATAATGATACAGCTCTAGAAATCCTAATTATTACTTTATAGGCCTTTTGTTTCTATGTATTCTATGTTAATATCTCCAAATCCGACATCTTGCATCAATATTACTGCGAGGTTTTAGTGTATGACTGTGAGCTACTGTGGTATATCTTAAATAAAGGGTGGGTTGTAAAGTCTGTTGACTCAACATTTGAATTTGAATTCCTCTTTTCTTTTCTCTGAGGAAGTATGTATATCAGGGGACTCTGGGGCTCAAGTCCTGAGTGTACCTTAGACTTCCTCTGTGACCCTCAGAAACTCACTTACGCTCAAATGTTCAAACCTTAATGCTTCAACTTAAACAACTACGTAAGTGGCCTGATTTTCAAAGGGGACAAGCATCTGCAGCTCCCAGCTAAGTCAACATGCCTTGTGATCCTCAGATGATAAAATCTAGGAGTAAAGTATCTAAAAATTACCTGTTTTGTATCTGGCTGAAAATATCTGTAATACACATTGTATCTTAACTAATAGTATGAAGGCAGAAAGAGGCAAGTAACACATTTCATTGTCAAGATCCATTGTTGTGAACACTGAGAGAATGGAATCTATTTTACAGATTATTAACCTCCTTTATAATATCCTGAATCATGATCTGACTTCAGACACAATAGCAAGGTGATGCAGAGTTAGAATTAAAAAATGGGGATTACACTCTTTTCTTGAGAGTCATATTCTTGTGTCAAAGAAAAAGGCAGTACATCCTGAATGGAGGATGGTGTGTTCAGTTGCTCTGCTATGCTGTGACTTTCACCACAGGATAGATAACATTGTGTACCAGGTTAACTGAGCTCCCCAAGCTTTTCTTGTTGTATTAGGTCAGGAGTGGACAAGATCCCATAACATGCTGGGATGTATGGGACAACAGGGGCATGTAATAGTAAGGTAGCTTCTAGTGAATACGCATAAACCTCATTTTGGGAACTGTAGAAGGGATGACAAATGGATTATGTGGGAGAATAAGCTGCCTCCATATCCCTGAGAGACTGCTAGAGGTTTTACAAGTTGAAGAAAGGGTGGACAGTGAGCAGGAAGAGGGTGTGAGCATCAGAAGAAGCTGTTACTCTACATTCCATATGCAGCAAGGGCTGGGTAGAGCCTCCAGCATGGGTAAGTCCCTCATAATATAGAACTATAGAACAGAACTACCATCTGCAAATTCAACTGCAGGTGGTGGCTCTGCACACCCCTCTATGGAGGCAGGATCATTTGATCCATATGAATAGTGATTCTCCCATAACAGAATTCAAATCAGCAGACAACTCTGGCAGAAGTTCGCTTCAAAGTTACTCCAAATGCACATGGAGAGAGGGCATAGCAATGCCAGTCACATGCTCTCAGAGGTGGATCAGAGCAAGTAACGTTCATTCACAATATGGCTTGAGCCACAGGGGGGTTGCTTATCCAAACAGCAGATCAGCACATCCGTATGTCTGGGTGCTTGCAAATCCTCGATTTCTACATGAGCATTGGTCAATGACACACATTGGAACATGCAAAATGTATGTGCACTTTTGAAAACTTGGGCTGTTTTTTTAAAGAGCAATAGATGGCAGCACACAGTTTCATTTCTTATATCTCATTCCTTAGGGTGGGGGCGTTACGTTAAATATTGGGGTTGATTTTCAAAGATATACCTGGGGCTTTTGTTCAAGGTTTCCCATGAAAATCAAAGGGAGTTTTGCAGCTCAAATACTAAGAAATATTGAAAACACTTCTATTGATGTTAAACATCCATTTTTAATATATTTGAAGATATTTGCTGTTTTATGCTATAAAATGAAGAAATCAACTGAACTAAGTGATTATGGTTTTTTTACAATAACTTCATGATGAATTTTTAATTAGTGCTAGTTACTTACTTACTTATAACTTAGAAAACATTCTTCATCTCTATGCATAAACATCAGTATAACAAAGGTTCAGACTGGGGATCATGCTGTGCACATGGGTGGATAGAGGGGATGTAAGGTAATACTTTACTCCCTTGTGCCAGCTATCCATAATGTCAGCAGCCACTGCACAAATGTAACTGTATTTCCTTTGTGAACCTACAGAAGTGATAAGGAGGAGAATGGGTGGAGTCATGTCTTGCTTCCACCCTAAAACTCTGGCCAGCACAGCTGTGCCAATATGAGGAGGGAGGTCTGACCATTATGTCCGGTATAAAGCTGGTGCAAGGTGCATCTTGGTTCCCAGAGTAGAGGAGGAATTGGGAGGCAGATTGTGACTGTATCATAGTCTCCTTCCCGCTCTGCTCCTGGGTCAGTGCAACAATGCATTGACCCATGCCCAGGGCTTGCAGCAGAATCACAGTTGACTCCTCCCTTTCCCCAGTCGGATTATCCTACCAAGCATGTCAGTTACATTGAACAATGGGGACTTAATTTCCTTGATTTATAAATTGAATGTGTACAACTTTTTTTTAATCAGAGTAACTTTAACCAAGTTGCTTTGGGGTGTTAATGAATATGCTGAATGTGAGGTGTTTTTCAGACTGAATAAATGAAGATGATTCACTGTGAAATTACAATTCTCTGCTTCTCATTAACTGTGTCATAATGTGCACCACACCCTTGTTACCTAACAGGAAAGTATAATGTGAGGACTGTATTATATTAAAGACAATAAAACTGCTGAAGGAGATCCCAAATTTCAATCAGCTTATTCACCTACCAGAAAATAGGGATATTGGATTTCTGTCTCTCTCTCTCTCTCTCTCTATCAGGGACTTGCTTCTTGAGCTGGGTTGCCTGTCAGTTTGTTGTAAATGGTAGATTCTTTGTATATTCCAGGTAAAACAAATTAAGTTTTGAGAGACTGTGGAACATGCCAACATGAATGACAGACAATAACAGGGAATAGTTTCAAAAGTCCCTCAATTCCAGGGGAAAAAACCCCAATGGTATCAAAATATATTTGTGTAAAATCATGGCCTTTGTGGTCTGGGCTGGAAGATGCTGTAGTATTCTAGACAAAGGCAGAGGCCAATGCAAAGCCTTCCATTGATGACAACGGCCTTTGGATCAGGTCCATGAAGCTCTTCTACCCTTCTTTGTTTCCTCCTCCCTCCCCTGTTCACCAAACAACCAAACTCTTATCTGAAGTGCTTTTTTCTCCAAAAATGTGTCAGGTTTTGCCCAGTTGTGTACAATTAAGAGGAGAGTAACAAATGGACAGAAATCCTGAATAAAGAAATTTTAAAAATAACAAATAGTCTTGCAGCACCTTAGAGACTAACAGAGAAAGAGAGGGGGGGGGCAAAAAGGAGGGAAAAAAGGGGTGGAATTGTCATAGTGTTCTTGCTAAATGAAGCTGATAGAGTGGGTACTATGTGCTCTTAAGCACCCTGTCGGCAGAGGGATGCAGAGTAGGCAGGTCGACATTGCAAATGAGGCAGGGATTTAAATATCCTGTGACTAATTTGCATAAAAATGACCACCGTGTTTTGCCGACTCAGCACTTTGTCTGCAAAAAGTGGCAGTCTAGAGCGGGATCTGTTGAGAAAGCCTTTTTCAACAGATCCCTTATGCCTCCTGCAAGGAGGTTTACAGGATCTGTTGAAAAAGGCTTTCTTTCTGGTTTCAAGATTAAACTAGATGGGTTTATGAAGGGGATGGTTTGATGAGATAACATGATGTTGGTAACTAATTGACCATTCATTATCAGGGGGAAATAGGTCAATGGAGGGATGATAGGAGTTACTATAGAGAACTTTCTGGGTGTCTGGCTGATGAGTCTTGCCCACATGCTCAGGGTTTAGCTGATCGCCATATTTGGGGGCGGGAAGGAATTTTCCTCCAGGGTAGATTGGCAGAGGCCCTGGAAGTTTTTCGCCTTCCTCTGTAGCATGGGGCACAGATCACAGTTAGAGGATTCTCTGCATCTTGGGGTCTTCAAAGTATTTGAAGGCTTCAATATCTGAGATATAGGGAAGAGAATTATTCTGGGAGGGGTGGGTGAGATTCTGTGGCCTGCACTGTGCAGGGGGTCAGACTAGATGATCATAATGGTCCCTTCTGACCTTAAAGTCTATGAGTCTATGAGACTGCCTGCATCCTCTCTTTTGAAAAAGCAGCTTGCTTTTTCAAAAGTACTGGTTGTAGTCTAGATGCTCTTTTTCGAAAGAGGCTTGCAGTCTAGACGTAGCCTAGGTGTCAATTTGACTATATTTTAAAAGTCAAATCAGAAATTAGCATAGGAACTCTGTTCTCATTTGTACTCTGTGTTTTCTGGCTGCTGACTTAATGTTGATATTCTATATATACAGAGGCCTTGTTTTATTTAGGATTGTATGTTAGCAAAAATAGTTTGTAACACCCTAAGGTTAGATATGAGCCCAGGTTTGCAAAGTTCTGAGCTGTACTCTGATATGAACTGCTCTAACATGCAGGGAGAGGGCAGGCTTATATAGACCATTATAGAGTTGGGGAGCAGCTGGTAATTTTGGATGTCATCTTCCCTAAAGCTAATGATAATTAGGATTGAGAGACTTAGTTTGAATCCATCTCTATACAAACCCAAATTGAACCATCACAAAAATTAAATATAATCAGACACTTGAAGCAACTATAAGGAATTATGCCAGTCCTAATTAAAAGGATGTCTTTCTTCCCTCCTCATCATAATTATCTGCAAGATGAGCAGTTCTCAGTCAAGATTAGGCCTTCCACAGCCTACCTACAGTGAAGTACATTACTTACAGATTACAACACAGGGATGGAGTAGAGAGGAAGGCAGGTGACGTGCTAGAGCCATATACAAGTACATACATAGTCATGATTTGCATAAAGAAAACTGGGTGTGTGCTATCTGTGAATAGTTCATTTAGCAATGTTCATGGCTTTCCCATAATAATTGTACCAGATGGTAACTGGAATGTGCTTTCTGCCCTTTGTTCTAGCCTTAGATCTGAAAACAGACTTCCTCAAGTTGAGCAAATAGAAAAAGTAAGGCATGGCTCCCTGAGTAACATTTTATCAAAACTATACCTGCTCCAGGACAGGCTGACTTCCTGAAACACTGGAGAGCTAGCTATAAAGAAGGCACATTTAGGATAAAGTTTACTGTGTCCCATGATGTCAGATCCCTGCTTGGTTGAATGTTTTGAAAGTTGCCATTCTTCATGCAGAACACTGAAAGAAATCCTAAGGAAAAGAACTAAAAGGAACTCCATAAAACTGGAAAGAAATGCAGGAAGTATTTATACAAGTTATTGGGGAATCTCTTATTAGGTAACAAGTGCTGCTGATATCTGAAATGCTGCTTAGTAATGGGGCAAGTCTGACAATAATGGGAGTAAGGAGCAAACAACATTGCCATAAGGAGTAGTTGTAGGTAGGTCTCTGTACTTAGCGTGACGTATCAGCTCTTGAAGTGGGATGTGGGGATTATTATACATACTGTAATATACTTATAGTGAGGCAAGGCCCTTAACACTGCAGAACCAGAGAATAGGAACTGGCCTATTGGATCAGGTCAGTAGTTCATCTCATCCAATATCCTGGCAACAGCTGTGGTTTAGCTGCAGAAATGTGTGTGTGCAGGGAGGAGGGGCAGAGAGAGGAAGGAGTATGTTGAGGGGAGAAGAAGAACTCAAGGGAGACTACACAAAGGGCTTCTGCTTCAGACAGAGAAAGCTGTTGTGATAACTAGGCCTACAAATTCACCCTAGTTGTGAGCTCAACTCTGAAACAAATGTGAATGTTAATAAGATGTCACAATAACTTGTAGTAAGAAATGATGGAAAAAGAGGACTGAGTTAGTTGAAACAAAACAGACTGCTAGTATAACTTAAAGATTGTGTTACGATTCTGCCAGGTAAACAAGAAAAATGTGAAACTAAAAGTCAATGAACCAAAACTGGTGTGTTGGAAACTAGGCCTAGTGAAACTAAAAGTCAATGTGAATGTGAAACTAAAAGTCAAAAAAACCCTGTGAAACTAAAAGTCAATGAACCAAAATTGGTGTGTTGGAAACTTGGTGGACAATATAATGTAGGCATGGGCTACTCTGCACACCATTCCCTTTGTGGGGCCTTCAAAGAAAGAGACTTTTGGGAGAAAAATTGGCTAGTAAAGTGAGTTTCAGCATCATGGCTGCCAAACCAATTCTTTTGTAGGACCCCATACCTTTATCAATCTGATCCTAGCCGGAGAGAAGTACAGGAAGCCCCCCGACTTGTGACATGATTGGTTCCAGGGGAAGCATCGCAAGTCGGGGACATCATAACTTGGACCCTCATTTACGATAGGCGCCATGCGCCGTCATAAATACAGGCCGAGGACGTAAGTCGGGGAGTTTCAGCCCCTTCTGTGCTTACAAAAATGGTTGTAAGTGCGGAGGGGAGAGGTGGGGGTGTCAGAAGTTGGGGGCCTCCTGTACCCAGATGATATTGCCAACTCTACAGGCTCCAGCTGAATCCTAAACACCACCTGTGATGAAACAAGAGAGAATTTGAACTACAACAGCTCCAGCCCATTTCAACTACTACTTCTCTTTTTTCCAAAAGCATAGTTATGGCCACTTTTGATGCCATCTAAAAGACTGTGAAATAGTCTTCTAAATATCCTTTCCAGCTAAAGAGAAAGGGAACAAGACATGACGTTAAAATGAAAGCCGTGTTCAGTACTTTACATTTCAAATGCTTTATCTGTTTTCCCCCTTCTTTTCTTTACCTTTACCTTTAATAGAAGGTTAAAAAGATTTTAATGTGTATTTGCCATGGTACAAAGAAAGCCTGATGTCTCTGTATACTAAGCCCCGGCCTTGTTTAACACTCTTAAATGTTGGATCATGACTAGCTTATAACAACACTGTGAGTCCATTTGTTCCGTATAAATATATACAACAGTGCATGTTCCACATAAGGCATGGAGCTGTGATCTGTGAGGGTTATGCCCCAGCAAAAAGCAGTAATTTGGGATTGGAACTGATAGAACTCTAAAGTAGGATCCACTGGTCAGTATCTGCATAGGAGCTGGCAGCCAGAGGCGCAGCCATCTCTAGCATATGGCAAATCAATGTGATTGCCCCAGACCCTGGGCGTTGGGGGGCCCCTTGGTCCATGAGTGCAGCACCCATCTGCAGCTACTGGCAGACCCCCCACCCACACAGGAACATACCTCTCCCCTTCCACGCATCCCCTGCCTGGCCGCTGGTCCTACAGATCAGTGTCTCTCCCTCCCACCCAGGACCCCCGCACCTGCCATGAATCAGATGTTCTGCAGCATCAGGAGGCACTGAGGGGAGAGGAGCACAGCATGCTCAGGGAAGGGAACAAAATTAGAAAATAAGTGTGGTAGGAGCAGAAAAGGGGCAGTGCCTTGGGTGGAAATGGTGGAGTGGAAGCAAGGCTTAGGCCTATGGGAGTGAAAATGGTGGAGTGGAAGCAAATTTGGGGCCTATGGCCTGCATCCCACATGTCCTTAGGGACAGCCCTGGCCACAGGGACTACTGCATCTATGCCAGGATTATAGTACAGGAAGTCCCCGAGTTACGCGGATCCGACTTATGTCGGATCCGCAGTTACGAACGGGGCCCTCCCTCTCCCTGGTCTCCAGCAGACCAGGGAGAGGAAGCAAAGCGGCGGAACACGCGGGCAGTAGACAGCCCAGACGAGCTGCCCGCGTGCTCCGCGGCTTTGCTCTGCTTTGCTCCCCGTCCCCCTGGTCTGCAGACCAGGGGGACGGGGAGCAAAGCAGAGCAAAGCTGTGGAGCCTAGGGTTCTTAAGTTGAATCTGTATGTAAGTCAGAACTGGCATCCAGATTCAGCCGCTGTTGAAACTGATCAGTTTCAGCAGCGGCTGAATCTGGACGCCAGTTCCGACTTACATACAGATTCAACTTAAGAACAAACCTACAGTCCCTATCTTGTACTTAACCCGGGGACTGCCTGTACTAGTCATAAAATAGTTCTCCTTCCCCATATAGCCCGGCAGTGGAGAGCCCCCCAAGTTCCCAATCACTATGCCTTCTTGGGGGTCATCTCTTATGTTTTCCTAGAACAGTGTTGCTTACCAACATATCCAGCACAGTGAATAATACATATAAGACACAAAATCAATAGGGCAGAGGCAACAGTATAATTGGGTATGGAAGGTTTTCAACAATTTTTTTGAAGAGTGAATTGAATATCTGTTCACAACATTGTCTACCAGGACGGAACCAAGTCTGTTCTTATAATATTTCATCACCTGCTTTCTTCATTCTATTTATTCGGGTCTTTGCCTTGATCGATGGCAGTAAAATACCTATCTAGTTTGTATGCTGATTAAGAACACCCTTTTTTCAGCAATGCGATGATGCAGCCATCGTTCTAGTCTTGTGACACTTGTTTTTTCACCATGTGTCCTCACAGAAACAAAGAAACTCAGCCAAGATTCCAGATTTCACTTAGCAGCCATTCCCGGGTTTTATCGGACCAGGCTAATGAAAGTATGGAAGACAGATGGTAAAACTGAAAGTCAGTAGTCGAGATAGCAAAGGAAATAGTTGGCCACCAAAGAAAGTGGAAGAAAGATGCATGAAATACATCTGTAATATGGGCAACAATTGATTAGTGAAAAGCTCTAAAGGCAAAAATGGAACAGTGCAAGAAACAGGCAGAACTTAGGAAGTCTGATGCAAAATAGAGAGAAAACCACAAAGAAATGAAGCAATTCAGGCATAATAGGCATTTCTGAGTTCTGGGCATCAACTGACTTTAAAAATATATTGTACCTACAACCAATACATAGGAATTTTCTGTGCTTATTTTTACCTTTTTTTTAAGACCTAAGACATTTAACAGAAAAGTCATTTGCCCAAACAATTTTAATATTTTTCTATAGATTTCAATAAAGGACACTTTAAGATGAGTCCCATGGTACTGAAGACTTCACAGACAAGGAGAGATTAAAAACCCAGTTTTGGGAGGGGTAAATCTTTCCCAAAAATCAAATAGTTGTATGGATTTTCAATTGCTCACTCACTCCTTCAGGGAGAGACTAGCCTGTGACTAAAAAGGGCTTCAATTAACACCCGGTCATTTGTATTGTGGGATTGACTATGTACACTGGAAATGCTGCAACCTTTGCCCTTTCAGAGAAATGGGCCTACTTTAGAGGATCCTGCAAAGTGATAAAGCCCCTGTTGGAATGAATGAGAGTAAAGGGTGCTCTACACGTTTCAGGATCAGGCCCTTATCCACTATAATCCAGATTATTTAGTCTGATATACAGTAGTAGATTCATCCGTAATTGCTTCCAGCATTTTTAAAGATACATTAGAATGATAATTTTAGTGTTATACAGACTTCTATTCGGCCATGTTACACCTCGGCCCTTACTATTCTCTGCCTGTCTTCAGTCTCCTGTGGGCTGTGATATTTCAGTCTAATTTTGGATATTAAGTTCAGGGGTGCTGGAATAATTTTTATAATGGGAGTGCTAAGAGCTTTTCGGGGTGCAAGAGCACCTCCAGTCCACCACCCATGGTTGGGTTAGGATATGAGTGCTTGGTGATGGTCTATGATATACGGGCGCTTAGGCTAGACGATGTGTTTGTTATTTCTGGTCTAAAACTTGATGACTATGTTAATAAACCAATGTTGCATGTATAGAACAATACTATTGTGTGTAACAACCGTCCTACCAATTACATCTCAAAAGTTTTTATATAATTATATATTCAAAGTCTGAGAAAAAGAATAAGGTATAAATCGTAGAAAACTTATGACAACAGTAGGAGGTGAAATAAATTAGAATATAAAAGGATAAGCCAATAAAAGAGAGAGAGAAAAATTAAGGGATCATTTAAGATATGTTGTAAGACATGTAGGCTATGTCTACACTTGCAGCTTCTTGCGTCAGAAGTATGCAAATGAGACTAAGCGTAGAATATCGCAGAGCCTCATCTGCATACCTAATGAGCCACCATTTTGCAGAAGAGGCTTTTCCGCCAGAAGAAGCTGTCTACACTGCCCCTTCTTGCGCAGGAAAAACCCTCTTGCGTTATGCCATTATTCCAGAAAATAATTGGCATAACGGCATTGTGCAAGAGGGTTTTTCTTGCACAAGAAAGGGCAGTGTAGACAGCTTCTTCTGGAGCAAGAGCCTCTTCTGCAAAAATGGTGGCTCATTAGGCATGCAAATGAGGCTTGGCGATATTCCATGCTTAGCCTCATTTGCATACTTCTGACCCAAAAAGTCGCAAGTGTAGACATAGCCCTTGAGTGTAAAATAAAAATATAGGAATGTGACTTCATGGAACAATTGCTACAGAAAAGAGGCTCTTACCCAGCAATGGGGAAGTTATCCGAGGGAAGAGAGAGAAGGCAAATAGACAAGCAGGTAGGTAGGTAGAGAAACAAAGTGTGTGGAGATGATTAGTACAAGCCATGGAAAGTTTAAAAATGGAGGGAGGACTAAATTCTACCCTCAATTATACAGGTGTAAATCCTATGTGTAAGCGGGGGAATGGTCCCGCTATTGTGGGGAACTTTCCTGGCTTCTATACCACCCCGGTGAAATGGACCAGCGAAAGGATCTGAGTCCCCGCTCCCACTTCCTTTACTCCACGGCTTCCCTGATCCTGAGGGCTCCCCCTCCACTCTCCTGAGTAGCAGAGTCCTCGAAACCCCAACAAGGCTGGGCCCAGGTTTCCTGGGGCTTAATCCCCGACCTTGCAGTCACTAGGGGCAGGAGTTAGGGTGTCCCCACTCCGAGGTGCTCTCTTTACACTGCAGGCCTTCTTGGTCCAGTGATCATTTCATAAGGTTCAAAGCAAATACAATTTATTAAACATCAACTGATTAAAGAGAAAAGAATAAGAAAAAAAAGAGAATGGTTAAATGAGAACACACAGTCCTGCTCTGTAGCACAGGGACATCAAAACAGCAGTCTGCAGAGTGTAAGGACAGTCCACAGTCTCTTCCTTATAGGCCCCTTAGAGGCCCTGGATGTGCTGCAGGGGGGGCTGCAGGCTGGACACGCTTGCTCTGGCAGTGACCACACAGACTCAAGCTCTAAGTAGCCAGACCCCTCTCCCAGTCCAGAGCCTCTCCCCACACTTTGCTGGTCCCAGCTGCTCACCACATCCAGCTGCAGGCTGTGCTGCTTGGCCAGTCTCCAGCTCCTTGCGTTGCTTCTCTGTTCCTTTTGGCTCTCTGAGCACTGCCAGTCTGTTGCTCAACACAGGGTCTGCGCTCCTTGAGCTGTGTGTGCCTGGCTCTGCTGCTGTAAAACTGCCCCTCAGCACAGCTTGCACTCCTCTTAGCTGTCTCTCAGCTCTCTGTTTCAGCAGGACTTCTTCTGCACACACCTTGCACTGCTCTTAGCTGTCTCTCAGCTCTCTGTTTGCTCAGAGAGACCCAGAATAATCCCAGCTCACAGGGAGGACGGGGCCTGGCCTCTTGCTTTCCTCACTGGCC
Source organism: Pelodiscus sinensis (assembly GCF_049634645.1). Lineage (NCBI taxonomy): Eukaryota > Metazoa > Chordata > Testudines > Trionychidae > Pelodiscus > Pelodiscus sinensis. Next base: position 155,989,251 of record NC_134712.1, read on the forward strand.
TGTCCAACCTGTCAATCAGGCCGAGCTGGAGTGTTGGCTGCTTTGTCTCTGGGGTCTGTCAGTCCCAGGGCCCTGATTTCTCATGGACCCTTCCCCTTTTGACACTGGGAGCTGGCGAATCAAAAACTCCCACAGAGTTTTAGCAAGGGGCTAACAGTCCCCTTACATATGACTTGGAAAAGAAGTTGCACTTATGGAAGTCAAAGCAGAATCTGAAAGAAGGCAATTCTGAACAGGATCTTGAAATGAATGGGGAAGCCAGTCAGATGAATTGTGAATAGGGATGCAGTCAGTCACTCTGTGTGTGCGGGGGGAGGGAGGGCGGCAGAAGGCACACAGACACATTCTTTACCTTTTGGAGGAATGAACTGCAGATATGAAAGGCAAGAAGAGATGAAATCATGGATAATAGTACAAGTGTAGTGATTAGAATTTTGTTTATTTTAATTGCATTTTGTTCACATAGTGTGTGAAGATTATCATGCTCTGCCCTAAATCCTTGGTACTAATGAAGTACAGGGCAGTGAAATTCAATCAAAGGGATTTGTAGCACACAACAAGGGAGGTGAACGTAAAGGTGCACACCTCTACACTCATTGTCCACACCTCTACACTCATTGTCATTAGCAAATTGATCCATGTCTGAAATGTTTACAAGGGTTTATCCTATGCCTAGGGAAAGGCTTGTAGCTCTCTTGAAAACAACTATATCTTTTCTGTGTTGCTGTTGACTAGGATCTGCCAAGTCTCAGTCAATGTGTGTGTTGGGGGAAAACCTCCTCATTTTGTGCTAGCAGCAGTGTCTGGTGAATAATTCCATGCTGGATGCTAACCTGAGCCAGAAACACTTTGATAGGCAGGTGTGTATGTGTGAAAGCTCAATATGGAGTGAATTCTAGTGGCTTCTCCCTGGGGGGCTCCAGAAAGAATAGGTCCTGGAGCTGTCATAGATGCTGCTAAGTGAGAAAGAAAAAAACAGGGGCAAGGAGAGCTTAATTGCCCTAGCCCTAATTGTCAGATTCACTTGGTTAAAGTTTTTATTTTAAAGCAAGTGAGCCTGCATGTTTCTGTTCTCTGCTCTGTCTCTCCTGGCTGGCTGAGTTGTCCATCAATCTTCCCTCCCCATCCCCATTCCCCTCTGCCTATAATTAACAGTGACTGAAGAAGGAAAGTGGAGCAATTGGAGTGGGTTGAAGGAGTGGTGCAGGTAAGTAATGTGTGAGAGTCTAATAATGCCCCAAAGCACAGGAGCAACAGAAAACTCCACCCATTGGCAAGATAATCCAGGCTCTTACATTGGCCTTATCATGGCACAGGTAAGCATAATTATTGGTTGCTTAGGCTGTTAGCCTGAGCCAGTTTGAATGAGGGAAACTCTTTTAAATGTCATCTTAAGGTTTCATCTGTACTACAGGAAATACTGTGTGTGGTAAACCAATGAAAACCTAGTTCATCCTTGAAATCTGGACAGGAGAGAATTATTCTGAGCAGTCCCCATACTGTCCGACTGCTCTGGAAAGTACACAGCTATAATGTGACTTATGATTGTGGCTAGCACAGCAATCTTGTGATCAAATTTGGATCATTCATCCTACCCAGCACCACCATGATGAGGCACACCAAGTTTCAAAGCAATCTGAGTATCTGTGAGGACTTGGAAGAGTTGAGCTATAAATAGGAAGATAGTTCTAATCTTCTGACTGTGGGAGATCTGGCAATCCACTATAATTCACCCTGACTATACTGCTTGACTAAAATATTCCAGGAGAGTTCTGTGTAATACCTTTTGGACCAAAGATTTTTTTTTCAGTAGAACTTAAAACCTCACTCATGTTTATCTACTTTATATTTGAGAGCATTTGCCTGTGTGTCTGTTTGTCTGTGTATACAACTTCCTCTTATAATTTAAAGCAAGGTAAGGGTTTGGTTGTAGCAGGAACATGGGATGTACTTGGAATGGAATTACTTCTAAAACCGTATAGAAAAGAGACAGAATCACTAGGCAGGTGAAAGGAACCCATCTGGGACTGCTCCAGCCCTGAGCCTCCCACCCCAGGCACATTTTAGGGAGGGTAGTGGCAGGCTGTAGCTGCCACCTTCATTTGTATGGGAAGGTTGCTGGCTGTTCCCCGCCATCAGGGTATGGGGGAAAAGGGCATAGTTTGCTACATTCCTCTCTCTGGCTGGGGAGCGCAGCAGACAGACAAACCTAGACCTGCCCCAGCTAGGGGACATACAACTCTCTCCCCACCCTTCTCCCATTGGAGCAGTCATGGAGAGGTGCTTCCCACCTGGTCCCAAGTTGCTGCAGTGAGAGAGGGCTGGGCTAGTCCTTCCTCCCCTCCCCTTCATCCCCAGCTCCACCTCAGAGCACTGACTGAAATGAAGTATGGACATTTTCATTGTAACCTCCCCCCCAAAAAAAAAACCCTCCTAAAATTAATTGAGTTAAGGGCCTGATTAACACGGGATACATCTTCTGGTATTTATATAATGCACAACTGTTCCCTTCTACCCTCAATTAGGCCTGCAAATTCCAGTCCCAGCCCCAAAAGGAAAACTCACAGCAGAAAGGGGGGTTTATTATTATTATTAATAATAATAATTATTATTATTATTATTTATTATTTTATTCATTTTCAGTGAAAAAGTAGCCTTCCCCACTCCGTTGCCGGAAGGGAGTTAAACGCGCTGAGGTGCGCAGCTCTTCTCAGTGACTCCCACACGCTTGGGATAAGCCCCTTGAAAGCCCAGGCTCCTGGCTACGTTTAGCCTTGAGCCAGCTAGCGCCCCGCTGTCTCCCAGGTGCCACCCCGGGCGGGGTGTGCTGCAAGAGGAGCTGGCACGTTGTGCTGGGTCTGGTTTTCCAGGGCGCTCTGCGTCTCCTCCCTGTGCGGGCTCCCCTGGCAGGGCTGGCTTGTGTAAGAGGACTTGGCTCGGCGTTGCCCATGGAGGATAATTTATGGAGCGGGCGGGCTGGGAGCGGCGCTGCGTGCATGGCAGTGTCACTCTCCCCTGCCCCAGACAGGCTCCCAGTGCTGTGTTTGTATTTGTCCCGCGCAGTCACATGGAAATGGGCTCACGGCGCGCCTTCCCTGCCTAAACTTCAGCACAGGCTGGGCTGGATGCTGCGGGAGCGGGAACCGCGTCCACTTGGCAAGGCCGGGGAGGCTGCCTGTAAGGCCACGGCCATGTATGTGTGAGAGCCCAGAGACGGTGTATAGACAGAAAGTGCAACTCTCCGTTTTTTCGAACGTTGCAGTTTCTGTCGTGCATACATGGAATTCGTTGCTACTGCTCAGGACTTGCTACCTTTGCTGGTTGCAAATTCAGAGGGACTGGGTATTGTGGTCGAAAACACTCACAATTTGCTCCCTGCTTGATAACGGACTCAGAGGATAATGGACTCAGGGGATCCTGGTATTTTGCTTTGGGAGGGGGCCTTTTGCTACTGGTCCATGGGTTGCAAATTCAGAGGGACTGGGATTGTGGTCGAAAACACTCTCAGTTTGCTCCCCCCTTGCTAACGGACTCAGGGGATGCTGGCGTTTTGCCTTGGAAGGGGGCCTTTTGCTCCTGGTCCATGGGTTGCAAACACTCACAATTCTCTTCTTGTACCGCATCTTTCCCCACCCCCTACAGTTTGATGCTGGGCTCCCCTATGCACTAACCTGCCAGTCAAGATGGAGGAGGGTTGGGCTTGGAGCAGCGAGGCAGGGAGGAAGCTCCAGGTGCCGGTGGCGGGCGGAGTAGGAGCACGTGAGCTCAGGGACAATGGGGGGGGGGCAGAATGGGATTAAATTGGCACCTCCATAGCATGGTGCACAGGGGCAACTGACCCCTCCGGCCCCCTCATTACACCACTGCCCCCTCCTGCAGATCTATCCTCTTATGCATGTGCAAGATCTGTGAGAGCCGTCCCATGAATCTGCAGTTAGTGTCTGCGGCGCCTGCTTCTGGGTGGTGTCTCAGTGCTGCCACATTCACCTCCAAAGAGGGGGCTTCCCAAAGCCGCCCCTTACTGCTGACCCACAAGGCACCCACAGGTCCAGTCTCCTTTCAATGGGCCCACTTCCCAGGGCTTATTGATCTTGGATCTGGCTTCCATCTCCTCTCCAACCTTTGCAACTGCCCAGAGGTGCTCACCTTCCGCCTTATCCATTCCCACCTCATTCACCCTACAGGGACAGTCTCTGCCTCTGTCCTAGGGACTATTCTACCAAGATGTAATACAAAGTTTTCATGTAAAAGGACTCAATACAAAGCTAAAAACTTCAATGAGAAAATGATTAATACAGAGATGTGTCTACATCTGCTGCAGGGAGACACCTCTGCCTGCCTCCACCCCTCTCCTCCAGAGTCTACAGCCCCATTGCAAAGCGGGGGAGTGGAAGAAAAGAGGCTGAGGCCCATCCAACAGGACTGAAGCAGTCATGAGCAAGCCATGCCAGGGAGCCATTCTCCTGTCCATTGCTGGTGCAGTGTTGCCTCAGGCATGCTGAAAAGCAGTCACTTCTAGGGTGGGCTGGACAGCTGTTTAACACCTGTAGGCTCAGGGCAGGCAGGGGGCAGTGCAGGCTGCCTTCCTGCAGGGCCCCCATCAGAACTACTGTGCCCTCCTGGCTTAGGAAAAGAATAAACAGGAGGATTGGAAATTAACCCACTCAGTCTCACATCCCCTAGGCAGGGAATGAGCCATCTATATTAGGCCCCAGCTGGAGTATCATGTCCAGTTCTGGGTGCCACATTTCAGGAAATGTGGAGAAACTGGAGAAAGTCCAAAGAAGATCAACACAAATGATGAAAGGTCTAGAGAACATGAGATATGAGGCAAGGCTGAAGGAATTGGCCTTATTTACCTTGGAAAAGAGAAGACCGAAAAGGGACATGAGAGCAGCTTTCAAGTATCTATGGGTATATCTACACTAGCCCCCTAGTTCGAACTAGGGAGGCTAATGCAGGCATTTGAAGTTGCAAATGAAGCCCAGGATTTAAATATCCCGGGCTTCATTTGCATCTTCCCGGGCGCCACCATTTTTAAATGTCCCTTAGTCCGAACTCCGTGCCCGCGGCTACACGCGGCACAGAGTAGGTAGTTCGAATTAGGATCTCTAATTCGAAGTACCGTTACTTCTCGTGGAATGAGGTGTACCGGTAGTTTGAATTAGAGATTCTAATTCGAACTACCTACTCCGTGCCGCGTGTAGCCAAGGGCACGGAGTTCGGACTAAGGGATATTTAAAAATGGCGGCGCTGGGAAGATGCAAATGAAGCCCGGGATATTTAAATCACGGGCTTCATTTGCAAACTTTGAATGCCTACATTAGCCTCCCTAGTTCGAACTAGGGGGCTAGGGTACACATATCCTTAAAGAGTATCATAAGGAGGAGGAAGAAAAATTGTTCTCCTTGGCCTCTGAGATTAGGATGAGAAGCAATGGGCTTAAATTGCAGCAAGGGAGGTTTAGGTTGGACATTAGGAAAAACTGCCTGCCTGTCAGGGTGGTTAAACACTGGAGTAAATTGCCTAGGGAGATTGCGGAATCTCTATCACTGGACATATTTAAAACCACGTTAGACAGACACCTGTCAGGAATGAGCTAGGGCAACTCAACTTTGGAAGCCCCAGGGGCCACACTGATACTTACAGAACATGCTGATAGCCTCAACTCAAGTGTGGTTGAATGTGCAAGCAAATATATACAAATAGCTTCTCTCACACTGACAGGCATGAATGCAAAGATTAAGGCAAGACTACACAACATACAGGCCCCATTTAAGTCAGTTCTACTGATATTAATACAATGTAATATGTACCCAATTTCTACCCATGTGACAGCACTTTTCATGAGCAATGAACAGTCCAAGAATTTAACTACTAAAATGCATCTCCAGAGAAGATCGTTACACTGACAACTTTTTTGTTTTTGCTCCTACTCGCCAGCCACATGTTGATCCCCACAGAAACCCAAACTGCACCACGGGGCGCAAACAAACTGGCCGTGGACAGCATGCAGTCCACGGGCCATGTGTTGAGCAGCCCTGGGTGCTTGGTCCGGCCGTGAGGGCAGAGGACTGGACTCAATGACCTCTCGAGGTCACTTCCAGCTCTAATGTTCTTTGATTCTATACTGCCCGCATGGGGTTAGATGGGGGCTGGTGCCCCCTAGAAGGGATGGATCTCCAGAGCCCATCCAAACCTCCGTGAGCCAGCCTCTGCCCCCTGCCCTGGGACTGAACCGGAACCAGTGCCTCTTAGAGAGGCCCAGTGAGATTTTGGTGCTAGGGCCCTCCCTCAAGTGGATCCCTTGCACTGGGGGTCAGGTCAGGCCCTGTTTTCTCCCACACTGTGGGGCCCTGTGGGGCCTCTAGGCTGGTGTTACAGTGTGAGGGGAGCGAATTGGCTAGTTCTGAAGCATTCCCCCCGTAGGCCTCAGCAAGTCTGAGGGCAGGGCTGAGCGAATGGGAGAAGCGGGGGCAGGAGGTGGCTGCCAGATATCCATCTCTGCCCTTCGCTGTCTCCTTTGAGTAGGGGTGGCTCGATCGCAGCATGAGCTAGACAGGGCACGATTGCTGAAGCCCCCCCACCCTGCAGTTATTCCCCACATTAATCAGATTGCAGCAAGCCAGGTTATGCTGGTCTGTGCTGCACTCACATCCTTGCTACCCATGTAGACAGCCCCTGAACCACTGGAAACTGAGCTTCTAGTCCAGCCTGGTGTGTGACCTCAGGCATGTCACAGCCCCCACTGTGCCTCAGTTTCCCCAGCTGTAAAATGGGAACAATGTGGGCCTCCTCGCTAAAGCCCTCTGGGGATGTGTCTAAACTACATGGCTCCATCGATGGAGCCATGTAGATGAGGCTGATCGGCAGAGGGAAATGAAGCCGCGATTTAAATAATCGCAGCTTCATTTAAATTTAAATGGCTGCCGCGCTCTGCCAACCAGCTGACGACCAGCTGTTTGTCGGCAGATCGGGGCAGTCTAGACGCTCCACCGTTGACATGAAAGCCTTTTCTCAACCTCCCTCCTTATGCCTCGTGGGATGAGGTTTACCGGGGAGGTCGACAAAGGGCTTTCATGTTGACGGGGGAGAGTCTAGACTGCCCCGATTTGCCGACAAACAGCTGATCGTCAGCTGGTCGGCAGAGCGCAGCAGCCATTTAAATTTAAATGAAGCCGTGATTATTTAAATCACGGCTTCATTTCCCTCTGCCAATCAGCCTCATCTTCATGGCTCCGTCGATGGAGCCATGTAGCTTAGACAAACCCTGAGTGTTACCAATGGGTGGAGCAAGGGCTGGCAAGGACAAATCTTGCCTTGGTCATGCGGGCTTGGTACCATTCCAGTGGGTAGATGGTGCCATCAGTTGCTTGATAGCATTTTGTGTCTGGATGCAATCAAGTGAGGCAGTCCAGTGACAGGTGGGTGAGTGGCTGGAAGTCAGTGGGTAGAGAACTGGGTGCCAGGCGGCAGGTCACTGGCAAATTCAGCGTACGGGGAAGGGGCTCCCCACGCCTCCACTCACAGCACTTGCGGGCGGAGTTCACAAATGACAAAGCTCTTCTCGCTTCCCCACCAGCCAAGCCATCACTTTACTCTGGGTCTTTAACATGTGCTGTCCCTTGCCTTGGGTGGGCACTGCTGCACAAAACGTGGGGTTGGGGGCATAAGCACCCAGACCCGTGATCCTCCACCCTGCTGTTCTTGCCCCAAGGCCCCCCCCCACACTGTCCCACCCACCCAAAATGCTCCTGAGCTACCTCTTCCTTTCAAGATCCATCCCCCACTTGTGCTCTCCCCCTGCCATTGCCTGCCCTGACATGCCTCTGGCCCCCCACCCCCTGCTCCATGCCCCTTGGCCCTGGCCTGCCTGACCAGAGGCTGCCGCTGGAGACTGGCAGGTTTTCTACCAGCTGATGCCAGAGCCAGGCACCCGAAGCACCTCCCACAACCAAATCCCCCTCCCTCAGAGACAGGCAAACCCAGAGCTCCCCACCCCCACCAACCAAATCCCCTTCCTTCAGAGACAAGCAACCCCAGAGCCCTCCACTAAATCTCCCTCCTTCAGAGCTAAGCAACCCAGCGCCTCCTCCCCAACCAAATCCCCCTTTGCTATGCCTTTGCTGTAGGATTAAAAAGTCTTAATTACAAATCAAAGTACAAAAATCATAGCAAGTGCTACAATAGACACAGAGCTGGAATTCCTAAAACCAATAACAACTACTTACTTAACATTTTTGGATGATCATTAGCTATTAAAATAAAAAATAAACAGCACATGCATTGCAAAGTGATAATACAGATAAAGGACAATGTGTTTGGAGTAATGGAAATAACATTTGCAAAGGTGCAAAACTATAATTAAAATGGTTTACAAGAAGTGAGCGCAATTCAGGAAATCACATCAGCAGATAAAAACCAGATTTGGAACCGTTATGAGACTTCACGTAGATATACAGTGATAAGAGATTCTTTTAAATTCTCAAAATGTGTGACACAGAGTTTGAGGGAACATAGGTAAGGGTATGTCTACACTACAAAGTTAATTCGAACTAACAGCCATTAGTTCGAATTAACTTTCATAGGCGCTACACATACAAACTGCTAGTTCGAACTTAATTCGACCTAGTGGAGTGCTTAAATTGAACTAGGAAAACCTCATTCTACGAGGACTAACGCCTAGTTCGAATTAAGTAGTTCAAATTAAGGGCTGTGTAGCTAGTTGGAGGCTAGCCCTTCCCAGCTTGTCCTGGTGGCCACTCTGGGCCAAGCCAGGGAAACTCTTATTCCCCCTTCCAGGCCCCGGAGTCCTTAAAGGGCCATGGTCTGGCTACGGTGACCGTGCCAGGTGAAAGCCTCCCAGCACCCAGCCAGCAGACCCTGCACCTGGCACGGCACGGGCCAGCCACCCGCTGCCACCCAGCCCTCCGCCTCTTCCCGGGACCAGGCTGGCGGCTCCTAGGAGCCTGCCCAGGGCCGCAAGAGGCGGGCGCCCGCCTGGTCTAGTGCAGAGATCGTGGACCCCATTCACGACCTCCACACTAGGCACAGGAAAGTGGCCATCTAAGGCAGGATAGCTGCCAGCCTGGCCACCCAGGAGCAGGTTTGCATGAAAATCAAGGTGGTCCAGTGAGACCCCCGACCCTGAGCCCCGAGCTTACAACATAAGAACATAAGAATGGCCATACTGGGTCAGACCAAAGGTCCATCTAGCCCAGTAGCCTGTCTGCCGACAGTGGCCCACACTAGGTACCATGGAGGGGATGGACTGAAGACAACGACCAAGCCATTTGTCTCATACCATCCACCTCCAGCCTTCCACAAACAGAGGCCAGGGACACCATTTCTACCCCCTGGCTAATACCACTCCATGGACCCACCCTCCATGACTTTATCTAACTTCTCTTTAAACTGTGTTATAGTTCTAGCCTTCACAGCCTCCTGCAGCAAGGAGTTCCACAGGTTGACTATTTGTTTTGTGAAGAAAAACTTTCTGTTATTAGTTTGAAGCCTGCTACCCATTCATTTCATTTGGTGTCCTCTAGTCCTTCTATTATGGGAACTAATGAAGAACTTTTCTTTATTCACCCTCTTCACACCACTCATGCTTTTAGAGACCTCTATCATATCCCTGCTCCGTCTCCTCTTTTCTAAGCTGAAAAGTCCCAGTCTCTTTAGCCTCTCTTCATATGGGACCTGTTCCAAACCCCTGATCATTGTAGTTGCCCTTTTCGGAACCCTTTCCAAGGCCAAAATATCTTTTCTGGGGTGAGGAGATCACATCTGTACACAGTACTGAAGATATGGCGTACCATAGTTTGATACTTCCCTTCCTTCTTCTTCCCCTGGCTTCCCCCTTCCAGCTCCCTCCTCCCAGGTTTCCTCCTCCCCTCTCCCACCCTCTCTCTTCCACTCTCCCACCTCCTTTTCCCATTTTCCCTGAGTTTTGTTCAATAAAGAGAGTTTCTATTTTTGAATACACGTGTCCTTTATTTTGTACATCAGGAAGGGGGGCTAGGGAGGGGTAAGTGGAAGGAGGTGAGGGAGGAATGGGGTACAAGCCCCCAATGGGGAGGACTGGGGTAGTTCCGTGGGCTCCTCGGGGTGGAAGCTCTCCTGCAGCCCCCCAATTGACTCCCCCTCCCCCCTCGGATGGCAGCCTGCGGCAAGTGCAGCCGGGCTGATGACCGAATGCTGTGATGTGCCGAGTGTGGGCACTCAGGGCACTCCAAGCCAGGACTGCTTTGCAAGCGGGGAACCCCTGAGAACTGTCTGTCCGGGGTGGTGGTCGGGTCCCTTTAATCACAGCCCTCGGCTAGCCTGAGACAGCAGCTCCACACTCTGAGTCCTAACCTGATGCCCCGCCGGCACTGCTTCCGGCCATCCTTAACCTCCGGTTCAGGGTCCACTCAATGTGGACATGCTAGTTTGAATTAGCAAAACGCTTTCGAACTAGTTTTTAGGTCTAGATGCACTCGTTCGAATTAGCTTAGTTCGAATTAACTAATTCGAATTAAGTTAGTTCGAATTAGTGCTGTAGTGTAGGCCTACCCTCAGTCAGTTTGTAAGCAGTGCCCTTGTACTATGCTGGCTGGAGCAGGGCTGTACCTGTGGTGACATGACACATTGCCCCTGGTCAGACACTCGCTCTGAGGCAGAGGTCACCAACCAGTAGATAGGGATCTACTGGTAGATCTTGTAGCCTCTGTCAGGTGATCCTGACTGGTGTGGCCAAGAGGATATCAAGTGCCAGCATTTCAGCTGCCCCTCCCCCCACTGCTGTGCATATCCTGCACTTTGCATTACAGCTTACACTCTGCCTGGGAGTCTCCTGCTTTGTGTGCAGAGCAGGGGAGGAAAAAGAGGGGTGCTGATGTCAGGATTCCCCATATACTATTCTGTATCCTTTCTCCACATGACCAGGGATGGAGTTTTCTTGCAGCTTTAGGGAGCGTTATAGGGCAAGGGCATGGGTAAGCCTGCCTTAGCCCCACTCCACCATCATCTAGGAGTGACCAGACGTGCCAAAATGGAGCACACATCCCTAACTCCTACCCCAGGCATGAACCCAGTCCTGTATCCAAACCCTTTTCCTAGCTCTGAGCACCCCTGCATCCAAATACCCTCTCAAAGCCTGCACCTAGAACACCATCCTAAATGCATGCTCCAAGAGATGCTCAGAGCCCTTCTCACACTCCAGATCCCTTAAGCCAAGACCAGAGCCTGCGCACCCAATCCTCTGTCCCAGGCTGGTGAAAGAGACTGAGGATGGGCAAGAGAGGGAGGACAGAGGGTGCAGGGTCTGGGACTTGGAGAAGGGGTAGGAAGGAAGGTATTTATATATAAGGTACATATTGGATTGCACTTTCAAAAGGTTGGCGCCCCCTGCTCTGAGGTCTCTGACCCATGTCCCCATTGCCCCCGGGAGGAATCACAAAAGTTTCACTTGGCCATGTTGGCGAGGAGTCCTGTGGCACCTTATAGACGAACTGAAGATAGTGCCACAGGATTCCTCGCCGATTTTGCAGATTCAGACTAACGCGGCTACCCCTCTGATACTTGGCCATGTTTGGGGCTCAGGATCTGGGACGGAGTTTGGGTGCAGGAGGGGTGCATGCTAGCGGGAGTTTGGGGGACGGGTGCGGGCTCTGCCATGGGTCAGGGGATTGCAGTACAGGAGAGGGTGTGGATGGGAGGGACTTTAGCACATCAGCATAGTACACAAGAGAAAGGAGATGCAGTGACTTCAGATAGACATAGAAACGAAGAGAAAACTATTAGAGTACGTCTAAACTACATGCCTCCGTCGACAGAGGCATGTAGATTAGCCAGCTCGGCAGAGGGAAATGAAGCCGCGATTAAAATAATCGCGGCTTCATTTAAATTTAAATGGCTGCCCCGCTCTGCCGATCAGCTGTTTGTCGGCAGATCGGGGCAGTCTGGACGCGCCGCGCCGACAAAGAAGCCTTTCTTGATCAGCACAGGTATGCCTCGTGAAACCAGGTTTACCTGTGCCGATCAAGAAAGGCTTCTTTGTCGGCGCGGCGTGTCCAGACTGCCCCGATCTGCCGACAAACAGCTGATCGGCAGAGCGGGGCAGCCATTTAAATTTAAATGAAGCCGCGATTATTTTAATCGCGGCTTCCTTTCCCTCTGCCGAGCTGGCTAATCTACATGCCTCCGTCGACGGAGGCATGTAGTCTAGACACACCCTTAAATACTCCAAAAGTGAGAGGCAGAGTTTGAGACAGGAACTGTCTGTAGAATATGTCACACTTGTACACATACAGAGGCACGGTGGTGTCTAAGCATTGACTGTCTAGGAATTGGGAGGCCTGTGCCTTTAAGAACTCAAGCCCAGGAGCCTGCCCCCTGCTCGGGAGCTGACAGGCAGCGTCCAGGGAAAAGAAAGAAAAAAAAGACTTTGCACCCCTGGCAAAACGATAGTTACAAGGACATCAGGTGGCTCGTCCCGCAGGGTGACTGTTCCCACCTCTCCCCCTCCCTAAACGGGGGTTTTGTCCATGCACAAGGTCTGGCAGTGTCCCCCCGCCCGGGCTTAACCACGGTTAGCACCCCCCACCCCACCCCCATTTTTCAAATTTCGCCCCTCTTCTGCCGCTAAAAAAAGCAGCTTGATCCCCCCCAGCCAGTAAATTTTTGCCCCCAGATCAGACCAGGACACACACCCCGTAGCCATTGGCCCACAAGAATCATTTTAAACACCTCCGAAGAGGAGGAAGCAAATCCTACGAAGCACTGAGGGCAGAGAGACGGCAGCGGCTACAGCCCTCACGCGGGTGCGCATGCTCCGTGCACCCAACGTCGCACATTTGGAGAAGTTGCAGTTTTGCTCGCTGCACCGGCACGAGGACCTGCCCTCCCAGCCTGCAGGTGGGTGGAGCGGGGCGTGACACTGCTCTCCCCCCCCAGCACCGTCCGCTTGCACAAATGCGTCCGGGCCGGCAGTGCCTAGCGGCGGGAGCGGGGGTGCGGTTCTGCAGCGTGTCCTTCCACAGAGCGGGGCAGGCACTGGGGGAGGGGGCGGGTTGTTTGCAACGTGCGGCTGGCTGGCTGCTCGGCTGCCGCACGCCTTGGATCGGGAGCGCCTCCCGGGTCTCCGCCCCCTTGCTGCAACCTGCGGATCGTTGGCCACTTTCAGTTGTGGGCGCGGGGGCCACCGAGCTGCCGTCGCTGCCTCCTTTCCTTTCCCCTCCTTGCCTGGTGCCCCTGCTCTCGGACGCGGTGCCTGACGGAGGAGTCATTCCCGCCTGCCAGCTGCCTTCTTTGCTCGGCAGGTGTGAGGCCGTGAACAGTCACTTGACTCTCTTCTGGCCCTGACAGCCAAGGGAGGGTGGATCAGCCAGGAGGGAGGCAAGTGTGAATGAAGGAGCTGGAGAAGAAAGGCCTCAGCTTAATCATTTCCCCTTCCCCTCTCGCCTCCCATCCCCAAACTGGAATTGTACCAAGACGGCCTTGGCCTTTCAATCACAGTGGAAAGGAGTGACCCATCCATGGAGACTCTGGCGCAGTCTGGGGCCAACAAACAGCCCAGCGGGTAAGAGATCTCCTGCAACACCAGTTAAGAGGCAGGGGAGGGGTTTGTGGCTTTAATGACTAGCCGGGCGGGGGGGGTGTATGTATGTGTGTGGGGGGGGGAAGGGGGTTGTATTGATTTTGGTGAGCTCCCAAAAGCTTTCCTACAGTGTGTTTGTACAGCGCCTAGCACAACGGTGTCCTCTCCTACCCTGGATGCTGGTCTCATAGTATTCATGTACCTTACCCAAGCTCCCTCTCCTTCCACAAATCAGGGGGTGAATCTCTTCCTCTGTTTGCAGTATTCCCACAGCTCCCTGGGGGTGACAGCAGCCAGAGGAAGCAGGGAGCTTTAATTGTTGCGGTGGGCAGGTGATTTCTCGGCTATTGCTGCTGGGGAGGTTTCCCAGGAAACTGGCTTGGTCTGAGCTAGGGAGTCCATCATAGCTGTCAACAGTCCTGATCTGGCCAAAACTGCCTCTGCCAGCCACCTCTCAGCTGATCAGAGTAGGGAGAAAAGCTGGGGCTTGCTGCTCAGGAGAGATGTGGGAGAATAAAGAATAGCCGGCAGGGAGAGGGGTGGAGAGCAGAGGATAGGATTGCATGCCATGCTGCTAAGCTGCTGCCAGGAGAGGAGCCTCAAGGGGCTGAGGCCAGTCCCTGCAGGACAGGTACCAAAGGGGAGCGAAGGAAGACAGCACCTAGGACAGATTCACAACGCTGGGAGTGGAGGTGAAGAAGGGGAAACTGCCCTGGACTGATGGGATAAATGAGGAAGTTAGCCTGGAAGGCAAGGGGAAGTTTTGTAAAGGAGGAAAGGGATGGAAGGAATTTAGGAATGAAATAAGGATAGAAGAAGGAAGAGTGTAGGAACAGAGAAGACACTATAGGGAGAAGGAGAGTGATTGTTGAGGAATGTCAGAGTATTTTTTAGTTCTTCTCTCTTTAGATAGAAAGTGGCTTAAAATTCACTAGGCCACGTATATAACTACATCACTCCCCAGCACTTAGTTGGAAAATCATTCCTAGCAAAATATTTACAGTTTTGACAACTGTGTCCAGTCTTACCTTGGGTGTGCCCACAGGCACAAACGCAACACGTGGTGTTGTGTTTTGCTTGACCCTGCTACCTCCTTTTCCTCTGCCCTTTCTTCACACGTCACTGCAATGAGGAAAATAGCTGCAGGTAGAAGAGCTGGGGGGAACACACTGTCATTCTGGAATTAATACAGGAGATGCTGAAGTTGGAATTGGAATCAGAACAAACTGGATAATGCCATGAGGTTCTAGAGTCACAGATGAAGAGTAGAAAGTAGTGGTGTTCTAGAATTAGAGCAGAAGGTGGTTGTTATGAGTCTAGCCGTTGTGGAGAAAAGGCCTACCATATTTCATTTTCCATTCTACTCTGTCATTACAAGGCTCCTGAGACAGCATTGATCTTTCCCTGTTGCTGCTACCCTTGTTGCTGCAGTTCCCAGGCTTTTGGATCTCTCTCTTGTTACAGAAACTTATTCCTCCTTTGCCTCAAAGTAACCAACCCAAACATAACCCACATAATACAAACTAAGAAACTTAAGAATAAATTAATGCTGGATTTTGAAGCATGTGTCTCTTAGTCCAATGGCTAACTAATAAAACCAATATCATTAAAAGTGTGAGTCTTCAATTATAGGAGTAAAACTTACCAACAATTTAAAAGCTATTCTCTTTCTCTCATATTTTATAGTTTTACTGCACATCATTTTCCTAAATTCAGGAAAGAATGGGGCTCTTTCAGAAGTTTGCAATTTTATTTTTAGTTCAACATAAATAATATTGAAATGAAAAATCAGTAATTCTGGTATGTATACCGTAAATTAAACTAAGAAATCAAGTCTCTGATTTATCTCATTTTTAAATGAAATAAAGCAGAAGATTGAAGGGTAGCAGTAGGTTTTTTTTAAATATAATGTTTCATTTTCCTATCTTCTCTACTTGTTTGCATTTGCTAGTTCTTGTAGTGTTCTTACTGTTTTTCATATCTGTGCAGGGACTGGTGGATGCAGGGAAATTGCCTAAAAAGTTATTTGTTAGTGTTGTAATAGTAAAAACAACACCGGTTCAGTATTTCTTTGGCCTTTAGGATGTAACGTAAGCGTGGTAGTTGTTGTTAATTTGAGGTTTAATTCACATTAAAGATAGTTTTCTTTTTAACAGTAACTTCTTTCAGTATCTATATGCATTTGAGTAGTATCTTTTAAAAGTATAATTTATTTTAAGAAAATAATAAATCTGGCATCTTTTCCTTGTATTTTTAAGGATTTGAGATATTAACATCAGTTAGTTTAAAAAGTGCTGAAGAAAGGGAGCTAAAATATGATTTTGCATATATGCTTTGAAAAAGAGGACTGCATATGAATTGTGACTATCATGAAAAGTCTATATCTGGATTGGTCTGTAAGCTTGTCCGTCTCACAAACAGAAGTTGGTCCAATAAAAGTACCTCGCCCACCTTGTCTATGTAATGGATACATTAAAATGTTTCACAACTTTGTTTTGGGAGTGTGTCTTACATGTCTGTCTCCAAGATTGCAACTGATAGAGTATCTGCAGATCTATTGAAAAGTGGGTTTTGCCCACAAAAGCTCATGATACTACAAGTTGTACCTCTCTTAACCAAGACTCCCTGGTCTGGCAACATATAGATATTCCTAGACCATAGAACCCGGGAACAGGGAGGTCTGGCAGCGGGGCACGAGCACGCTAGGGTCACTGGCAACCTAGTGTGTATGTGGGGAGAACAGGTGGCATAGCAGGGAGTTCTGGCCCTAGGCGTGGCACCCCAGCAGTGGCCAGGGAGCTCTATCCCTGGCCGCAGAACTCCGGTCCCGACACTCTGCCCCAGCACTGGCTGCACAGCCCCGGCCCCGGCCCTGGCTGTGGAGCCAGGTGGCTGCAGAATTATGCCCCAGTTGCTGTTTGGCTGCCAGCATCTAAAGAGCACTGGGAGGTTGGGGCAGCAGCGGGGGCAGTCTGGCACCCTAACACGGTGGCAGCATGGGCCAGGAGGGGAGAGACTTGCTTGCTCCAGCAAATCCCCTCGTTTGAGACCTGTCAGGTCCTGAGGGTGCTGGACCAGCAAGGTCCTACGTGTGTCTGTCTCTCTCTCTCTATGTGTGTGTATATATATAAATAGTTAGTTAGTCTCTAAGGCAGTGGTCCCCAACCTTTTGAGGTTGTTGGGCGCCAGGGGGCGTGGCCGTTCACCTGCCGGGCGCCAGGGGGCGGGGACACTTGCGCGCCCGGGGGCGGCCCCCCCCATAGCCGCTGGGCCGGGGCCCCCCCATAGCCACGCGCCCGGGGCCAGTGCCCCCCCCCACAAGCACCCCGCGCCCGGGGCCGGCGCTTCCCCGTCTCCCCTGCAAGCGCCGCGCGCCCGGGGCCGGGGCTTCCCCCTCCCCCCTGCAAGCGCCGCACGCCCGGGGCCTACGCTCCCCGCAAGCGCCGCGCCATGTGCCCGGGGCCAGGCCAGCACCAAGCACCTGGCGGGCGCATGCATGTTGGGGACCACGGCTCTAAGGGTATGTCTACACTACCCCGCTAATTCGAAATAGCGGGGTAATGTAGGCATACCGCACTTGCAAATGAAGCCCGGGATTTGAATTTCCCGGGCTTCATTTGCATAAGCGGGGCGCCGCCATTTTTAAAACCCTGCTGGTTCGAACCCCGTGCAGCGGGTAGTAACAAGGAGTAACGGTAGTTCGAACTAGGAAGCCTAGTTCGAACTACCTAGTTCGTGCCCCGTGTAGCCGCGCTGCACGGGGTTCGAACCAGCGGGGTTTTAAAAATGGCGGCGCCCTGCTTATGCAAATGAAGCCCGGGAAATTCAAATCCTGGGCTTCATTTGCAAGTGCGGTATGCCTACATTACCCTCCTAGTTCGAACTAGGAGGGTAGTGTAGACATACCCTAAGGTACCACAGGACTACTAGCTGTTTTTAAAGTTACAAACTAAAATGGCTATCTCTCTGAGACTTTTTGAAATATTATGGATACTTCCACATAAATTGCAAGTTCTCCATCGAGTTTTAGCTATCTATAGCAAAACTGGAGTGACCCTCCCCTTGTAGTCAATGGACCAGTTTCTAATTTCATGTACATGAATATATATATCTGTAGTATCTCCATTAACTTCACTGGAATTATTTCAGATTTACCAAAACGCAACATTAAAATTTGTTACAAAGGCGAGATGCTTGCAGTGTCTTACTGTACAGAGTATAGATTTTATCTTATTCTTGTTGAAGTTGAGGACAAATGTCCCAAGTAGTCCGGGAGGCCAGAAAGTCTGCTTCATGAAGAATTCAGTTCAGCAGTTGCATACTGTTTGGTTTGGAACTTCTACATGACCTAATGCTGATGCATGCATGCTTTCCACTGCAACTGCTGAATTTCTAGCATTAGCATTTGATACTAATGAGTCTCTTCTAAAATAAATTTGGTTCTTGACTACATTTTTCCTTACCATTTAATGAAAAAATAGGAGGTACCAAGTAAATTTGGAAAGAGGCTTGGTTAGACTGCTTTTGTTGGCTTTCTTGTCAAGAAAAATTAGCATTTGAAACGTTCATTTGGTACATATGTATCTAAAGAGCTGTCTGTTTTGCTCATGAAAGTACGTTAAATAAGTTACTTGCATACGGAAAAAAGTCCCACTAGTTTCGTGTCTTATTTCACTAGTAATTCGGATGACATAGTTAAATAAGAGCAAGAGGTTAAAATGACCTTTACTTTGCAATTTAAAAAAAAATAAGCAGAACTGTCGTTTGTCTCTGGTTAAATCATTAATAGCAACATTATTAACTTCCTTTGTTAAACTGTTGAGAAAAATTAATGTATCCACAGCAGAGCGCTTTTACTATGTACTTTCTCCAGATAAATTTCCTACAGTACATGACACAGTTTCTGGGAGAATCACCCATATAGAAGTGTGACTTGGGGATGCCTGGGGCAGAGCAGCTCGGGTGCTGCTGGGTTGGTCCAGTAGTGCCAAGGAGCGGTGCTGCGGGACCAACCGGCAGCGCCCCACCTGCTCTACCACAGGCCCCGGGCTTTGCTCCACGTCTCCCTGGTCTGCTGGGACGGGGGCACTAGCTGCGTTCCCCCCCCCCCCCCCCCCCAGCAGACCAGGGAGACGCGGAGCAAAGCGGCGGAGGACCCGGGCCGGACCCGCGGTGCTTCCAGATCAGTGCCGCGGGTCCGGCCCGGGTCCTCTGCCGCTTTGCTCCCTGTCTCCCTGGTCTGCTGGCTCCCCCAGCAGACCAGGGAGATGGGGAGCAGCTTTGCTCGCCCTGGAGGAGGCGGGCGGCGGGACCAGGCGTCCCGCCGGTCCAGTCCTCCGGGGCGAGAAAATCCCCGTTCGTAACTGCGGATCCGACATAAGTCGGATCCGCGTAACTCGGGGACTGCCTGTATATATATAGTGTAAATAAATGTGGTTTTCAAGATCCAATAATCTTGTTTGTAGGTTTAAAACAAATTGGTTTGGTTTACTTTCAGTAAGACCATTTCAGTCCAAGTTATTTAATGAAAGTACAGGAAAACTGTGAGCATAAAGAAAGAGTTACACTCTATGCAAAGTTTAATGTGGCTAAGTAGTCTTGTAAACAAAGATTGCACATTTTCCTGTGACATGCCATGTATATTGTAGAAGAAAAAAAACTGCAAACAAATTAAAATGGCTGTGAAGGCTCCAGGAGCCACAACAGGTTGTAATTTCCTTTGTGATGCAAATGCCCTAGCTGGCAGCACGAAGAAACTTTGCAGGTAATAGCTAAGTTTGATTAGCAAACTATCTGAGATCAGAAAGTTCAAATTGTAGCCCTCCAGAAAGAAAAAAAAAAAAGGAGGTATTGGTATTGCTATTTTAGTCCCAATAGGAGGTTGGGTATATTAGAAAATGTTTAAATGTAAGCAGTCTTTTAAGAAGGCTCCCAGAGAGAAGACTGAGAAATTGGTGTTTGTAAAAGATGTTACCCCTTTTGAACAAAATCTTGCAAAGGTTCGGGCATAGCCCTTGGTCTGATCAAGTGTTAGGTGCTGTCCATACAATTTCAGACCTAGAAGACAAATTGGCTAACTACTTGTGGATATGTAAACCCTTGGCTCCAATGGAGAGGGAAACAGCTGCAGCTTGACTTCTATGGAAAACCTGTAATGAGGTTCTTCAAAATTGACTGAATATAAAAAAGAATGCAAATATGAAACTGCAAAAATGTAAAGCTTCTGCTGCAGAAGTGGAGAGGTAGAAATGCATGTCCCTCAGTACCCAGACGAGCTAGATTCCCTTAAGGATGGGTGCTGAGAGTTAAAGCAACTCTCAGATTTATTTTTTGTTTTTCTTCCCTCAGGAATATGTTTAAGAAAAGGACCAGGAGGTATGAGGCTTAGTGAACAAGCTCACCCTCCTTACCAAATTAATAGTAGACAAACCTGTGTCATTGAGAAAAGTCATTTAGCAGGAATTAGGATGGACCATAAGAAGGGGAAGGCAAAAAGTTTGGAGCCCTATGGGCATAGTTGAAGGAATAAGGAAAGTAGAGCAGACATTGGAAAGTTACTAGGAATGAGAAACATTTTCTTTGAAAGGACAAAGGAAGTGATTTGAGGGAATGTGAAGATAAAAGGTGGACTCCGTGGGAGTGTGGAAGGAATTAAGTAATGGTTGTAATATGTGAAGGGAAATCTTGTTTTAAAATGACACCTTGTTTCTTTGCAGCCTCTTCCTTAAGCACTGTGCAAACCATCTAGGCAAAGATACAATCAAATGTAAACATTTTGTCTATGGACACCTTTGTTAAATCTGCAAAGGAAAATTAGGGATTCTACTGAAACTTAATTGGTTAACTGCATAAAAGAATGAGCTCTATATATATTGTAACTCTATTTTGTGGGTTTCAAATTAACTAGTTGTATTTTGTTTTGGATAATGTCCTCTTGCTTAAAATTGCAAACAGACAAGGCACAAATTGGTCAGTGCTTCTGTTGGGCATTCAACTTTTAAGGTTAAATTTAACTTTCTAGAAACCAAATTATTAGTTTAGAAATTCAAGCTTTGAAACTTAACTGTCTCTTTTCAAGGCTGAGTTGATAATACTTTTGGTTTGCTTTTAAATTCAACATTATATGTGAATACAGGCTGCCTGGCTATTTCAAAGAAAGGTGGACAGGGAAGGCTGCTGCTATCTCAGCAGACACATCCACTGCACCCCTGACCACAAACATAGAAGGAACAGCTCAGCTTGCAGAGCTGGCAGCAATCAAATTAGCTTGAGAGGCAGGTACCAGTACCATGTACACTAACTGCTATGCTATATGGGCTGGAGCCACCCAGTGGATAACTAACTGGAAGAATAATAACTGGGAAATAGGGGGAAAGCCTGTTTGGAGATTGGAATATTGGAAATGGATATACCAGTATGCAACCCAAAATGCCTTAAGCATAGGTCATGTGGCAGCTCACCAAGGGTATGTCTACACTACCCTCCTAGTTCGAACTAGGAGGGTAATGTAGGCATACCGCACTTGCAAATGAAGCCCGGGATTCATTTCCACGAGGTGTACCGGTAGTTCGGAATAGGAAGCTGCATGGGGCGCTGCATGCCGAGCCGCACTGAATGGGGTTCGAACCAGCGGGGTTTTAAAAATGGCGGCTCCCTGCTTATGCAAATGAAGCCCGGGAAATTCAAATCCCGGGCTTCATTTGCAAGTGCGGTATGCCTACATTACCCCGCTAGTTCGAACTAGCGGGGTAGTGTAGACATACCCCAAAAGAATAACACCCTGACTGCACAGCTAAATAACCTAGCAGATCCAGCAGTACAAATTTTTGCTGCCCAGGTGGATTGGGAACGCCTGTACATTTGGCTACATGAAACCTTGGGGGACACAGAAAGCGATGAGCTGGTGCGGCAGGCACATGCCAGGGAGTGGCCTATCACCCACAAACCAAGCCAAAGATCTGGTACAAGCTTGCACCCTATGAGCTGAACTCAGGAAACATATAACAGAAGGGCAACGGTTTGCCAGGCTAAGAGATGGAAAAATACTATGGGCAACCTGGCAAGTAGATTATATTGGTCCACCACCCACCAGTAAGCAAGGGTGGAAGTATGTTTTCTAACTGGAGTAGAAATTGTTTCCAGAATTGGTTTTGCTTACCCAAACCGATGGACAACAGGATTGTCTACGATCATGGGACTAAACCGCTTAATAGCCCTTGTCCCAACACCCCAGCGTGGGGACACAAACCCATGTTCTGCACTCCTATAAGGGAAAAGGAGTCTGGACTACTGCAGATGCTGGGCTAACACCAATAACCATTACTGAGGCTTGGATTGTGTCCAAGACCGGCAAACCTTATGTTTTATTACAGGAAACTGAGGCAATAGCCATGAACAGTGCTCCAGTGGGATGGATCCCTCCCAAAGCTGGTGTGGATCCGGGAAACCACCATGAACCTTTTGTATATATACACCGCTTGCTGTTGTAGCGCTTGCAACCACTGTTGTTAGTTACAGACTATTGAAATGAGACATGGTACTCCAACTCGCCATGGTCTTCTTCCTCATCCTAACTGCTACTGCTGTACCAGAACACCTTACTTGACTCCTCTACTGGACTGGGAATCGAGTTTGTCCCTCTCAGCCCCAATGACTGGTGAAACAAGAGTATGGTTCGATGACAGCGACTACCGCAATCCTCTAAATAACTCTGGGGGGAGAACAAGGGAGGAAGGCAAGGGAAGTGGCAACAAACGGTATGGGATAAGACATGCTGTAACTAAGACTGTAAAGCCTCATGGCTAGATTGGCTAGCCCAACACCTAGAACTTTCGTTAACTCCATTCCTTCACTCTACTGTAAATACTATATTAACCATTTTACTTGTTGTAATTGCTTGCTGCATGGTTCTATGTATTGTTAGGCCTTTTGTGGACACTGCTACCTCCTCTGCACAAATCCGGTATATGGCGTTGGGAAGCGATCCTAATCAATCCCTTGATCCAAAATTATCTGATCAGACCCTGCCGATAGGGCGATTTTAACTTCCTCCAAGGAGGGCAAAAGGTGCTGGCATCACCGCCATCTTGCGTTCTGGGACATAGTGAGGCTTGTCAAGGGGGTGGAATGTAGCCAGACGTGAACCCCATCTTGTTTCCCCTCCCCCAGAGAGCAAGAGAAAGGCAGTCAGCCTTTGATGCCCTGGGAACGCAGGTGTGCTGCCTGTCCCTGACTCTACCATAAACAGAAACCAGACAGTAAATGGGCTAGCTGACGACCCGGGGCCTCCCGTCGCCCTGATGGCTAGTACCAGTAATTGACACGCCTGCACTGTCCCAGGAGAGGAATCTTTGCCCATCACATACCAGAGGTGCCCATTGTCTGCATTTTTCCAGGTGTGAATTATGCTTTGCACCGTTCGTGGGAAACTTGGCATTCAAAGCCATTTTTCCTAATTGGCCACTTGAGACCAGGAAGAAGCCTACATGACCCAAGGGGTATAAAGAGGGGTATAGTACCCCACCCCATTCGAGCTCCAATCATCTATACCTGCTGGCAGGTATTGATTGTCTCCCGAGGTCTGTGGGACGCCCAACCTCGCCCTACTTCTTCCCGAGGGATTGAGAGAAAGACGCTGGCTACGCCAAGTCTGGAACGCAGGGGTGAGAATTATACCTGCTATGTGTCTATTTTGCATGCATTTAATAAGAGCTCAGAGAACCAAAGGGGTTTCATGGTACCTGTAAATGACTTATTAGTGTAATTTCTGTCCTGTCCTTTGTAGTGGCTGTGTTATCTGTAACACAGCAGTAGCATTTAATAACTAAGTTTACCCTGTAACAATAACATCGTAACTGTTTAAGCTTTAACCTGACTCCTTCAATTGCTGTAACAGAACCAAGCACAATTTTAAAAGAACTTCAGCCAGTCATAAGGGACTCACTGCCCTGACCATCGGCTGACACCTGCCTAGCTGTGCTGCTGGTGCTGCAGTGGCGATGGAGAGGCACTTCTCACCTGGCCCCATGCTGTTGCAATGAGAGAGCTGGAATAGTCCTCTCTCCCTGTGGCAGTGTGCATGCTAAGCCTCTCATTCCCAGCCCAACCTCAGACCCAGGATTTAAATGAAAAAAACTCCAACCAAAATTAATTGAATTAAGGACCCGAGGAACACCAGATAAATATTCTTGTAAGATATTTCCCTACATCCCAAGGATATTGTGAACGTAAATACATATGTACATTTAGGAGTTATTTAAACACTACACAGAGATTAGTTGCATTGACATTCTGCTTTGATCCCTACACTGAAGGGACCCTATAAAGTACCTAGACATACAGAGATTATATATCATTACTTATGTGTTACGTTGAGGCCTCAGGAAAACTAGCCTGTGAGTAAAGAATAGACCAACCATTTAAGTCTTGTGTAGTTAAACAATGTACATCATAGAATTGCACATCCACATTTTAAGAAGTGTTTTACTATATATTTAACTCTCTAAGGGTACGTTTACACAGTAGCATGTACCTCAAAATAAGTTACGCTATTTGAGCTATGCAAATTGCGTAGCTTATTTCAAAATTTGGCACAGATTACATAGCGCTAATTTTGAAATAAATCACTCTTCCGATGTCTTCCTTAATCTTCGTGCAACAAGGTTTACAGGAAGCCAGAATAAGAAGCCTGTTATTTCTACTATATTTTAATATAACGGGTGTGCTGTTAATATGCGCAGAACGCTAATTTGGAATAACGGACATTATCCTGGAATAGCACTGCTGTGTAGACGTATCCCAAGCCATGTGTTTAAAGAGTTGAGAAGATCTGCTGTTTATAGAACATTACTCTGTAGTAGTTCTTTGCTTCCATTAGAATGCTTTACTGAGCATAACATTCAGATAAGAAGATTTGAAATATAAAAACACTTCAGGGTTTTTTGTATGTCTTTAAATCATAAACTAGAACTACTGGAAATATTAGTACTCTGTCTACACATCACCTTTTTTATACTTAAGTTACTTATGTAAGACTCTTGTTTAATGTTTAGAATAATTGATTTGCAAGGATGATGAGGATAGAATGTAATTAAAAATGCAAACAAATATTATGTTAAATATTTTAAACATCCGCTGCTTTCCAGAGTTCTAATGCAAACACGCCTACTCTGGGCATCAACCCTCATATTACCAATACAGACAGTCCCCGGGTTACGTACAAGATAGGGACTGTAGGTTTGTTCTTAAGTTGAAACTGTATGTAAGTCAGAACTGGCATCCAGATTCAGCCGCTGCTGAAACTGATCAGTTTCAACAGCGGCTGAATCTGGACACCAGTTCCGACTTACATACAGATTCAACTTAAGAACCCCCAGGCGTCCCCAAGTCAGCTGCTGCTGAAACTGATCAGCAGCTGATTCCAGGAAGCCCGGGGCAGAGCAACTCTGCCTCGGGCTTCCTGTAGTCAGCCGCTGGTCAGTTTCAGCAGCGGCTGACTTGGGGACGCCTGGGGCAGAGCAGCTCAGGTGCTGCTGTGTTGGTCCAGTAGCGCAGCCGCTCCTCGGCGCTACTGGACCAACCCAGCAGCACCCCAGCTGCTCTGCCCCAGGCGTCCTGATTCAGCCGCTGCTGAAACCGATCAGCCGCGGCTGAATCAGGACTTCTGGGGCAGAGCAGCTGGGGTGCTGCCGGGTTGGTCCAGTAGCGCCAAGGAGCGGTGCTGCGGGACCAACCGGCAGCGCCCCACCTGCTCTACCACAGGCCCCGGGCTTTGCTCCACGTCTCCCTGGTCTGGTGGGGGGGGGCACTAGCTGCGTCCCCCCCCAGCAGACCAGGGAGACGTGGAGCAAAGCGGCGGAGGACCCGGGCTGGACCGCGGCGCTTCCAGATCAGCACCGCGGTCCGGCCCGGGTCCTCCGTGGCTTTGCTCAGTGTCTCCCTGGTCTGCTGGCTCCCCCAGCAGACCAGGGAGACGGGGAGCAGCTTTTCTCGCCCCGGAGGAGGCGGGCGGCGGGACCAGGCGTCCCGCCACTCCAGTCCTCCGGGGCAAGAAAATCCCCGTTCGTAACTGCGGGTCCGACGTAAGTAACTGCGGATCCGACATAACTCGGGGACTGCCTGTAATAATAACCATATGGAGCCAAATTCCACCCGTGGAATACAGAAATTCTAAGAGCAGAAATTTTCCCATACAATATGTCCTAGCATCATTGCAGATATACGGCTTGATTGATGGATCTAGATCAGAAAGAACTCCATTAATGTTGATAGAGGTACATCAACATAAAACTTGGGGAAAGTGAGAAAATAATCAAACACATTGTTTACAACAAAAATAATTCTATGTTACTGTTTACACTTTGTGAGTACTGACATAAACATGAAAATGTTTTTCAGTGCATTATTACTGATGCATCAACATTTGTTAAAATCCATTGTAAAAATAAGTTATTCTTTATGTATGCATTTAAAAATAAGTTGGTTAAACAACAAATTGTCAGAAAACACAGTACAACTTAAGGTATTTTTCTTATTGTCCAAAACACTCCTCCAAGACCACCATGTCTGAACTGTTTCTACTCTCATACTTTATTTTACCATCTCTTTTATTGTTTTCATGTTTCCATTCCATTCTCCCTTATTCTTTCACTGTTTTTGTCTCTCTCCATCATGATCCTTTTTCTCCCTGTATATTTTGTAATCCCTTTCCTCTCGTTTTGCTGTGCCTCCCATGGTTCTCTTAGATCCAGTTAACCCTACCCTGCCTCTTCCTAGGGTGGGCTTCATCTTTGTTTGTCCTCCATATCCTTTCCATATAGTGTCTGTATGGATGCTCCTGACTTTTGTTCCTGTATCTTCAGATCTTCACATAGCATACGTAATGGGACACACCAGGAAAATGCATATTTGGAAGCATTACTGTACTAGAAAAACAGCAAATTCAGATTTGGGGCTAGCAACTCCTTGATATCCTGTCATGGGGAATATAGGCCACATCCTACCATGGCCATTTGGGGATTACAAGTAGGCTAGCTCTCTCCACAGCTGTGGCTAATTACTGGGCCAGAAAAAGCTGAGAGATAAAAAGCCTGCAGATCAGAGGAGGTAGCTGACTGCTAAAGAAACTGATGAGAAGATTCTTTCAGATACTGATTTGTTGGAAGCACTCCAGAATTTGGACTTGAAAAAAGGGAGAATTGTAGTACACGAGTCTAGAGAAGGTGTACAAGAGAGGGATGAATGTAGTAAGGGATTGTAAGGAACTGGTTGAGGCTACTAAAGTAGGGACCCTGGGCTGGAAACTAAAGGAGTGAACAAGCTTGAGGTTCATCTGCCATAACCAGCAAAGAGGTACAAAGAGCTAATATGATTCTTGGAATCACATATAGGAATTGAGAGGTTATATTTTGCCTTTGTGTCTGTCTCTGTTGTGG
Source organism: Pelodiscus sinensis (assembly GCF_049634645.1). NCBI lineage: Eukaryota > Metazoa > Chordata > Testudines > Trionychidae > Pelodiscus > Pelodiscus sinensis. The sequence goes on from NC_134712.1 coordinate 156,016,263, forward strand.
TTGCTCCTTGGAACACTGTGCCCAGTTTTGGTGTCAACAGTTCAGTGAGAATGTTGATAGATTGGAGAAGGTTCAGAGAGAAGCCATGAGAATGATTAAAGGATTAGAAAACCTTCTTTATGGTGATAGGCTCAAAGAGCTCAATCTTTTTATCTTATCAAAGAGAAGGTTAAGAAGTGACACACACTCTAGCAGTACGTGGATGGGAGTAGTGGAATCAACCAGCTCCTTTGTAACCCTTCATGGCTAGGGATTTCATGCTAACAATTTTTTCTCATGTAACCTTCCTCATCAGAGAAGGTTAGAGACTATAAACTACCTAGCCATACGGGAGTAGTGCTTACTCGGTAATGAAAAAGTTTGCAGGGCTCAAGCAGTTAGGAGCTGATACTCCAGCAATTTTTTTTTTCATTCATAACTGATGCGGCAAGCTCAGAACTGCTGGGGCTATGAACAACCAATCCTAGAAGTGTCGAGGTTTAGCTTTGGCAAGCTCTGGCACAAATTGAGCTCTGGACTAGAGTTATAAGAGGAGAGCCACTCAGCAGCTGTAGGTGCAGAGGAAGACATTTATGCAGACTTGCTTTGACACCAGCCACAACCATGAGAGGTGCTGCTGGGCCAGTGCATCCCCAGATGCATCTGGTAATGGCCAGGCCTGCCGACGGGGGTAAAGGAGGCAACTGCCCTGGGGGCCCAGATATTCAAAAGGGCCCAGAGCTCCTGGTTGCTGCCACTGCTTACTGTGGTAGTGAGGGCGAACTGGGCCCTTTAAATCGCTGCCAGAGCATCGCATGGTGAGCTCTGGGCTGCACAGAAGCTAGGGATGGGAATGGCTAACAGTTTAACAGGGTGATGCTTACCGGTTATGGTTAACCAGTGGGAGCTGGAGCAGCACCCCACCCGATAGCAGGGGCTGCTCTAGACCAGCACGACCCACCATAGGCAGGGGCACTCCAGCCCTGTCAGCGCGTCCCCCATTTGCAGTGGGCCCAGCCTGGCTGGAGCAATGTGTTGTGGGTGGGGGTGCTCCAGCATAGCTGAAGCAGCTCCCCCCACCCTCCCTTAGATGGGATTTTATATCCCTAGCTGAGGGCTGCCCCTTCTGACTGAGGCTGTGTCCCTTCCGGGCACAGAGCAAGGCCCCCTCTGCCTGTCAGCCTCACTGTTAATGGCTTCTTGTGGCATGAAATGGCAAAGATCACACAGTGTATTAGGAGTTATGGCCAGAATAGAGAAAGATACTGCTCTCACATGAGTTGCCATAGTCTGAATGAATGTATACAATCTTTCCAACATTTCTGGCATTTCAGGAACATCTTTATCTAGATATTTAAAAGGCTCCGGTTATCACAGTGCCTGAGCACCTCATAAAATTAATGATTGCCTCCTCTTGGCACCTTGGTGAGTCAGGAAACCGATAAACCCACTGTACAGATGGAAAACTGACTCGATTAAATGAGTTGTCCAAAGTTGCACAGTATGTCTGAGCCTAAGCTAGGAGGGGAATCCAGGTTTCCTGACTCTCAGTTCTGTGCCCTAACAAAGCTTCCAGTGAGAGAGATTTTTTTTTAAAACACTCTCAATTCAGAAACTTATTTTTGGCACATCTGTTGCCATGCTGTGGTGCAATTTTCTCCCTTGGTTTCCTATCTCTATCTCTTTGGAAATGGACAGTTTTTACATTACTAACTTCTACACTGGGATATCCAGAAAGCTTCAGAAGCTTATTTTCTATCTGATGGAGTGAAGCCAGCTGGCTGACTAGAGGTTTGGAATTACAAAGAGATTTCAAATCCAAATTTTCTAGATAAATTCAGGATTTCAGGAAGCTCTTCAAAGTGTCTGATCTCCAGACAATGGAAATTCAAGCTACTATCAAATGCCCTCTCTTGTCTTTCAGTATGCATGCTCCTACAGTAAATAACATGAATAGTTGCATTGATCTTTTAATGAATAACATTCATTTTCTTATTGTAAAGTTTGTTCCCACAGATGTGAGGTAGGTGACCAATGAGCCAGACTGCTTATCACTAAGTAAGTGATCCTGTGAATAGTATATCGTTGTCATAGTTTCAGCATTACAGTGGCAGAATTTAGCCAGAGATTTAGCGCATGCCAAAAAATGAGTCAGAAAGATTGCATGTCGGGGGAGTGCTGAGATATCTGTGTCACATAGTATTTGATATCCAAAGTTAGTACTTGTGTACCAGAAATAATGTTGTCTTTTCAATGGTATTAATGTTGCATTATTCCAACTTTAATGTGCTTTGGGTTTACTGTGTGTGGTCTCAAAATGACTGAAAAAAATGTCAGTGTGGTAGTTGCCTATTTATTCTCTTTTTCTCAGTATCTTCTAAACTAAAACTCTTCTGTTTACATGTCTTTTTTTTTCTAACAGCCAGCCCTACTAGAACAATTGGGATAAAAAAATCAAACTGTTGCATCCCCAGCCATACTGGAAATTCAATAATCAGGCTTGAGATGATAATTTTACTAATAATGTATGAAGTTGAAGAGAATCTAGCCTGAACTTTCTAAGTTGTAGCTCTGTTTTGGTAACCATAGTAGGAACTTGTTTTTATCAGTTAATAGGTAAGACTCAAAGTCACACAGAGGATATAGATGTTGAAGAAGAAGATGACATTGTCTAATGATCAATTTTCTAACTATAGCAGTAATGATCAACATAATAGTACTTTTCACTCCAGTAAATGACTCTTTATTTATAAGCTAAGGATGGCTAACAATCCACATAAAAGTATGGCAAATGGAGCGTTCTGTTTCTTCAGTTCTGTGTTAATTGGTAGTCTGTTACGATTTATATATAAATCACCCCTTATTGTGGTACGGTTGTGAATCTGAATTAGAAAGATAGAACTGGTATGTACAGTACTCTTTCCTTAAATAATCACAATTAAATCTTGCCTTAGGAAGAACAAATACATGCCAATATTTTCACAGTGCATAGCGATTTTGTGTCTGTACAATATTCATTGATGGCTGGAGAGATTTCCTGTGCAAATCACTAAGGATTGCTTTAATACATTTACTTGGTGCTGTAAATCAAAACCATTTCCTATTTATTTGGCTTTATGTTAATACATCTAAAAAAATCATCATACAGAGTCTTTGAGACAAATGCTCAAGCAACAACAGGCATAAAACAGAAGCTTTTTCTGAGGCCTTGCTGTCCACGTACATTCCTAACTTCCATTTTTGCTATAGGCCTCTGTGATTCTCACTTGTCTGCCATACCTCTTTCCTCTGTGTGTCTGGAGTCAACCTTACTTTTTTGAGTTGCTGGAAGTGTTTTTAATTCTTGTGTGACCTGACATGGGGAAGGAGGGCCCAGGGCAGAAAAATTGGGCTTTCTCAAGGGAGCAGGGAAGCTAGCTAGAGCCCCCCCACATGAAACCCTCAAAATATTGGAACCAAATATAGTCATAGCATTCATGCGAATGGGGGAAAAAACACAGATAGGTAGTTTATATTAGATGACCGATTAAAATGACCTTTGCTTTAGTAGTGACCTCCTCTCCCCAATGCACTCATTCCCTGACATGAGCTTGTCATAGTGTCTCAGCATAGCTGGAGGCCTGTTCATGGTAGGGATGTTAAATGGCGTTTAATCAGGTAATCAACTAGTTGATTAGCTGATGGGGGGGGGGGGGGGAAATTGCAGAGCCACAGCGGGGTTAGCTTCTGGTGGCTCTTAATACATTTAAAAAGCAAAAGTGCAGCAGGAGGAACCGGGCTTGAGCTGGAAATCAGCTGATTCAAAGCTGGTACCCAGTCCCCCACTACGTCTCTGCCTCTACCCCTTCCCCTCCATGGAGATGGTGCTGGAGGGGAACCAGCTTTTAAACCGGCTATCTCTGCCCCCTCCTCCCAGCACCAGCTCCTGCTCCCCCCTCCTTCCCCACCTGGCTGCCTCTGATAGTCAATTAGTTGCTTATATCCCTAGTTCATGGCAGAAAATCTGAAAGCAAACCTCATCGAAAGGTCTTTTAAAACTATCTCAAATAATTTTCATTTCTGGTCTGCCTTTGGTGAAGTTGTAAGTGTAAAAGTTTTTGAACTGTCTCTTGCGAGGTTTGTTGAAGTTATGTTTGGGGATACAGTAAGTACTTCCTCTCATTCTTCTTTCCCATCCCTCCCTACCCTCTCTTAAAAGTGAGAAACTAAAAAAATATAGCTTAACTTTTGCCCTTATTTCTGCACTTATCTTGGTTACCTGACTACATTTTTGAGGGGATTATTGCACATATGCAGTAAAAAACCTAACAGAGCAAGGATTGAATTAATAGATAGGTAGAGCTCTGCAAATCTGCAAATATCAGTGTTATGTTCCCAAGTGTCTGCGTCTGCAGCTCATTTTTACAGAAATAGATGAGGATGTGGATAGAAAATTTTGTATCCACAGGGCTCTATGCATAGGTGTTGTTTGACATTTATATTTGGGGGTCAGCTCCAGTCAGGCCAATGGGGCCATCTGTGGGGAGTTAATTCCATAACTGCTTAAGGCTTGAATTTTTTGGAGGGAGCAACCCTCCCCCCTTTGCAAATTAGATCCCTGAGTAAATGGCACATTCTATATTTACTGTGGATCAGACATACACTTTTCATTGTGGCTTTCACAGCTTGATCAAATGAATCTGCAAAGTCAGTAAATACTTCAGTAAGAAAAAATTGATTTTACTTTTTTTCTCTTTTTGTCTTGTTTGAGTGATTTACATCTACATGAAATGGCACTGGTTCTGAATGCTGAGGAAAGAATATCTTGGTGCAACTGCAGACCGTCTTTTTTTTATGTAACTTCTTTTGGCAGTTGATACCTATGAATGTATGGGTATCAGAGAAATTACTCCAGGTCCCTTGGAACATGGATCATATTTCAACATAGTCATAGCTCTCTCTGCTCTAACAGATCTTGTCTTACTGTTACCATTTGCTTCTCCAAAACACACTCTGTTGTTCTGATAAACATAATTAGACTTTCTGCTGGATAAGGCTACTAAATTTTAGTATTCAGCATCACAAAAACCTGGGTACAATGATGCCCAGAGGCAAGTATGCTTAAGATGCTTTTAACAGGATTCATTCTACAATATTGTAAACAGATCAAACCTTGTCACCAGTGTTCCCTCTAAGCTGTGCGGCAAACACAGTTCACAGGTGATTAATCAGCTCCGCCCAGTCAGAGGCTCAGGACTCTATAATACATTGGTAGACAAATTGTTGCGTAAATGAGACAAAGTTGTTTTTCTCCTTATCCTTCCCAACAAATGAGGTAAGTAAAATCTCTTTACAGCTCTTCCACTGATTTGCATGTGATTTTAAGAAAACCACCTAAAGTAGTCATGCTTAAGTTTTCCCATCTGTAAAATAAATAAAAAATGCTCTCTCCCTTTTTTTGTCAAAAGCTCTTTTTAATCATCCTTAAATATCTGATCAATAAGAGATTCAAAGCGTTTTGAGTTTTGTTTCTTTGTTTTTGTTAGATGCTCCTTAATTCTTAATTAGAATTGTAGCTCTCCTGCCTTACTGACAGTGCTTAGTAATGCAGTACTGACAGATGAGGGGCGGGACAGTTTCTGATGCTATCTATTCCTGTTTATTGGGCCTGTTGGGACGGAGACGGTAGGCATTTGCTTGTACTTGTGAGAAAATGAAAGTGGTGACTCACATAAAACACACCGATTGACTGGTAGTTTGTGGAGAATCATATAAATGGGTGTTGATCAATTGCTTTGAGGCAGTTTGTGATAAAACTTTATTCTGTCCTTTGAGCATTAAGGGGAATAAGCAAGTTACTGCTATTTTCCCATCCTCACCCACATCCATATTTATTGCACCTTGCTTGCCACAGGAGTCTGTATAATTTCTGCTCCTTCTGCCTTCAAACACTGTAAATCAGATGGAACACCACTGAAGTCAGTGGAATAACACTAGTGTCAAACAGATATAAATGGAACCAAAATCAGGGCCTCTTTCATGTGCTGTGTGCTAATAGTGGTGGTTTGAGCCATATATACGCCTCTCCTAATAATCCAAATGCATTAGTCCCCTGCTTTTAGATGTTATCTGAAGCTGTCTCTTCACTGCCAAAAAGATGTTTGTTCATACAGAGAGAATTAACGCACATGCTTTAGTTGGGTCCCTGTTAAATGCTACTGGAGACAAGTCACAGGTGGTTCTTATGGTACCGTAGATAGGCAATGTCAGACTCAGAACTATGACCACAACTGTGGTTGACCTCATGTAGCTACACTGTGGCAAAACTACAGTGTCTTGTCTCCACTAACATTTACCAACACGTTCAGAGAGTTGAATGTGGATTAGTTAACTAGCTGTAGAAGCACACTTTTTTTGGCAGTGCAGACAATAGTCTTTGTTTGAGGAAGAAAGGTAAGTTGTTCCTTCTCTTAATACTGATGTAGCCTCATGATCAGATACCAATCATATTTTTTTTAAAAGCCTGCACGTTGTTTAGTGGTTTTGGGCCGCCTGGAATTGAAAACCCTGCCTGATTTTTTTTTTAATGAATTCTCAAATTAGCCATAGCTGTGTTGAAATGAAATATTACTCCTTGAGCTCTGGTGGTTGGATATTTTTAAGAGGAGAAAATATGAGAGCCATGTCTACTGGCAAGAAGTTTGCATATATAAAACTGCCTTGAGAACATAACTTGTTTATGCATATACCTTGGGTTTCTTGCTATGAAATATATTGTAAATTCCCAATGTTGTTGTTTTCCATAAAAAGTAACTTGGAATGAAAAGTTGTTTACAAAATAATGTCAATTATTTGTATTCTGACATTCTACATAAGAGGAATTTCTGATTCTAAAATTTGTCTTTTCCCCCATTTATGAAATCTATAAGGTTATTTCTAAGTTATCTCTGTGCCAAAAAGTTTACAATATAGAGCCTGATCCTTCAACTTTTACTCACATAATTAGTCAATGTCAATGGGACTGCACACATGCTTAGAGTTCATCATGTGCTTAAGCATTCTGTTAGATCAGGACCTATTTGCATAGGATTTGTCTGGTGGTCCCATGTAAATAGATTAACCTTGAGAGACGAAAGGTGTATTGACAATATATTTCTCAAGTTTCCTTTTTTTTATAATAATAGAGATGTAGCCGTGTTAGTCTGGTCTTGCTGAAACAAAAGACAGGACTATGCAGTTAAAGACTAACAAGATGGTTTATTAGTTGATGAGCTTTCGTGGGCCAGACCCACTTCCTCAGATCAAATTGTGGAAGAAAATTGGCATGACCATATTTACCAAAGGGATACAATCAAAAAAAGTGAACACACATAAAATAGACAAATCAGATTTTAGAACAGAGGGGGGATGGGGGGGAGGTTAATGTCTATCAGCTAATGATATTTGAGGTGATAATTGGGGAAGCTATCTATGTAATGGATAAGATAATTAGCATCTTTGTTAAGGCCCATTTATAAAGTGTCAAATTTAAGCATGAATGACAGTTCAGAGGCTTCTCTTTGAAGTCTTGTGTTAAAGTCTCTTTGAAGCAAGTAATCAGGTCGTTGAGACAATGCCCATTCTGGTTGAAATGGCAATAAACTGTTTTTTCTTTGTGAAACTGTCTGATGTCTGTTTTGTGTGCATTGATTCTTTGGCAAAGTGCCTGAGAAGTTTGTCCAATATACATAGCAGACGGACACTGTTGGCACATGATGGCATAAATTGTATTTCTGGATGAGCAGAAATATGTGTTCTTGATCTTATAACTGAAATGGTTAGGTCCAATGATGGTGTCAGCAGAGTAAATATGTGGACAAAGCTGGCAACGGGGTTTGTTGAAAGGGAAAGTTCCAGGGTTGGTATTTGTGTGGTATGTCCTGTGGTGGTTGGTAAGAATCATCCTGAGGTTAGGTGGTTGTCTATAGGAGGCTCTGGGAGACAGACCTGGCAGCTCGTGCACACACTCGACGTGGCCTGGCTCGGGGAGGCATTGCTGCTGTAGCAGACACGGCAGGCTCCTGTGGCAGACAAGGCAGGTGTGCACTGCTGCTGTGGCACACATGGCAGGTGTGCTCTGCTACCACCGTTTGCCACCCGCATCCCCCACCGGCCAGCAGCTCCCGCGCACTCACCGATGCGGCCTTTCTCAGTGCCCGCTGTGCAGCTCCACTCGCAGGGAGGTGCTGCTGCTGTGGCAGGCATGCTGTGCCGTGCCTTTTGCCTTGCTCCCCTCTCCCCTGCTGGTTGGTAGCTCCCATGCACACGCAGATGCGTCTCAGTGCCATGCTGCATGACTCTGCTCATGGGGAGGCGCTGTGGCAGACGCAGCAGGTGTGCTCTGCTGCCGCCTCTTGCTGCCCCCCCACTGGCCAGCAGCTCCTGCGCACGTGGCCTAGTTCAAAGCTGCATGGCTCGGTGCTGCCACTGGAGCCATAGTGATGAGGCAGGCAGGCAGCCCAGGAAGCGGCTCAAGGCACCACAGGCTACATGCAAAGACTGATCTAGTCTATGCTTACTCTAATACTTTTCTTTCTCTGAACGGATGGTAATCAACAACATGAAGATTGAATTTTGTCACCATCTCGGTCAGAAAGTGGTTTCATCAGGATATGACAAGAGTTGTATTGAAAAACAAACTGTACAAGCTCAGATTGCAAACAGTTTCCTCAGGCTGTGTTTAGCACCTGGCTTGATGTGCACTACAATATCTGAGTGGCTATAAATCTTTCATAAGTATTACACATATAAAGACAAAAACCCAAGTGATTTCAATCTGCAAAGTGGGGGGTGTCCTGGATTAAATTTCATTCTCTGAGAATTATTTAAGGATGAAGCTAAGTTACGAAGGGATGTTTTCTCACAGTTCTCTCGGCTTTCCACCCACATCTCTCAAGGGATGCCATGTACACGGGTAGAAAGAAAACAGTAAATGTTAGATCCACCATTTTGATGCATTTAAAAATGACTAACGTTATCCTTATTTTCAAACACCCAAAGTGGTATGCTCCAAAATATGTAATGGGAGATGATTTACACAAGGAAGTTAGGTGCCCAAGTTCTATTTCTGACTTTTGAAGCTCTCCCTTAATCTATTCTGTCATTTTCTGTAACACCAATTTCTGTAGAATATAAGCAGCTCTTAGATTAAATATCTGGTCACAAGGAGTTCCTAATGGACTTTCTTTGTGTTCTGTGCGCTTCTTTTTAAAAGACTTTTTGTTGAGCAAATGAAAAAAAAAAGGTTGGGGGGGAAGTTATTGAGGAAACAACTTTCCTCCCTACCCTATTTTTCTTTTTATCGGGGGAGGGGAGTCACCTGTCCTTTTAAAGGTGGCCATTTTGAACTCTGTTCTCTGCGGCACACCTCCGACTGAACACAGTTTAAGAAACACTGCTTTAGAATATAATGCGTTGGATTTATCCCTAGTTGCAGACAGTTCATAAGCAAGACTCTGGACTCCTTGCTTGCTCTCTCTACATCTCTGTCGTAGGTCTTTTCACAGTATTGGAAGGATGTTCAGGAAGCAAGTGAAGAGAGATGAGCTAGGAATGTAAAATCCTATTTAATTGATTAACCAGTTAAACCTCACTGGGCTGGAACTGTGCAGATCTACCAGCCAAAGCCCTACACCTTGTGTTGGCTATCTGGGACTAGCTATACAAAGGCTGATCTATTGATTACTTGCTCTGGAAGATTTTTCCCTCCTTGTGATTCCCATTATATCCCCTTCTTGCCTGGCACACTCTGCCCTCCATGCCTGACTGGGATGAGCCCACCTCTCCACCAGTTTTGCACATCTGCTCCTGTTGTCCACCACTGGACAGCCCCCTCCTCCTTCCCTCCCACACACGCTCAGCACTGGTGAGCAGGCAGCTAGCAAGCAGGGATGAAGCCAGCATCAGAACCCACCAGTACTGATTGCAGGGAGATGGAAAATGTGGGACAACTTGCCTGTTTTAAAGAAAAAGTCAGCACACCTGCATGAGGGCTTAAATACGGGACTGTCCCTTTAAAGACAGGATGTCTGGTAAAACCCTATGTCTGGTTGGGATTTTCAAAGGCATTTATGGGAGTTAGGTCTCCCAATCCTGTTGATTTTTAAAGGGAGGTAAGTGCCTTATTTCTTCTGTAGCTTTTGAAAAATCTCATCCTTCGGTGTGGGTGTAGGGGAAGGGAGGAGAAACAGGTGTGTTTTAAAATTCCAAGCACAAAGATTCTAATGCAGGGTTGAGGTGACACAGGCATAGAAAAGTCAGAAAATATATATTATCTGCATGCTTTTTACCTTAGGGGACCTTACTTATGAAGCAAGAGTTTCCATCATATCATACTACATATTAGCCTGCCCCTCCTTCCAGAAGTATTTCTGGGCTCCAGTTTCATCTGCCATCAAGTGTCTGAGTGGGACAGGAATATATGGAGCGGATCACTTGACAGACACTATACAATGTTGATTGTGATAATTGCAGTGTACACATTTAAATGCAAATGGTCTCCATCTATCTTACACGTGAACCTATGCAATATTTGTAAAGTTCTGTTCTTTTCCTCAGAATACAAGCAGAGGATATAGAATGAGGGAGATCAATATGTACTGCTGCATATAAGAACACAGCCATGTTGACATTTGGTGCAGACTCCCAATCACCAAAAATCCTATGTAGGATTGTTTGGTGCAACACTTATAGCACACAGATTATGTTGCTGTGATTTGCCAGTGGTGTCAGCCGGTCTCTTAAATGCTAGAATTCAGATCTTTATCTTTTTCTTTAAAACACATGAAAAGTACCACCCATAACCAAGTCTAAACATAATTAATTCAAAAAAAGATTATTGGGATAAAACATAACTAACCCTAGGTAGGAAAGGTTATACAGGCAGTCCCTGGGTTACATGGATCCGACTTACATCAGATTCCTACTTACAAATGGGGTGAGGCAACCCCGCACTAGCTGCTTCCCCCCAGCAGACCAGGGAGACACGAAGCTAGCCCCCCCCCCCCCCCCCCCAGCAGATCAGGGAGACGCGGAGCGGCTTCTCTCAGTAGACACCTCAGCTTGAGAATAAAGGACTGAGGGAAGTGAGGTGTGGGAGAATAAAACTGAGCTCTGGAGAAATGTTTGGCTAGAGTTTCCCCTACAATATGTACCAGTTCCGACTTACATACAAATTCAACTTAAGAACAAACTTACAGTCCCTATCTTGTATGTAACCCGGGGACTGCCTGTACTTCATTCAGCTTCTATTCACTCACAAGTTTCAGGATTGTGGCATGGCAGTGGTGAGAGAGAATGTATTTGCTTGTTCTACTTGAGAGGAAGGGGAAATTATTGCCTCTCTGAGTTTGGATATGAGCTAATGTAGTGTCTGACTGTACCAGCATTTCTCTTTTGATCCTATCAATATTTACAGTCTGTCGGCTTGTCTCCCTACTAGATTAGGTCAACTTCAAGTGAAATTGCACCACAGCCACCACAATAATTAAAGTGATGGTTCATGTCTACATTCTGCTTCTCCTATCGACGATGCAGGTATTCACCAGGAGTGTTCCACCCAGTGATGTGGGAATTTGTGTGGCACTGGCAGTTGGAGCCCCTGCCCAGGCCCTCTGACAGGGTGGGCAAATGATGTAGTTGCCCCAAGCCCTTTACATTGATACTGGAGTGCTGCACTGGACGCTCTGCTTGGCTCTGAGGGTGGAAGGGGAAGGGTTTGTGCTGTGGTCCGGGTGGTTCTGAGTGACAAGCCTCAGTCCTTGGCAGGCCCAGGCTCGCTGCGGACAGAGGCCGCTCCGTGGGAGGCAGAGCAGCCTCTGTCCACGAGAAGCTTAGACCCCCTGCAGACCTGAGCTGCAGCCTCCCTTCTCCCCCTCCTCTGTGCAACAGCCTTTGTCCATGGGGAACTTGGCTTTCCGGCAGACAGGGGCTGCCACCACCCCGTGCTGCTGCCTCTGATACAGAGGCAGCAGCACTGGATGGCAGGCAGCTGGTCTCTGCAGGGAGCTGATTTTTAAACTGGCTCCTGCCTGGCATCCCACACTGCAGCACAAGGTGGCAGGGGGCTCCTGAGGAGTGGGGTCGGAGCACACTGCTTTCTGGCCCCGCTCCGGGGACTGTAAAATAGTCAAGTTACGAATAAGAATTCATGGTGTTACTTGACTATTCAGTTACCCAAAATCTAACATCCCTAGTACAGAAAGCTTTCAAAGTTTATTTCTATCTATTATCTTTGCAAAATACTCATTCTAAACACAACTGAATACAATGCCGGGTTTGCAAATCGACTGCAATATTACCTTGAAAGTTCTAATGTTGTTCCAGGGCACCAAATGTCCTGGAAAGTCCTAAACCCAGTAGAACCACAATGATTCTTTTGTGTTGGGAACTCTATATGGAGAGAGAGTTCAAGGTCTTGCAAGGGCAATGCAGAATGGTGGCTTATAAGTGCACAACTATGCAAATCTCTTTGTGTAAACTCACAGAATACCTAGCTGCAGCTACACAGCTGCTTCATGCCATCCTTCTGAGCCAAAGGGGCCTAACTTTTCCCTCAACCCCTCCCTCATAGGTTCTCAAATCAGATTAATTACTTTATTCATCCCAGGGCTTGTGTACATGAACATTCAGTTTTTGGAAAGCTAGAGAACTAATCTACCCTGTTATAGACTACCTATCAATGTTAACTCTGCTGTTGACCATTAATCATTCACTAATATGCCTTGATATAATCCTGTTTCAAAAGAGAACAGAATCCAAGCACATTAACAAACTGTATGTCAGCAGGGTCTACACAAACAGTTGTGGCAGGCTTGTGCAGGGTAGATTCGTGCCCCAACTTTCTGTACTAATGACTGTACCCTTGCAGTATCCACATTAACAGATTAAGTAGAAATATCCCTATAATTTAGATGATGAGATGAGTTTGTGATTGTGGCTAGAACTTGCATATAATATCACTACATTTTTCCTCACTCCATTTGACCCCTGTTCTTCTTAATCTAAACCATTATTGTTTACCCTGATAAACTGGGTCTGGCCCATGAAAGCTCATCACCTATTAAACCATCTTGTTAGTCTTTAAAGTGCTACATAGTCTGATCTTGCTAAAACAAGAGGAAAAACTAACACGGCTACCTCTCTGATATACTACAGTTATGTATGTCTTATATATTTTTGTTATAAACTATGGCTTGGCTTCTTGTTAGCCCCTCTAAGTGAAGATCGGAATTATAGCTATGTGGGTATTGGAGCCAATTCATTCATTATGTCTAGCTATGTGTGTATATTTATATCCATCTCTCGTACATAAAGCACACATAACATAGATGGTTATGTCTATATAAAGCTATTACAGTGTGTGTATATAATAAATGTATATGTAACCATGGAATATGTATCAAAGCACTAATTTTATAGTAAAATGATTTTTCCAGTTAAAAATATGATGTAATGTACACACATGACAATGAACTGAGCTATACAATTTTAGGAAATCAGTCCATTAAATAATTGATACATTTGAGATGACAAGGTAAAAATAAAGTTTTAAGAATGCAAGTCAATTAGCTGTACCCCCTAGAACAGTGATGACTGAAATTCAGAAAGCCTCACACCACAGACTAGAGAAAACAGAGAACCTTTTCATTTGCAAAACTGCTGTTGTTTTTAGGGAAAGAAGAATCAGGCCTTTTATTTATCAGAAGCAGTTTTGTTTGATGAAGTGCATATTTTAATATGCTGCTTCAATTTTAATGAAAGATATACTTGTGGAAATCTGGTGTGTATTTTCTTTATAAAATATGGTATATTTTATATATTGCAAATCTTGTATATTGTCCTTTTTATAAACATAAAAATCTGGTATATTAATGCAATTCATATCTTTTTAAAAAGAGAAAATGAGTTTCCTAAAACAAAGTGTAAATTTAAAAACTCCTTTTTATAGGAAGAAGCTGTTTCTGTCTCCCTGGCCCATTTCCATAATCCTTCTTGAAGTTACCAGAGCAAGAAGACTCATTTGGCATGTCTATTTTTTCATTGGGCTGTCTTGATTTATCTGAAGTCTTTCAATTAATCTGAAATATTCTTACTACTTTGAATATAAAATGGTGTTCTCATTCTAAATATATCAGTGAATTTTCAAGAAGCAAACCTTTGCGTGAGTACTATCCATTCAGAGCCAGGCTGGTACATAGGGAGGGTACTTGTTGGTAACTTGAGAGGAAGAGCAGATGCTAAATTAGCAGCTGGATCGTTAGTAATAACTCCACAAATGTCTGCTGGGAAATGATCTTGTGTGGGTGTGTAGGTTATTCAGAATTTTTAGCATGTAGTTCTCTTTAGCAATGACTCAAAGGAAAGCCATGGAATTGGGAAGGGTGGGTATTTGTATCTGACCCTTCCTCTTTCATTAAAAAAATATAACTACTTTTATTACTGCATGACCTTTTTCTCAGTATATCTTATTTGGCTAAAGCAATGCAGATATAATGAATGTGTCTGAAATAAGAACATATGCAACTCTTTAGTTTTAGAATTACCGTATGTAAAAACTGAACCACCATGCAAAATAAAATCAAATAAATGTTTTTGTAGAGGCATAACTACTGACTCCAGATTTAGGGTTGTATTTAGCTTCTATATTAAAACAAAGTTCACTACACCACTAGTGAGGTTAATGGGAATTTGAACACTAAAATCAATGGGAGCTTTATCAGCCATACAGCAGAAAAGCAATATATTACAAATATTATACTGCTTACTCCAAGAGTACAGGTTTAATTTTCTGGGCTTGTTTACACTGGGAATTTTTGTACTGGTGTAAGTGTAGCAATGTAGATATGCTATGTATTGTGCACTGGTATAAAAAGTTACTTGCACCAGTATTAACTGCAGGCAGGAAGGGGGTGATTATGCAGCTTTCTCAGGCTATGTCTAGACTGCTGGCTTCTTTGGAAGAAGAATTCTTCTGAAAAAACTTCTTCCAAAAAAGAGCGTCCACACACACAAGCGCATTGAAAAAGTGTTTTTTCGAAAGCTAGCATCCATACTGAATGGACTCTATCTCCCATTTAAGCTGTGATTTCTATGGACGGAGTGGCCCCAGGGCATCTGTGCTTTTTCCTTTTTCCTCCTCTTTCACAAGAACTCCCTCTTCCCTGTCCACACATGCCTTTTTCCAAAAGAGCTCTTTTGGAAAAAGACTTCTTCCTCGTAGAAAGAGGATTACCCCGTTCTTTCGATTTACTTTCAGAAGAACGTTATTGCAGTGTGGACGTAACTCAGGTTTTGTCAGAAAAAACGGCTGTTTTTCAGACAAAACTCTGTAGTGTAGACATACCCTGAGGCTGTGTCAGCGCACACATTCTTCAGTAAATGTGTTGCATTAGTAAGGCGTAAAACAGGACTTTTTTTCTGAAAGTTCAGGACTGGTGTCTAATGTTTTCTAGAACCCTTTATCTTAGCAGTGCTTTGTTCATATAACAAACAAAAAAGAAATTATTAGTAGATGCACCTGCCAAAATCTCATGCAGAGGTTGCATTAAGTTATTAAAGGTGATAAATTGATTTCTCACTAATCTTTCTGTTCATGCAACCGAAGTCGGTTGTTAACAAAAATGGTCAAAGGCTGTGATCTTATATTTAACACATCCAAACTCCAGTATTTAACACTGTAGTAGTCAGCTCTTTGTGTAGGCAGTCCTGAACTTTCAGAAAAAAAATCTGTTTTACTACTTAGCTATGCAATTCACCAAGAATAAAAAGTTAATCTTTAAAGATTATGTTATGTGATGAAAACTCCAAGAATACGTCCAACCTAAATTGGTAATCCTAGTTATGTGGACTTAAAAAAAAAAAGTACCTGGCTGGCAGCCCTCAACGCTTTGCAGAAGCAGGACTTCAGCCACCACAATTTAGAAGCTCACTAGGGCCCCTACTCTTTCTCAGAGATAGGCCATAAGTCTGGGCTGTGGGACCTGTCATGGCTTGTGAGCCACAAACTGGGGGAAAATAGGTGCTCTTCTCCCAAAGGCTACGTCTAGACTGCATTGCTTTTCTGGGATATCAGAGGTATCCCAGAAAAGCAATGCCGCATCCAAGGAACGCATTTGCTTTTCCCAAAAAATTTTCAAAAAAGCAGATGTGCTCTTTCGCCATTCCTGTAAACCTTGTTCTATGAGGCATAAAGGATGTGTCGAAAGAGCACTTTTTTCTGAAATGTGCCACATAGATGCGCCAAATTTCGGAAAAGCCTCTTTCGAAAGTAAATCATAAAAAGATACTGCAAATTGCGTATCTTTTTCTGATTGAACACTGAAGTCTAGACGTAGCCTACATGGCATGCAGGGCTTGAAACAAAGTAACTGGCGAGGGAAAAGAGGAAGCCCTCCATTGTACCCTGTAGCCAGATGGTTAGGATACTCATCTGGGATATGGGAGATCCCAGCTCCAGTCTCCCTTCATTCTGCGGGGGGTGGAGGGTAGAGGGAAGAAATTTGAACAGGGACCTGCCACCTCTCAAGTAAGTGCCTTAACCACTGGGCTGTAGAGTCATTTTAATGCCTTTTCTGGCCCAATTAATATGTAATTCAGTTATTTTATTAAAGTGGAACAACTTCAACCAGAGAGTCTGAGAGAGGCCTAAACAGAGTATCCCACAGCAGTGAAGCAGGCTCAGGCTTCTATTGATGGGTTAGCATGATAATGTGTAATATGCATGCCCAGTTATAGAGGCATCAAAATAAGGAAAGGAACTGGTAAAAGTAGAATAAGTAAGCAAAAGAGCCAGAGGATGAGCACGGGCTAGATGGAAGAGAGGATTTTCAACCTCTCAACATATTCTTTTTTATTAAATAGTGAAGACCTCTTTCTAAATGATATTCATTGGCTAAAACAAAGTTCCCTAGAATATTTAGGTCACGTTCTACTCCTCTGTTTTTGCACAAAGCTCTCAGTGTTTACAGTTCATTTCAACTCAGGCCACAGTAGTAGACTGTAGCTCTTCAAAACATCCTCTGTCTTAATACATTACTCACAGACTCTGACATGAGGGCAAGAAGGAATATTTGTGCAGCCTTTAATTGGCATGGAAACTACACTTTCAAGCCAATTAATGCTTAAATATACTCACATGTAAGTTACTTCCTCCCTGTAATGTTGAAACTAAATAGGGTGTGGAAAGTGGGTTTCAACATCATTCAGTTGTTGGAAGGGAATGTTTATATTTGAGTGGTTTTGGTTTATCCGTTGAGTTGTGTTATAAGAATGGAACACAGCTTCATGAGACCTAAGATAAACAAGAGTGATAATGGTGGATAAATGCTGATTTTTTTAATGTCAATCACTTTAATTGTATATTAGCATTATTCCATAGTCGTTTCATAATAGTCTGCATATACAATACCAAACAAGTCAGTACAGAAGTCCTTATTTGTGTCAGGTCCTAAGGCCTTGCACAGAAGAAAATTGATCCTGCTGACCACTCTGGCAGCCAGCCTAGGTTCTCTTACCTCCATCCCAAGAGGAAAACTAAGGTCAAGGTCAAAGAGGTCCTACAGGGAAAAAATGATCATCCAGGTCAGAAGAAAGTTTTGGTTGTGGCTTATGTTTTGTTTTGTTATTTAAATAAACATGAAAGGTATTGGGTAAATCTAGATCCCATTCATAATGAACAAATGGGGAATGATACTTGATTACTTTTATGTTCATGCTACTTAGTTCTAACCCAGTGGCTATAAAGTGGAGACAATGAGTTACACTGTGAGTTAGTGCAGGTTGAGAATGAGTTTTAAAACCATGGCTGGAATATGATTGAGGTGCTTTTCTTTCCACTTATGCCTGATTTATTGCTCTTTATATGAAAAAATACAGTAGCCGGATAGTATTCCTTGATCTACTATTCAGATTGAGAAATGAAGGTTTTCTGCAGCGTGGTTAACATGCTGCAACATAGACACACCGAAGAGAGTGTGATAACCAGTAATAATGGAAGTGAAGGGGTTATTTAAGCAAGTTACCCTGAAGAGAAATACATCAGAGTGGTTTTTACGCTATTAAGTAAAGAGTGTCCTCCAATAATTTCAACCTGAGCAGTTGTCACTTGTGCAGCAGATACCTCAAGCTGCTACTGATTGTTCTAGCATTTTGGGAGTACTCCCTGAACACCATCCTATAGGTTAAGCATCCATTTTATTAATTCAGCGTCCCTCCTATATATTTTCTTGTTTCAATAGTGTGTTTCTTATACATTTTCATAATCTATGCAAAAAACAAACAAAAAAACCCTGTCTTGGCAGTGCCCCGGAGTCTCCTTCTTCTCTCCTTCCAATAGTTATTCCAGTATAATATTAATGCAATAGCTATCTGAGACATGGGTATTGTTATTTTTCAAGTATTGGATGGCTGTTGGGGGAACAATGCCTGTATTTTTATTTGGAATTTTTAATATCGAATATCAATTCAAGAGGCATGATCTCTTGGCCTGTGTTATGCAGTGTATTCTTAATATCTTGCATGTTCTGAATTTCTGTCATGACCAAATCAGTTTTCAAGTAATAGCATCTCAAAATCTCCCATGCTGTTACTGCTTTAACACTTAATGGTTACAACTGTCTTCTCAGAAGAAGAATTTTATTAAGATGGCATAATCATAACTTGATAAAGATGTGTCTGTATTGGGACATATATGATTTCTTAGAACTTTCTATTTTCACAAGGGGTGGCTGGCGGGCATGATAGATGAGCTACTAAGTGTAGTCACAGCACAGGGATTAGCCCCATTGACTTACAGGGCACAACAAGGAATCCTATGGCATCTTAAAGATTAACACATTTATTTGGACATACATTTTTGTGGGCTGGAGATCTGATGAAGTCCTCCTTGTTGTTTTTTAAATAAATTCCTAAAATAAATGCACAATACATTGGTTATTTAATCATTTTGTAAGGGCAGAAACATAAATGGGAGGATTAAAAAGTTTACAGCCAAATTCATTTGTATGCATACAAGCCCAGTGAAGTTTTTTTAATCTATAACAGGGAATAGATATTTTCACTTTTTTTCTTCCTGATGAAAAGGATGTACCAATAGGGTGCTATTTGCTTCCCTAATCCCAGTTTCTAAACTAGAAGCAAGAGAAATGCAGTTATATATGTGTACATAAGCATGGCTTGTTCTCTGCTAGGCTTTATTTTGTGCACTTTTGTAATCATGAATAATAGAGGAAGAGTATAATTGTCTTTTTACATGGCATTGTCTCATTTTCAGACAGTTTTTTAATGTTAACACTATATAATATGCATAAACTCAACATCAACAACAAACTCCCTGCCATTTAGTTTTGATAGGTGTTTAAAGATTATGGGATTGATTCTGTGCTGTGCCTCCTGAGAGATGCTACAGGGAAGGTGTAGTTTAGAGAGGGGGAAGAAAAGGAGGTTGATATCACCTTTGTGCTCTCTGAATTCCAGGCTGCTGCAAGAGCTGAAATGACCCTGGGTGTAAATTAGAGCAGTCCCAGGAAAAACTCTAATTTACAGCAGTCTGTCTTGGGCTGCCTGTGAGCTTTGTCCCACAGCCCACAATCCTCATAGTGCTGAGCACTGTGTCTACAATTAAAAACCTGTGGCTGGCCCATGTCAGGTGACTGAGGCTCACTCTGCTCAGGCTACAGGGCTGTTTAACTGCCATGTGGGCATCCGGCTTCAGTCTGTGCTCAGGGATGCTGCCACCTTGCAGCAGTCTCCACCCCGAACCTGAATGTGTACACCACAATTAAAGAGCCCCTTAGGCCAAGTCTTGTCACAATGTCAGAACAAACTCTAACCCCTGGCTAAGTTCACCCCTTCTGATAGCTGGCACAGTATCCTCTCCCTTTCCTCCCCCCTCCCCCATGCAGTGTGGGGGAGAGGACAAAGAGCCTCGTCCCCTTTCTATGAGCAATGGGGAAAGGATGGTTTATCCGCTCCTTCTATTCCCTTCCCTTGGTAACAGCTTGGGAATGGACAGGGCAGGTGAAGAGTCCATGAAGCTGCTCCCCTCTCCCAGCCTAGAAGGAGAGAGGGGACTCTGCTGCAGCCTTCACCTTCCTCTCCCAAGCTGGGTGAATAACCGAAGCAGAGGGGAGGCTTGAGGCAGGAGGAGCTGGGAGGATGACAGAATTGATGGAGAGGCTGGGGCATGGGACTAATTGCTAAAAAAGGGAGGGGTGGAGGAGAGCAGCAGGGACCAAAATTTCTTTACACAATAAATCTAGGAAAGTGGGCAACCTGTCACGCACCCACAGGGGTGAGGGATCATGGTGCAGGGGGAGTTCAAAATCAAGAGAGACCCAAAAAATCCAGATGCCACGATATAATACTCCTTAAAAATTCTCTTAAGTTTTGGGCTAATCATTTATTTTGGAACTCTGTTTCATGATTTTTGATCTCTTGAGGTTGGCTTTGCCAGATACAACGTAGGGCTACTTATTTCATCTCTGTGCTTCTCCTGCATTCAGGAAATTTTCCCTAAGTCTTTGTGATTTCTCTAAGACTCTATGCTAGTGGTTCTTAACCAGTTTGGCACTGTTACCCCATTAAGCATAACCAATAAACCAAAATTACCCCTCCTCCCTTTTTAAATAGCAGTAGACAAAAAGAAAATTACAATTAATCATTTTAATGTACTTTTTCTCATACATTATGTTGAACAAAATTGAACACCTGTTGTATTTAAAACGTATTCCCTCCTGAAATATGCCAAATTATCCTCAGGTTAAGAACCACTGCTCTATGCACTACCAGAGTTGCCTACGGAGACTGGGATGGGAATTGGAGTTAGATTTCTTGTCTTAAAGGCAAGTGATTTTTGCTGGTGAGCTACAATAAGTGTTGCTTTGTATATTTGGATGCCAGTCACATTCTGAGAATGGCAGAGTTAGATCGCTTGTGCCTGAATTGAGCCCTGTTGACTTCACCAGGGCTCCCCACAGATGCAGGGGTTTGATCACATAATTCTCCGTACAGACTCAGGTCATTGTTAGCAAGGGATACATTCAAAGACATGGTGATAAGGGACCAAGTTCATTCTGAAGTAAGCAGCAACTCCATCCACTAGTCAACAGGAGTATGTCTCCTTACACCAACGTTGAATTTGACGCATTAGATATTTATTTGGTTCTTTGTTTTCTTTGTGTATTTAATAGTACTCAGAGGCCCCAACCATACATTGTACTTATGCAACAAACAAGCAAAGGTTTTTTTGCAGTAAATGGATCCCACCATGGGAAAGCACAACCAAGGCAGACAGTGCTTTAAAAAGACAAAACCCAGGATTAAAATCCACCCCTCCCCCCGAGGAGATAGACCGTAAGGGAAGCTTTGAAACTATTATGAGTTGCCAGGAGCTACTTGCTGTCATTCTTGTAATGGGGAGCCTGAAGCACTTGAACAATCAGGAGGCATGGCGAGAAAATATTTGTAAAAGTTCCTGTGCAGCCATTAGCCTGCTACCTGAGCTCCAGAGTATGTTCCCCTGCTGCCAGGGCTGGCATCAATATACTTCTCTCCCCAAAATGGGTTCTTGTTTGCAACACACTCCTGGATCCAGCCTGATGCTGTATTTCACTTTCACAGAGAATCCCCCTTTCTCCTCCATGTTATGTTTAAGTATCTGAGGATAAGGCAAGTAAAGGTAACAGAATGATTTGGAGGTAGGACCCACCTCATGTGTCAGGCCTTTTCCCTGTCCATTAGACTACTCTGCCTCCTTCCAAAATTTTTGCTGAGTTGGGCTGTTGCTGTGTCACATCCTCCTAAAGTTTCTGTTGATTCCATCTCTTTAAAATGGAGCCTTTCACATTGACTCAAAACCAGCCAGCTACTTTACGTGCTGCACTGTGTCCCAGAGTCAGGTGTAAAAAAAGAGTCTGCTACTTGTGAGTTTTTCTTGGCCAAAGTGTTTCTAAGACAACACAGGAGCTGCAATACATAAATCAACTTCAGAAAGAAGAGAGTGTTAACATACTTCAAAAGAAATCACACACTTGTTGAGCTACTTTGGATCATATGCATCGCTCTAACGTCAGGATTCTCTTAAACCTGCTCAGAAAAACAGACCATTTACTTTGAATAGAGAATGTTACAGACTCTGTAGATTCAGCCTTTGCTCTGTTAGAAGGTTTCTTCTGGCAGTTTCTCTTCCACATCCTCACTGACTGCAGACAGAGGAGCTGTTGTTGTTTAGCAACCAAAGATTCATTGAAGATTAACTATGAATATAAACCTAGGATCAAGAAAAACAAAGCAGAGCTCCAGTCAAGCTAAGGAAATAGGTTTTCTTTCATTGCTTTGCCAGCATGAAATAGGGGGGCATTAGGTTTTGCTTCACCCATTCAATTATGATGCTGCTATTCGGAGCGGTTTTGACCAGTTTCACTGAGCATATGGCACATGCTCCTGTGTACCTTATATAAGCTAAAATATAGTATGATATAGATGTTGACATGAATATTCAATACTACTTAGTAATACTATGACAGGGTATACCAAGAATTTGCTGGCCCCCACGCCGGAACCCCTCTTTCTTTGGTGCACTCCATCCAAAGATAAAAGAATAAAAAGGACCCTGAATTTAGATCTATAAGTGTTGCCTAGAAAGGCCATCCAGGATCAGATGCTAGTGAAATCAATGGGTCTTCAGGGGCTAGAAGGGCTGGGAGCAGGCAGAAGCCAATCAGGATCCAGAAGACAAGATTAGAAAGGCTGGCTGCTTCTCCCAGGGACTTGGTCTGAGTTCAGCTGAGACAGGGGAGGAAAGAACCTTCTTTGGAATGATAATCCAAAACATCTCACCTAAATAGGGGCCTGACTCCATCTGCATCTTTTTGGTTGTCCTTGCAAAGGACTGTTTTTTTTTTGTTTTACGGAATCTAAACCCCACGTAGCTTTCCTAAACTGAATATCAGTTTACTGCTGTAAAATTAAGGTGAGCTTCCTTTGTAAGACACTCGCTGGCTTAGGCAAGCACGAATGTATTTCTTTTTCTTATCTAAAGATCTCAAAACATTTTGCAAAGGAGACTGACCTCTTCTCTCAGTTTACAAGTGGGAAAAATGACTTAATTAGAGCCACACAGCTATACAAAGAGGCAGAGCTCAAAGTGAGTTGAAGCAAAATTGGGCTAAAGATGTTTCACTTGGCGTGTAGAAGAGCATCTCTGAAGGAAAAAAAAAGTGGAAAAGGAAATGATTCTGTGATGTAGAGTTCCAAATGTGAGAAGACATTGGTGCATACCTGTATTATAGCTGGCATCAATTTGTATGCTCAACTGGCTACTGGGAGATAAGTTTTCATTCATACCTTCATTGTATAACTGACTTCCCCTTCACCATTTCCCTAAAACTTCCTGTTTAAGTGGTTGTAACCTTGATTTAAACCTGGTTTCTCAGGAGTAGAGGGTCTGAGCATTTAACACTTCTGGTTTATTTTAATGGTGTTTCCAATTAGGAAAGCTAATTTAACCTTGGAGGAGCTTCAGTTATGTGGATATTACTTTAGGAGATCTTTATAAAACCGTAACTTGTTTAACCACTTTGTTTGTTTTTATTAATATCAATGTATTCTAAACTGCCTCTGTGTTGACATACATGAATGGTCTGTGGGACTGTAAAATCAGCTTGATTGTAACAACACAATCTATGTATTCAAAATAAAACATGTTTCTGTTTTTAGCTCTGCTACCCAAGGTGGAAGAAGAGAATAAATACAATGCAAATTCCTTTGGCCAAGGAGATATAGGTTCTACAGTACTTGACCTGAACTTCTTCCAAGTAACCTTAAGGCTCAAGACCCTGAATCCTATTCCTAATACTTAAGACACAGTCAAAGCAGACTTTCAAAACCTGACAGATCCTATTTAAAGACTTTATACTGCCATTGTAATTCAGATGGCCCAGTATGTATCTGAGCATTCCAATTACCCTCAGTAGGACTGCTCATAACTAATTACTGCTCAGCACAAGAAAGGGTGGCGAAATCAGGCTCCAGGCAGCTTGGCTAGTACACTTTCACCAAAGCCATACACTGTGCTGAGTATTTCAGAGGGGTGGAATCATTCAGGGAATTAGTAAGAAAATATGGAGAATATCACCTCATAGGTTACAGTTGTTCATGTATGGTGGGTCACAATGGACAGGTCTCCACATTGCAAAAAGTCCCATAACTGATGCCCTGGGTAGCAGCCTCAGCAAAGAGGCTGAAGGATTAAGGGAATGCTGAGTAGTTTCAGCGAACTGCTAAACACCTAGGCTATGTCTATACTGCGCTCTCTCTTGTGCAAGAAAATATGTAAATGAGGCAAATCAGTGAATATCGCCACACCTCATTTGCATACTTAATGAGCCACCATTTTATGCAAGGGGCTTTTGTGCAAAAAAACCTTCTTGTGCAAGAACCATTCTGCCTGAAAAAGTGGCAGAACAGCTATTGCGCAAGAGGGGGGGTTGTGCAAAAATGGCAGCTCATTAAGTATGCAAATGAGGCACTGCGATATTCACTGCTTTGCCTAATTTGAATATTTTCTTGCTTAAGAGAGCGCAGTATAGACATAGCCATCCAGTTTTCACTGATTTACTGACTGTCCAAACAGAAGTGGGGGAGATTCCTATACTTGTGACATTTTTAAAATTCTAGAAGCAGTGTGAGGGACATCCTGGATACGCTTGGGAATGGGCTCTACTAGGCTATCACCATTTTTGTTTTCTATGATGCAGTGAAGGGTATTGCATCAGAGGTAGCTGGCCACTAGAGTTTTGTAGGGTGGTTATGCCCCACCAATAGCACCCTAGTCATCAGCTGATGCTCGACACAGGGTATCGTTTGTCATGGCTGCTGAGTTGCAGTGTGCAGTACCATCTACTGCTGTTAGGGGGTTCCTGGTGAGGCCACAACTTCTCCTGTCCACTGTCTGCAATACACCTTCCTGCCACTGGTGAGTCAGGAGCACTATTGAACTAATGCAGTTTAGCTTCTCAAAAGGAAGGGAAGTGCTGCCTGCACCACAATCACTCCTGGCTGCCTCTGCTCCTGCTTCCACAGGCCCAGCAATAGGTAGGAGAATTCTGAGTAGGGAGCAGGGGCTTTCAGATAATGGAAAGAAGACGAAGGGTTTCTGAGCTGGAGACAAGGTTAGACTGTGTGGGACAAAGGTATGGGGAGGGGGGCCTGGGGACTTGCTAAAGTGGGGATTTAGAATTTGAAGAATGGGGATGAGTTATAAGCCTTGGGGGAATTTTGTTGGAGGAAGGATTTGAAGCCTGTGGGAGCGGAGTTGATTAGCTGTTCCAGACCCTGCTGGGCTCTGAACTTGGTATAGGAAGGGGAAGAGAGGTTTCAGGCTTAGTTGTGTGAGTTGAAGGAGAATCCTAACCTCCTGAAGACATCTGGGAGAGGGAAATTTTCCCCCTTAAGTTGTTATGAGAGCCTATTGATGATAAATGTATGACACTGTGGGGTAAATTTTCAGAAAGGCTGAGGCCTGGCCTATTCTCTGCTGGGTTGAAGATCAAACATGCTGATTTGTGACCACAGCTGTGTTGCAGATGCAAAAATGCAGACCCAGTTTATGTTTGCAGATGGAGGGTACCCTTCTGGAAGATTTGATCTATCATGTAAACTATGTCTTGAAGATTCAGAAGGACCTGAATTTGATTTAAAATGTGTGGAGTAAACATATGGACAGGGTGACTGAAGCCAT
Source organism: Pelodiscus sinensis (assembly GCF_049634645.1). Lineage (NCBI taxonomy): Eukaryota > Metazoa > Chordata > Testudines > Trionychidae > Pelodiscus > Pelodiscus sinensis. Next base: position 156,041,998 of record NC_134712.1, read on the forward strand.
GGACTTTGGAGAGGCTGGTATCTGTCATGGTTTCTACTAACTAGAGGAAAACCCATACAGAATGTTACCACCAGATACTTTTCATCCTTTACCACAAAACAAGACTGGTCAATCTGTTGTCTGGTCTATATTAATGATTCTGTAGTACAGTTGGTTGCCCAATCACACTGGCCTGATACTTTCTTTTGGAAGATGATAAACAAACCAAGTAAGTGTTGAAGGAAAAAAAATGCTCCTCTCTGTTTAGGCAGCTAACAAACAGCTTTATTAATTAATAAAGCACAGCATGAGCCAAACGTGGTCCCAGCAAAGCCAGGCCCAGTAAGGCTGCTAATACAATCAATCCTAGTATCTTTATACCCTTAACCAAACAGTCTGACATCAGGGCATCCAATTACAGAAATCCTCAATTAAACTTGGAAAACCAAAGCCTTATCAACAAGATGGCGAACAGGTACGAGGTAGTACATCTCCTGTACCAACCAGCCCAATTAACACATACCAATAGCTCATCCTGTAGGCCTCTTCTCACGGGGTGACAGAAAGTTCACTCTGTTCTACATGCTTGAGAGAAAAGCTGAAATAGTTTCTGTTATATATCTAGCTAAATATGAAATGGTTTCTACAGCTTCTACATAAGAAAAAACACTGAATACAAAATTTGCATCAAATGCCCTTTCATTATATTCTAGGTCAGATATCTCCCTCTCAGATTCTGAAAGGAAAAATATATATTTAAATTTCTGGTAACTGCTGAGAAATGAACTGTCTTCTATCCCTCCTGATGTCATAATTTGGCAGCGGAAGATAGAAGATACGTGCATAATGGGGAAGATCATGGCTAAAAGGAGGTTAATGTTCAATAAACATTTTCTGCAGAGGTTGCCAGCTTGGAATTTGGTCTCAGGCCAGTCTGTTGATGGAACAGGGGTTGAACAAGATGTCTCACAGTCTGGATCTGGTCCGTGGACCACCCTCCCAGGACCCTTAGACACACAGCTGCCACTGTTTTAAGCAGAAGGCTGCTCCATATGGCTCTTTGCTCTAGAGCATGGGTTCCCAAACTGGGGGGGCGTGCCCCTGTGGAGGGGTATGAAGAAATTCCAGGGTGGGCGCAAGGCGATCTGGCCACACTCCCTCCCCCTGTCAATCCCACCCCAAGTTTTGCTGCTATTTTTTTGGGAGGAGGGGCATGAGGGTTTCTCAAAAATCAAAAAGGGGGGCATGATGCTGAGAAGTTTGGAAACCACTGCTCTAGAGGGAGGGGGAAACTTCATGTGATCACCCCACCCCCAGCCCAATTCTCTGCTCCTATTGTCAGGATACAGCCGCCCAATAGGAACTGACCTCAGCTAATCTCTCAGTTTCTGTTGGCCGGCCAATAGGAGCTGAGAGATTGGCCTGGAAGATGAGGGCAGCGCAAGCCTCTTCCCCCTCCAAGAGCTGAAGGCTACCTGGAAGGAAGAGCCTGCAGTTTTAAGCTATCTGGAGCTGCAGCAGCCAGGGAGCCCAGCCTGCCTTGGGGGTGCTACAGGGGCAGGCTGGGAGATGCTTCGGTAAGTGCCTCCCAGCCAGAGCCTGCCTCTGCACCCCAGCCCCTCCCACACACCAACTGCCTCCCACAGGTCACCATTCAAACCGCCTACAACCCCCTGACCCAGGTCACAACTCCCTCCCAGACCCTATACCCTCTCCTACACTCCTTCCCCAGGCCAGAATCCTTTCCTCTACCCACACTTCCTCCCTGACCCTACACCCCAATCCCCTGACCCAGGTCACAACCCTCTCCTTCACCCAAACTCCCTCTCAGACCTTACACCATCTCCTGCATCCCTTACCCCATGCACCCTTCTGCACCCAACCTCCGTCTTAAACCCCGTCCCCCTCCATAGAAAAGTGCAGCCCTTGATCATTTTCCAAAATCTTTGAATGACTTTCCCCACCAAAAATTATTGCCTGCCCCTGGGTTATACTGACAGTCTTACGGTTATTGTGCCTATAGTGGAGGGTCATTGGCTCTTTTGGGGTATATGCATAATGACCTGAAATCAGAAACACTTTGCAAGTTACTGTGCAATTGTATGGGATCTGCAACAGTCTCTGTTCTTTCCCCATCCCCTACATTCACTGTCTGGGCAATTGCAAAAGAACCAGTTAGTCTGGCTGTTGTTGCAGACTACATCTTATTTCCTCTTCAAGCAAATCCAGTAGTACATGGATAAGGGTCTTCTAGTGTTACAGCAACCACAGATAACATGTTAGCCAAGACTTGAACTATATACATCCCTCATTAAAATGCATCAAATGAACTGATCCACACTGCTGCAGCAATCTGTTTAAAACCCATTTCAAGCCATGGACAAAGGTAAAATCTCCATGCTTCTACTGCTCCATCGTCCACTGCCTTTGATATTTTAGTTCATAAGCTTCTGCTGTGGGAATGGTTGGAACAGCACTGTTCTGGGTTCAGTTTGACCTCATACACAGGCAATCACAATGAGCATGTGTCTGCCTTATTATGAGCTCGCCTTTGAAGACCTTCAGAACACAGTATTGTCACTCCTTTTACACACACACACGTGACCTCAGCTAGAGAGATCGGGAAACACAATGGCTACGTCTACACTGCAGGCTGTTCTTGTGTAAAAACTTGGAGTGTCTTACACTGCATGTGCGTTCTTGCGCAAGTAAATTTACAGTAAGGCGTCGGAATAGAGGGCTTATTGCACAAGAGTTATTCCGTTCCCCATGAGGAATAAGCCTTCTTGTGCAAGAGTTCTTGCGCAAGAAGGCAGCGTGGATGGACAAAATGGCTAAAATGGCCATCAGAGCTTTCTTGCACAACAGAGCATCCACACTGCCATGGAAGCTCTTGTGCAAAAGCACACAGCAGTGTGGACATGCTCTTGCGCAAGACCTTTTGCACAAGAACTCTTGCACAAAACAGTTCTTGTGCAAAAAGCCTTCAGTAGACTTAGCCCTAGGGATGTGTCAACCATCTTCTTCACCAAAGCAGCCATAGGCATCTCTGAGATACGCCAGTGCCTAGAAAAATTAGAACAGTTAGTTCAGACTTAATCTGGAGCAACAAAAGCCATAGTAACAGGAAGAGAAACATTTTAAAAAAAGCTTGCTGGAATTCTTACCCCAATGGTAATTGAGGGCATCTGACCACCTGTCATTAAGGTGAAGCTTTGGGATAGTTCTTCAAGAAGATCTATTTTCAGTTTCTCTTCTCCAAGAGCAATAACTTATGGAAAGATAGAATATCTGTGTTACTACACCATTGTCTAGTTCTGCCTCAAAATATATATGCTCCATTACAGATGTGCCTTCTGTTTTGACATTGGGATTTTACACAGATCCATTGTGTGTTCATTAACAGTCTTTGAAATACATTAATTTTGCATTGTGACCTATACATTAAATCTCCCAGCTGTATCTATATGTTGAATTTCCATCTTTCGCAAACATTAACTGGATAGTCAGTAAATAGGGTGAGGTGTTTTACACAGTCATTTTACTTACTGTCTGTAGCACTAAAGGAGCATTCCCCATAATACGTAATCACATTACATTGGCTGTGAGTTGTTTCCGCTCCAGTATTGGATAGTGCAGAATAGTTACTGTTTGTGCAGCAGTAGTACAGACACTGGTCTTTTCTTGAGCATAATGACTTACTTGTTATACTGAAGATTATCTTTCAGCAGGTTACTGAAAAAAAGGAGATACAATTGGTCTCTTGCAATTCTAGGTTTCGTCATGGATTCTTTTCAGCTTTAAAACATGGCATTTTAGCAGTCACTCACTTAAGTGTGGATAGAGTGTTGTTTCTATTTTTTTAAAATGATTGAAAATCAGCTAAACACCATTTTAAGTTACAAGAAACAAGCTATATAGTGTCAGTGAATGGAAAGCACTGTTTATGCTGGATAATGTTCAGAAAGTTGTTGATTCTGTTCCAAGAGGGAAGCCTCAACATCTAGTGGCTTGAGCAAAAGGCTGGGAGCGAAGAACTTCAGTGTTCTCATCCCAGCCCTGTGACAGACTTGCAGCAGGGTGTTGCCTCTCACTGCATCCATCCTGAGGCTCAATTTCCCTGTGTGGAAGATGGAAGTCATCCTGATTTAGTTGCCTCCCATGGGGTCTTTGAGGAGTCAAAGTATTACTGTGTATTTGGACCCTGCCTCTCTTTATTTCTATAGCTTCAGGGGGTAGCCAAGTTAGTCTTTACAGGATAAACTTTAAAAACAACAAATAGTCTGATAGCACTTTATAGACTAACAAAACATGTAGGTAGTATCATGAGCTTTTGTGGGCACAGCCCACTTCTCTGGTCATCTGAAGAAGTGGGCTGTGCCCATGAAAGCTCATAATACCATCTACATGTTTTGTTAGTCTATAAAGCGCTACCAGACTATTTGTTGTTTTTAAAGTTTATTTCTGTAGTTCATTTAAAAAATGTGCTGATTTGAGACCATGTTTCCCAATCATTAAAAAACAAGGAAGAGAGTCAACGTTTCAAAAGTAAGATTCATGTCACTGGTTGTATTTCTGCTGCTTGGGTCAGAATTTCCTCTCCTTTACCTATCCTGCTGTCACCCAGTACAGGTCTTTTCTCTGTGCAGAATTTCATTTTTAGATTGACAACAGATTCTGTTTCTGGTAGGTCACAAATTGCAACTCCTTCACTTTCTTGTGTCTCTTCTGTTTGTTTTTCTTCTCCTTTCCTGTTCTCTTACCTTCTCTACACTCCTTTTTTCTCTTCTGCCCTTTTCTCTCGTTCAGCTCTGCCTTGTAACTCTCATTCGCCTCTCTCCCACCCTTTGTACTCCTCCTCTGAAGTGCATTACTACTGTGAAAGATTCAGAGTGCTTGCTTTGATCACTAATTACTTGTAGTAGCTTCAATGTCTAATGCTAGTAGCGCAAGTAGTGTTTGACCTTGGAAACACTACTCACATTAGACTCCAGACCACAAAGGTTTAGTCAGTCAATATTATGTTAGACTGGTTTGTTTTAACTAGATAAATATAGGACTTTGTATACCTAAGACACTTGTATTTACATTATATATGGAGAAAATGTAGCCTATTCTGTAAATCAGTGGTCCCCAACCTTTTTAGGTTGTCGGGCGCCAGGGGGCGTGGCCGTTTGCCCGCCGGGCGCCAGGGGGCGTGGCCGTTTGCCCGCCGGGCGCCAGGGGCGGGGACCGGGGGCGCCCCCCCATCCACGCACCCGGGGACGGGGCCCCACCTACCGTGCGCCCAGGGGCGGGATCCCCCCATAGCTGCGTGCCCGGGGGCAGGGCCCCCTCTAAGGGCCGCGCGCCCGGGGCCGGCGCTCCCCGCCACCCCCTCCCTCCCGACGAGTCCCGCGCGCCCGAGGCCGGCGCTCCTTCCCCCCCTCCCGCCCCCACCAAGTGCTGCGCGCCCGAGGCCGGCGCTCCTGCTCCTCCCGCCCCGCCGAGTGCCGCGCGCCCGGGACCGGCGCTCCCCCCCCCTCCTGCCGAGTGCTGCGCGCCCGGGACCGGCGCTCCCCCCGCCGTGCGCCCGAGGCCGGCGCTCCTGCTCCTCCCCCCCCGCCGAGTGCCGCGCGCCCGGGGCCGGCGCTCCCCCCGCCGCCTCCCGCCGAGTGCCACGCGCCCGGCGCTCCCCCCGCAAGCGCCCATGCGCCATGTGCCCGGGGCCAGGCCAGCCCCGAGCACCTGGCGGGCGCATTGAAATGCCCCCGCGGGCGCCATGGCGCCCGCGGGCACCGTGTTGGGGACCACTGCTGTAAATAGAAGTGCATATTACTTTTCATCAGAAGTTAGAATACTGAGTCTAGCTAAGGGAGAGAAAAAGTACTGCTATTATTTCTATCAGCATTGTATCCAAGACCCTAATCTGCAACCAGAGCATTGTCACAAGAACCAAATCACTGCTATCTCTCTCTCTATCTTTTAGAGTATGTCTGTCTGCGAGTCTGTTTGTTCAAGAACTCCTCCTAAACGGTAAGAGCTAGGGCCACAAAATTTCATATGCAGCTTCCTCCTCTTCTATCTTAAAGCAAGGTCAGGGTTTGTTTGTGACAAGAAAACCTGAAGTGTCATGAAAAAGACTGTTTTCTACAACAAGCAAGAGAAGGGGGCTGCTGTTTAGAGGGGCACCATATGAGAGTGGCCACTAGAGGCAGCAAACGTACAGAGTTTTGAATGCTCACACAGCTTTTAACAGTGGTCTCCAACCTTTATAAGCATGAGTTCACTTTTTGAATTTGAAGTAGATCCTGGATTGCACTTAAACCCAAACACCTTTGCCCTGCCTCCTTTCCACCCCTTCTTTGAGTCTCTTCCTCCCTCTACCCCGCTCCCCGGTTCATTCCATCCTCCCTTCCCCATCCTCACTGGGGGCAGAGGGCTGGGGTGCTAGGTAGGGGGATGCAGACACTGACCTTGGGCTAAAGGATTTGGAATGTGGGAGGCGTTCTGAGCTGAGTCTGGGGCAGAGAGTTGAGGTGCAGGAGAGAATTCAGGGTGCAGGCTCTAGGAGGGAGTTTGGGTGCAGGCGGAATCAGGGCTAGGGCAGGAGTTGGGGATGCAGGAGGGGTTCAGGACTGGGGCCAGGATTCAGAATGCTGGCTGCAGCTGGACACCACTTACCACAGGTGGTTTCTGGGTGGTGGTGCAGGGGGCTAAGGCAGGCTCACCCCTACCCTGGTCCTGCACAACTCCCAGAAGCAGACAGAAAATTCTCTCCATCCCTGCCCTTCCTTCCCACCCCCCACTCTGTGTAAATGGGTTACATGGTGGGGAGAGTGGCACCCTGACCTCAGCACCCCAATTCCTCTTCTTCCTGTGCCCTGCACAGCAAGCAAGGGGTTCCTGGGGATGAGGAGAGTGCAGGAGCAGCACAGCAGTGCTGAGAGGAGCAGATGAAGTGCCAGCACTTGACAGCCTCTTGGGCAAACCTCTCAGCATCACCTGTCAAAAGTTCCAAGATCTACCAGTAGATTCCGGTCTACTGGTTGGTGACCACTGGCTTACGAGATGGGAATCTACAAAGTGTTAGCTAAATAGGTTTTTGTCTTTGTTCTAGAACAGTTGCTCTCAACCAGAAGAACATGTACTCCTGGGAGTATTCACAGGTTTTTTCAAAGGATATTCAATTCATCTACATTTGTATTTCTCAACTGGGGGTTGCAGCCCACATGGGAGTCATTGAATAGGAGGGTCACAAGTTCAGGGCTGGAATTAGGAGGTGGCAGGCAGGGCAAATGCCTGGGGTCCCATGCCATAGGGAGTCCTGCAAAGCTAAATCATATGCTTTAATTAGGAATGTAAGAGTTTAACTGGTTAACCAATAAGTGTTAGCTTATTAGCTTATCAGTTAACCTTACTAGTTGAACTCCCAGTCACTGCCGGGAGCCCATGGGAGATGCCAGGAACCAGTGGGGACGGGGCGGATGAGAGTTTTGCGGGGCCCAGGGCAGAACAATTTCGCAGGGCCTCCCTTTGGAGAAAAAATAGAAAAAAAGCGTCAAATGCGCAAATTGACGGCTATTTTCATATTAAATGTGAATTGGGTAAATTCAATAGAAACTTAATTTAGTTGGAAATTTTTTTTTATTTTAATTATATTGTAAATCATTCTTAAACAAAATTCTGCATTAATAATTAAACATTTTCATTTGCATTTAAGTCTATTATAACTGTCTAGTTCTTTTGGTAGCACATTCTTCAATTATGTCATTAAAGTCCATTTCTTTACACAGGTCGTTTTCAATCAATATAATCGAAAGACCTACAAAACGCTCCTGGCTCATAGTAGATCTTAAGTAATTCTTTATTAATTTCAATTTAGAGAAACTTCTCTCTGCCGAAGCTACTGTCACTGGACTAGTTAGAAGTATCCTAAGAGTGATATAAATATTAGGATATATGTCTTTCATATTGTTCGAACAAATTATTTTCAAACAATCATGAACTGTAATACAATTGTCTGGAATAATTCTACAAAAATTCTGCAACTCTTTGTAAAGATCTAAACCTTCAATGTCAGAGGAGTCACCATCTTGTAGATTGACATGAAGATCCATACAATGTTTTTTAGTGTGTCCTTATCCATTTCTTTGATGCTTTTCATATCATGTAGAAAACCAAATATTTTTTATGATTTTCGTACAACTCGAATCGTTTCTTCATAGAAACAAGAGCAGAATCAACAGTTATCAAAAAGTAGTTTATTCGGTATGATTCCTCTGCGTTTTCAATAGGTTCGTCATTTCCCTCATATGAAAACTTATTCGTTTTATTTGTTAGACGTTTTTCCTGAAATGTTGGATTGATGTTCAATTCATCACACATCTCTTTGGCTGTAGTTAATGCACTTTGGAATCCTGAAGATCTGTATTCCTCCAAATATGATACAGGATACTGTAAATGATTTAAAGCAATATCCATTTCTATATTTGTCTTCTGCAGAATTTTGCTGGCAGTATTTACTTTAAGTAATACATCTTACCAAATAACAAGGCTGGTTAAAAATTCATATATTCTTAGATGCTTTCTGACAGCAAGTACTTCACATTTAAGTTTGTGATTCGTTACCGTATTTAAAAGTGCACTTAAAGCATTGTCCAATCCAGTTGTTTGAAATCGAATTGCTTTAATGCTTTCAATACGGCACTCCCATCTAGTTTCCGAAAGTGGTTTTGGTGAAAGTAGAGGAGCATGTCTTTTAAATACATCCCACCTTGCTGTTGACACGGCAAAAATTGTGTAAACCCTTTGTATTATCCCGAAAAATGTCACCGCTTGCGTGGACGATTTTGCAATATCTCCCAACACTAAATTCAAATTGTGACAAGCACAGGGTACATAAAAGGCTCTTCGATTTTCTTGTAAAATTAAAGCCTGCACTCCAACATTTTTACCCCCATTGTCATAAGCTTGTCCTCGACAGTCCTTTAAATCTAATCCTACATCTTGGAGTTCATTTTTAACCTTTCTGCTAACCCTGTTCCTGTTGTATCATCAACTAAAAAATTGATAAACTTTTCATCTGTTTTAAAATCTTGATTTTTCTATATTCACAAATTGGAGTATCATCGATAATTGTTCTTGGTGACTGACATCAGGAGTACAATCTAATATTATTGAATAATATTTTGCCTGTTTTACTTCATCAATTGTGTGTTTCTTAACTTTTTCAAATATTGATATAATTAATTCATTTTGAATTAAGTGACTCAAAAAATGGTTTCGAGTATCCTTTTCTGTAAAATGGTATACATGTTCTGCCATCACTGGGTCGAATTTAGCTAATAATTCAATTATTCCCAAAAAATTTCCATTATGGGATTGAAAAAGTTTTTCAGTTTTTCCTCTGAATGATACATTTAGACTCGCCATAAATATAATTATTTCAGCTATACATTTGAAAACTGCAACAAGTCTGTTTCTCTTTTTCTATCATGCTTTGCGTCATCTTATTGATAGTTACTTTATTCTTCAAACGTTTTTGTCCATTTAATCATTCCTTCACGATGATTCTGTAAATTTTCATGCTCTTTTAATCTTTCAGCCAAATGTTTCCAGTCATTGAAACCGCCAGTGGCAAGGGCAATTGGAATTGGTGCAAACAATTTGCAGCTAAAGCAGTACACAGTATCTTGAAGTAAAGAATAAACTAACCACCTTCTTTCCATCATTTCTCCATTGTTTAATAATCTGGAGTAATGATTTGCTGAAAAAGATCTGTTTTTTTCATCTCTAGGAAATTTAAAACTTTTTATTTGTACGGGTCCTTGCTCAGCAATAAACAACCTGACTTTATCAGTTAGAATAGTTGGCCATTTTGCAGGGTCGGTTAAGCTACTTTTCGGGGCACATTCTAACTCACCATTTTCTTCTTCTGATGAAAGCTCTTCTGAATACTTGGAATCAATTTCGGCAAGATCTTTGCTACTAATGTTGACTTCAGCTATTGCGGATTCTTCTAAAAAAAGTGGATGATTTTGTTTTAGTTTGTCTAATAACCTTGATGTTATTGCAGTTAATGGGTCATCTGGCAGATCTGGTGCCATTGAAGACGAAGTGAACGTTGATGTTAATGGCAGATTTTGTTCTGTTGTCGCAATTGAAGTTGGAGTAAATGTGGATAATTCCACAGAATCTACTTCTACTGGATCTGAATGTGATGACAGTGACGATGATTGGGACTGTTGTGGTTCTTCATCTCATTTTTTTGTCTTTTGAACAAATTTTTCCATAGTACCTTTTAGATTGAGATCACATTCTTCAAGTTTTCTTTTCTTCTTTAATTTTTGGCTTCCTGACAAATATTTTCAACCTGCATCTCTCGCTCTGCTAGTCATTTTATAAGTTGGGGTTGTTGGCAAATGTACACTTATAAAATTTGTATTTATCTGTAAAAAAAAAAAAATGGAGTGAGTGACATGGGGCATGCGCCACGAACACAACCAATGGGTAGTAGTGTATGTGCAAATCAGTTTCAATGTGTCACCCCTTGCGTATTCACATTACTCTATTACACATGTTTAACATATCAATGTTAAATGTTCATTCTTTAAAAAATTAGCTAATAGCACTTTTCAGGTCTCTCCTCCATGTCTGTCTCTCTCCTCCTCCTCCTGCCTCTCTCTCTCTCTCTTTCTCTTCTCCTCCTGCCTCACTCTCCTTTTCTCCTTCTGCCTCATTCTCTCCTTTCTTCTTCTCCTCCTCCTGCCTCAGTTTCCTTCTGCCTCACTCTCTCTCTCTCTCCTTCTTCTGCCTCCTCCTCCACTGACAGAGCCCCAATGGCGGTTTGCACCGGCTGAGCGGTGCAGAGCCGAGTGCCAGGGCGGGAGGCGAAGGGGGCGGGGCAGTGACTTACGCGGCTGGGGGGGGGGGGGGGGCAGGACCTGGCGCTTCTATCACGCGGTTTGCCTCTGCCATGGCCCTCAGCTGCGTCCTGTGCTGCGCAGCCGTGACATCACGCGGGAGCAAGCGGCGCCGGTGCAACCCGCCGTTTGGGCTACGCGGGAGTAAGCGGCCGGTTCAGCCCGGCGCGGGGTCTACTGGAGCGCGGGGCCCGGGGCAGCCGCCCCGCTCGATACCCGCCGCTGAGTGGGGATGTGCGAAGCTCGCAAGGCTGGCAGGCGGAAAAGCCGTTATCCATGGAACTGATTAAAATTCAGTCGGTTACGCGGTTCCTGTGGCTTTTTTTTTTTTTTTAATGTTTCCATCCCTCTCTTTCACCCTGCCGCCTGGAGTTCCAGCTTCAAACAAGGCTCATAAGTGAGAAACCGGCTCCAGTGGCGCACTGAGATGTAAGTGAAATGTTTCTATTGCAAACCATGTATTTTATACTTGTGTGATAAAAAGAGACAGTTAGCTATTCATCAGCACTAGCGGGCGGCCACACTGTTGTAGTTTTATGTCTGATTGTGTCAGCAAGTAGTTTTTAAGTGAGGTGACACTTGGGAGTATGCAAGATAAATCTGACTCAGGAAAGGTGAGAACCCCTGTGTTGGAGGCTGTAGAGGCTCCCCCTGGTGTTTGATACATAGTCGAGTTCGTTAGTTCATGATTTTGCTTACCACAGAACCTTTGTAACTAAATAAAATCATCGAAGACCATGGATCCAGATCTTTTTGGATTGGGCTTTTATGAAAAAGACTGATGAGTGTTAAAAGAGCGTTGTGTCTGGGTTATGAATGAATGAATGGTTTCTTATTTTTTCAGGTGAAACAATAGCTGAAATCTGATCGTTTTAAAGATCCTGAAAATATTCAAAAGCCACTGGTGTTAGTTAATATTGGTTATTTTAAAAGACAGAATTAGATTATTTGAAGTATGCCCTTGCTTACAAGTGCTTAGAGATTAGAAATGGACAAGAATCTCTCTCTCTGGGCTCGTCTAGACTACGCAGAAGATTCAAAAGAGGATATGCAAATTCTGCGGGAATTTGCATATTTTCTTCTGATATGCAAGTAGTCGGGGCGTGACTTTTTGGCATCTCCCTCCCCTTTCGAAATGCTGCTCTTACTCCAAAAATGAGGTTTACGTGGCTTTTGGGAAAAAAATGTGCTGAATGACAGTACATGAGACTCTATGATCCTAGTAGACAAGTCACAGGACAGGGAATCAGGAAACATGTGCCCACTCTTGGCTATGTGACCCTGTTCAGAGGTATGTCTGTGCTACTATTGCCTTTCTTATTTTTTTTGTCTGAAAAGCACGGATTGTTTCCATTACCTGTATACGGTGCTAGCATGATGGGGCCCCATCATTTTAATATTTGAGCACCTCACCATCTTCAACTTACTTACTCCCACAACACCCAAGGGAGGTAAAGAAGTTCTTTTATGCCCATTTTTCAGATGGAGAAGTGAGGCACAAGTTGATTAGGCCCAGAGCCTCAAATACCTTTGAGGAGTTGGCCTAACTGACTTGTCCAGGTCATACAGGAAGTCTGGCTCAGCAGTGAATTGAACTCCGTGTCTAGTAGCCCAGTTTAGCACTCTAACCACTAGACAATCACTCCTCAGCACAATTCAGTGCACGGAGAGGCCTCTGTGAGGGGGTAGTTCAGTCTCTGCCCAGTCAGTCTTCAGCCACTGCAGACAATAGTGCTAATTAATGACAAGAATTGTTAATTTTGTGGGTTGGGCTGTCTGTTGGAAAGTGCATAAACACATTTCACATGGGACCATTATAGCCATCAAATGATAGCCATTTTTAGTCATGATTGAATTTGAAATGGCAGAATAGAGTTAAAAGCCTTCATCTCATTAACTACCTTGATTCACGTGACTCCACAGATGCTGTTTAAATACTGCAAAGGAAGTCATATTTTAAATTTACTCTGGAAATGTTTCACTAGGAGAATTGTGGGTACATGGCACCTTGTTTTTCACATTGACCAAAGTAGAAACTGTATCAATTAAACAGATTATGTACCCAACTAAAGTTTATTATATCGCAACACAAAATGAAAACAAAATCAAATACTCACAAATGAAATAACTTTTGTCTCAGCACACCCTTTTATTGCATAAGAAATAAAGATATTTATAGAGATGTAGAAATGTCATCATGTGTATGCATGATTGAAATCCATAACCTGTTTCTCCTTACTTACACCAGCTTTACATAGACGTAAAACAGACTTCTGTGAGTAAGTCTGATTTCAATGTAGTGACTGCTAATTCACACAGGAGAGAAGCAAGATTAGTGTCAGATGTATGTTTCCCTTACCTACCTATCATACCAAAGAATATTTATTGCAGAAATATTTCTGCTGTGTACAGAGTTATTCCCGTTAATAATGGTATCCTGACCCTACCTGCAGCAGAAATGAAAATCAAGCAATGCTCAATACGTACATTTTTTTCATTTGCATCATGAGGGTCAGGCAAATTTTTGAATTTTTTCTTTTGTATCTCTTTATTATTTTACATGTTTTCCTTTCTGTTCAGTGCTATGTAGTATAGTTAGCTATGCTGGCATGGTGCATGAAAAGGATGAGTGGAATTTCTTTTCTAAGCCCAGCCCAAATATTTCAATTGTACCAACCCTTCCCAGGTTTAAAAATAAGTGATTAGACTTGGTATGGAACACCATTCATATATGTTTAATTTGGTTTTCATTTTCCAATGCTATTGGCACGCAAGGATTTCAGTGCAAGATTCAACTTTTGTTCACAGGCAGAAGGTGTAGTTGTGAAACAAAATTCTTACTTTTTCTTTTCCTGCCTGCCCCCCTCCACAAAAGGGAGCTCAGTCCCCAGTGGCCTCTCACATGCCACGAAATACTGGATCCTCTCCTTCATGTTCGTGAGCAATGCCTATATAGCTGTATTCCGTCTCAACTCTTAAACAAGAGTAAGATGTTGCCACATTAGTAAATTGAATGGAATCACAGTCCTTAAGGGTTACAGTTAGACTTCCAGCTCTGAGCAAAAGGGGCTAGTCTGACAAGCATCTACCCAGAAGCAGCCCCAGGGAGTTCTTGTGACTGAAAGCACCTTATAATTCCTCCCCCCCTTCCTTCTTCCTTTTAAGAATAGGCAAGCTGCTACTAGCTTTTACTTGCTTTAATTACTGCCTTCTCTGCCCTACCTTTGCATTGGCTCAGCTACTCTGGCCAGCGAATGGTGGGGCGTGGGGGGAGGTTGATTAAAGCTCTACCCATTCTTCTAGGGTGGGATGAACTAGATAATTAGTCCTGTTTATTCCCACATGCCTGAATCCAATATTTGGATAATCTGGGGGAGGGGGGGGGGAGAAGGGAATAGGGTTTTATTTCTTTGTGCAGGTTTGAAGTCAAAGTCCCTCTTATTTATTTATTCTTTGATCAGCCCAGTTTGGTCAGTTTCACTTTGTGGCTCTCATACACGAAGTAGCCCATGGCGATGTGTTTGGGTCCAGCAAATTACCAGAGCAGATGATTTTGAAGAATTTTGTTCTATTAACTGCTTGGCTAGTAAAAGCTCCTGTTGAATTTAAGGAAGACTGTTATTGGTGGATAATGCCATCTCCATGTGGGAAGAAAAGGCACCCAGCGGTGCTCAAATAAGATACTGGTAGGCCCCTGATCAAGGAGTCATCTCTGGATGCTGATAATCACTGATTATCACCATGTCTCTGACTTTCCTGTTTCAAGGAGCATTACTGTGAGGGTTATGGCTTGGCAGCTCTGACTTTTTCTGGGGTCATGTTCCTTTGGACTCTTTCACTGTGGTTTTAGATTTGTATTTGGCACACAATGGGTGGAGGACCAAATACCTGTGCTGGATTCTTTTTTAGTTCTTGTGGCTGCATTTGATACCAATCAAATGGGTAGAATTGTTGATCCTAGTAAGAACAGATGGAATTGTGTTTTTGAGAGGTCTCAGAGGGTGGACCCATGGGATGCGGGAGCTGGGATGCTGTATTGCCTTACTGCTCATCTGTCCCAACAGCTCTCTTCAAGTGCCATACCACAGGATTCTGTATTGTCCTCAGTCTGGATCAACGTGTACAAAAGCCTGCTGGAGGAACTCGCTAGGTAGTTTGGTTTCAGGGTCATTAAAATGCTGTGAACTCAGCTCTGAATTTTGGTGAAATCCTGGCTCCATACAGATAAATGGCAAGACTCTTATTGAAATCAGTGAGGCCAAAATCCATCCCCTGTGTTTATCAGGGAAGGTGCAGGCACATAGTGCTATCCCTTGACACCTTTTGTCTAGTGTCCCTGAAGGACAGCTACCTGACACGCAGGCACACAGCTTTGCATTGTATGTGCCAGCTGCACACACAGTCATGCAGCCACAGGGAAGTTCTGATCAATTGTGCTTTTCTGTCACCTCCTTTTGAGAGTCTCTTCTCTCAGATCCTGGCCTGACCACAGATCTCCATATCTTTGTCGCTGCTGTGGATGAGGCACCATCTGAATGTCCCCCTCAATGCTTCCATGTAACCCTGACCTGTTGTTCTGCTAGTGGTGTCTGGCTTGTAACATGTTACATCTCAGCAGCAGTTTGCAGTCTGCTGCAAATAGTAGTTCAAGACAATGTTCCCTGTAATCTTTTCCATTCGTGTGTGGAGTAAATGTGTATGTGCACTGAGGTATGTGCCAATGTGCACCACTGGTAGAAACAAAAAAACCTAGCTGTGGGTGCTTTACTAATCAGCTGGGCAGCATTTGAATCTCCGAGTGGCTGAACAAGTGCATAGCTTACAGGGAACACTGGTTCAGGGTGTTGGTTTTTAATAAATAAAGCCCTATAAAGCTGCAGGTCATAGCCAGCTTAGTGGCTGCTTCTCTCCTCACTTACTTTCCTAGTGATTCAGACCAAATGATTTGTTCCAGCTAACAGTCACAGGATTTAAACATCTCTGTACAGGAAATACAATCTTGTCAATGAAATACCCTTGGTTCAGATTAGGGATGTTAAATTTAGGTTAATCAACTAGTCGACTAGTCAATGGAATTTCCATCAACTAGTTGATTAGCTGGTAAGCGGGGGAGCCGTAGCGGGGTTTACTCCTGGCCCCGGGAGCCAGCTCTTAATACATTAAAAAGACTGTTGCGCAGCTGGGAGGACCCAGCATGAGCTGGGCATCAGCTGTCTGGACTGGCGCCAGGTCTCCCCCGCTGCAATTCTGCTTTTTAAATGTATTCAGAGCTGGTAGGCTCTGAATACATTTAATAGTTAGAGCAACTGCGGGATTAGCTCCCGAAGCCGGGAGCTAATCCTGCTGTGGCTTCCCTGCTTATTGACTAATCGAGTAGTTGATTGACAATTCCATCAACTAGTTGATTAATCTAAATTTACCATCCCTAGTGCACAGCAGGGAGGACCCGGCACAAGCTGGGAATCAGCTGTCCCGGCTCGCACTGGGTTCCCTTCCCTTCTTCCCTCCCCACTGCACTCTGCTTTTTAAATGTATTAAGAGCCGGCAGGTCTGGTTTGTAGACATTTTGGGAAGCTCAGTTGGGCTGTTTGTTTAATCAGGTTTTCCATGGTTTACTTTGCCTTTCAGAAGGCTGTTGAATCTTAAAGATATCAGAGCGTCGCTTTTGTATAATTAAATTATGCTAATTAATAGATGGGCATAAAGATCACAATTATTACACTATAGAAACTGAAACTAACTAAACAGAAGATTTTCACTTACTTATTAAAAAAAAGCATGAACACTTCTATTCTTATAGGACAAGGTGATGGGAAGGGTTTTTATGATAATTGTCAATTTAATTAGATATTTGGTGGCCCCAATAAGTCTTTAGCATTTTCTTTATTTTTTCATCAAATTTGTACTTTACTGACCTGATTGTTTTGACTCTGATCATGAATTCATTCGTTTAAACTGAGCTGTAGTGGCTAATTTCAGCTGTCTATAACTAATTAAGAAATTTATTCCTGTGCAATTTATAGTTATAAAGAGTAACACTTCTCCAAATGAAAACAAAATAGATGTCTTTCTTTTTTTATACAAAATTTATTAAGCAAATCAGCACCTAGAAATGCAGATGAAGTAGGGTATTTCCTAACAGTGGCACTGGCGTTTCATCATTACGGGACACTGGCACGCCGCCACCTCTATTGTAGTAAAGTTGCCCATTTCATTCACTCATTACTGCTTCGTTAACGTTTTTAAATAAGTTGGTTTGTGTAATTTTTTTAACGTGTGTTTGAATGGGAATTAAGAATGAATTATAATTGCTGATTTAAAAGGATGATTAAATTGTAAAGAGGGGTGTATTTTTGTCCTAACACCTCTGATTTTATTTCTTGCAGGGGAACATAGACCATCATGCAAAATCACAGTGATATATCTGCTCTTTCAGAGTCTAATCTAGCTCACAATGAAGAAGCCTCTAAGCTACAAAGTTTAGGCAGTAACTCAAATTGGAGGGTTGTTTTATGGACACTGGTTTGCTTCTGCATATTTTAGACACATGAGTCAGTGATGCAGTTAGGATCCAAATAAATGTAGGTTTGTTTAGAGATGGAGTTTTGATTCAGGCCCTTCTCCAGTCTCAGGATGTTTGAGTGTTTGTGCAGATACTGGAAGGTAACTGGTGCTGCCTCCGTGATAAATAAGCCTGCACCAGAGAAAGAAAGGTGGAAATGCTGCAAAATCATCTGGTGGAGGAAATGAGTATTCATCTACTGTACTGCACGGCTACGTCTAGACTGGCATGATTTTACGCAAATGCTTTTAACGGAAAAGTTTTCCGTTAAAAGCATTTGCGGAAAAGAGCGTCTAGATTGGCACGGACGCTTTTCCGCAAAAGCACTTTTTGCGGAAAAGCATCTGTGCCAATCTAGATGCGCTTTTCCGCAAAAAAGCCCCGATTGCCATTTTCACGATTGGGGCTTTTTTGCGCAAAAGAAATCTGAGCTGTCTACACTGGCCCTTTTGCACAAAAGGACTTTTGCCCGAACGGGAGCAGCATAGTATTTCCACAAGAAGCACTGATTTCAGACAGTAGGAAGTCAGTGTTCTTGCAGAAATTCAAGCGGCCAGTATAGACAGCTGGCAAGTTTTTCCGCAAAAGCTATTGCTTTTGCGGAAAAACTTGCCAATCTAGACACAGCCCATGAGTCTTAGGACTTTCCATCCATTTCCTCTACCCAGGGCCATGTGTCCTCCAAGAGAATCTAGCTCAGGCGAAATAAAATAAATGCTTACCTGCTGCAGGTTGCTCTTGGGGATCTTGGAACAGGAGCAGGGTTCAAGCCCTGAACTCTGGCAGGCGTGCCCCAACTCTTGAACGTCTCAAGATTGTTGTAGGTGCCCATAAGTTGGTCACCTCTGATTTATATAATACTATGAGTATGTGGCATTTCTTCAGCATTGTCTTTTGTTTCTTTAATTTGCCAGAAATTAAGTGATACCGACATCTTCATGCTTGATTTCTGTTGGATTAACATGGGAGGCAAAAGTCAAAAACAGTGGGCTTTTGGGGATGGGACTGGCTGTCTTGGGGAGATAGTATGTATTTCACTGCTACTTCAGTGGCTCAATGCAGTTCACTTTAATAGCTAGCAGATGAGAATTATTTGATGTTGGTGTATATGAATTAAGTCGGTACCCTAAGAGCTGGATTTTGGCTATGTCTATACTGCAATTAAAAACATGTGGGTAGGTCATCCAGCTGACTTGAGCTAAGGGCTATTTAATTGCAGAGTAGACATTTGGGTTTGAGCTGGAGCTCAGATACTAAGACCCTGTGAGGCAGGAGAGTCCCACAGCTCAGGCCAGAAAGTCTGAAGTGCAGATAAACAGCCCTTTCCTGAAGCTTTGGGAGCCCAGGTCAGCTGGTATGGACCAGCTGCCGGTGTCTAATTACAGTGCAATTACAACTTTAGTGATTGGGCATGTACTTCACAGAGCTTGCCTTTGTACATGCTGCAAATAGGTTTTTAGAGATGTGAAAGTGTAACTGTGTAAATGGTTAACAGATGAGCCTGGGCTCATCTGTTAATGGTCACAGTTATACTGAGGCTCCCAGTATGTGTGGGAAGCTAGCTTAAAAGCCAGTTCCCAGCATGCACTAGCTCCAGGGGCGCCACCTGCCATTGCGCACTGCTGCTTCTGATACAGCAGGGTGTGGGGTGACAGGTGGGAACAGACTGCTGCTCCACATGTAACCATGTAACTGCTGACATTTTCTCTGTATTAGAGGCTGCAGAGTGGGGGGTGGAGGGGCAAGGGAGGCTGCCACGAAGCAGCCTCTGTCTGTGGTGGCCGGGGGCTCACTGTGGACAGAGGCTGGTCCGTGGCAGCAGCCCCTATTCCTAGGGTGGGGTCCCCTCTATGGGAGGTGGAGCAGCCTCTGTCCACGGGGAGCTTGGACCCCCTGCGGATATGGGCTGCTGCCACCGTGTGCTGCTGACTCTGTATCAGATTCAGCAGCATGGGGCAGCAGGCAGCCGGTCTGCATGGGAAGCGAGTTTTTAAACTGGCTCTCTTCATGGACCAGCTTCCACCTGACACCTTGCGCTGCTGTCTCTGCGCAGCAGTGAGGGGTGGCAAGGGGTTCCCTGGGATTGGGGCCCAGGAGTGCCCTGGCTGCCAACCCTGACCCTGGGGACTATTGAATAGTCATGTAACCACTAAGATTTCATGCAGTTACTCGACTATTCAGTTACATGATATCTAACATCCCTAGTTGACACCGGCACAAAGCTTGCAGTCCTGCCACACACCTGTTGGGACTGTGACCTGCAGAGCTTGTTCAGGTGGAGCTTGCTGAGTCATGTTTTGGCTCACTAAGTATTTAAGGATAATTTTACGATGCCTTTTAGGGCTTTTTTACACAGTTTTGGGTCACTTTAAAATATTAATTTAAAAACTGACGCAAAGCCATACAACTCCCCAGTATAGCTGTCATACCAATATAAAAGGTGCTTATCTGGCATAATTTATTTTCATAGGATTACAGATGTGTAGTTTTTCAGCCTAACTCTCATTCAAGTGAGGGCTTAATAGAGGAGGAAATTGGATGAAATTGTCTGGTCTGTTATACAGGAAGTCAAGGTGGCAGCTTCTGGACTTAAAATCAGTGAATGTGAAAACTTCACTCTTTATCCTTAATATTGGGAGAGCTTTTCAAAAATAAAAAAGGTTGAATCGATGCCTAGTCTCAGTGACATTCAGTGGGAATCAAGCACATGAGTCCCAGTTGTGTTTTATGAGGGAGATTTTCAAAAGCTTCTGTTGAGTCCCAAGCCTGTGCTTCTGTGATGAGCTTTGTCTTTTGTATGAAAGTATCAGAATAAAGACAGCAACAGAAGAAAAAAGGCACCTTGTAAAGATAAGACAGAGTTTTGAAAAGATAAAATGGTAATAAAAAGAGAATACCTTGGCCATTAAAGCGTGAAAAGGTTTTTAGAGATGATCTCTCCATTTTGTATTGCCATCTAGTTCCATTCAAAATACCACATTGTTCCATAAACAAAGCACTATGTGTTATCTCTTGCAGGAAATACATTTCCTTAACTAGGCAAATTCTGTCCTGGGAGAGATGCCCATAGATTTTTGGGGAGGAAAAAGGCACCTGACAAAGACAAGGCGGATAATAGGCATGTGACTGTACAAAGATGGAGTCTGCCACAAATAAACTAGAACCTACTTGCTTACAGATATACAGAAACGAGGTAAACTGACTTTCACTTGAGGATTGGCAAATATGCCATATCTGACAAATGACTGCTTCCTGTTCACTCAAGGATGTCGATACATGTACAGGAGTCTGAGTCCTGGACAAATGAAAAATAATATTTAGCAATTATATAGTGCTTTATAAACATTTGGCCTGATCTTGCCATATCTTGATCATGCCGTGTGTGCTATAGTAGGCTTTTATTTTTTTGTTTTTTGAACTCCAGGATGTTTCCTACAGTGCCACAATTAACCACTCTGGCCAGTGCTTTGAACTTGGCTGCTCTGCAGCCACATAAACAGGCAAACAGAAATTTTGCCCTCCGCTTTGCAAACCCTGGGAACTTTAAAATCCATGTCCTGCTGGCTGGCTCAGCATTGAGTGCTCCCCATGGCATCTTTTCAAGGAACCAGGAGTGGTTATTGCTCAAGATGCTCTCCTGCTTGGAGCACCTCAGAGCTTTTGGATCTTATCAGTGTGTGGCATGAAGCATCAGTTTAAGCACAACTGAGAGTGACCCACCCTATTGCAGTGTGTGTGAGGGAGGGTGTAGCAGTGGCACAAGGTGACCGTATTTCTGTCAGCTGGCTAAGCCCTGCCTGGGTCTGCATTATGTCCAAACGGGGTTGATGCACATAGAGCTATCAATAGAATCTTGCTGGGAGATGGTGTGGAAGCTTTGCCTGAGGTACTTATTAATTTTGTCATAGAGATTCCATGGCAGGGATGCCTTTTCCCTCTCTTCCCCCCCCTACCCCACGCCATGACACAACACTCTCCTCAACCATCCCTCATGCTGTGCTACCAACATCTAGGCAGCACAGGGTTGGGCGTAAAGAGCGGCGTGCTGCCCTGCTCAGATCCAGATGCAGAGTCTGGGTCTCCCTGTTAACCTTCAGCAGCGAGATGTCAGCCAGAGTTATGACAGCCTGTGGACAAGCATAGCATTATTACAAATGATGTCCATCTACACAGGAGCGGCCTGAGGCCGGCTGCAGCAGCTAGCACCCCAGGCAGAATGTGCGATCGGTGCCCCTGCCTGCATGGCTGTCGATGACAGGATGTCGTCATCGGGCGCCCCGTTGAAGGCTACGCCCTAGGCAACCGCTGAGTCTGTCTGTGTTCACGGGCTGCCCCTGCATCTACACATGCTGAACAAGTGTGGACTGTACTCTCTTGGAGTTCTGTGCTCAACTTTCCTTCCCCCTCTGTCCCTCCCACCTTTAAACTAACCATGGTCAGAGTGCCTGGAGAGATCTGTGTTTGCCTCTACGATAACAGGAGAAGTGGCTGCTTTTGTTCAGAGAAGTGTAAGTTAATGAAATGTTTCAGTCTTTATCAGGAGCAGTACAGTCACTCTATTGTTAAGTTACTTTTCCAGACCAGACCTCAAGAAGGCAGACCTGTTCCCCCATTGACAGGTTCCGTCAACTCATGAAAAGACCTCCAAGGTCCAGAAAGGATCTAGTGAAGGATATTTTGCAGCATTCAATGCTTCAAATCGAGAAAAGGGAAGAAAGACAGACCCGGGAAATGAAAGCAAGGACAGACACCACTGATGGGATGCTAAAATTCCAGGCAGTCCAAACTGAGATGCTGAAGTGTCTTATCAAGATGCAGAGCAAACAGAACCAAAGACTTCCCTGGCAGCATATGCTAAATTCTTTACTCAGCAACCCTCCCTCTGTACCCACACGGAAGGAGTGGCACATGGAAAATTTTGGAGCTAGCAGCCCTCCCTCTACAGCCACACACTCCTTTTCACTGTCGGGGTGGGTTTTTTTTTTTTTTAAACCAGGACATTCCACTCCCTGACATAGCAGTTGTGACTTTGACAGATGGACATTAACACAGTTATGAGGATTTTCAATAACTCTTACCCTCCCTGACCACTGAGCATTCACTCTTGGTGTGCAGCTGTGATTGAAAGGGATCAATCAAGACAAAGCTGATGCAGGTTTCAATAAGTTTATTTTGTGTGACACAACCTACACCAGTCGCCCTGGTCCCTGTGGAAGCCTGTAACATCCCTGGGTTTAATGGGAATGCCTCACTCAGGATAAGCAGTGGGATGTGGTATAAAAGCAACCCCAAAATACAGAAATGTCAGCACCCCTTATTGTCAACATTATTCCTCAGAGCCGCTCTGATATTGATGGCCACCCTAGGGGCTCCTCTGACAGCCCAGGTGTCTGGCTGTTCAAACTGTACGCCCAGCTGTTGTGTCTCAGTGTTCCATCCACGGCAAACACTTGACCCTTATTCTCTTACAAATGATGTAAGCAACAGCATGCGGGCACCACTATTGGAATATGATCCTCCATAAGGTCTAGCCTGCCATAGAAACACCTCCATCTCCCTTTCAGTCTGCCATTAGCCTGTTGTTGAACCACTCTTTACTGCTGTCTAGACGCCCTGTGTAAGGCTCCCTGAGCCAGGGCTGTAAGGGGTTAGGCATGTCACTAGGATCACTATGGGCATTTCCACATCCCGCATTGTAATTTTGTGATCTGGAAAAAAACAGTCCCTGTCTAGAGATTTCTGTAGGCCCCTGTTCCGGAAGATGCAGGCATCATGTACCTTTCCAGACCAAACCTGCATTTATGTCTGTGAAATGCCCATAGTGATCCACAGGTGCCATCAAGAAGCACCCCTTCCAATTGGTTTATTCTGTGACAAGATGGAGTGGAGCTATAATAGGAATATGTGTGCTATTGATTGCCTTGCCCCAGTTTGGAAAGCCCATTTCTGCAAAGCCAGCCCCTATATCATCCACATTCCCCAAAGTCAGTCTTGACCATCAAAATGTAATTTATTGCCCTGCACACATGCAGAAGTGCTGCCCCAATGGTAAACTTCCCCGCTCTAAATTTGCAACTAAACGGTAGCAATCGGGAGTCGTCAGCTTCCATAAAGCAATGGCAACATGTTTCTCTCCTGAGAGAGCAGCTCTGCAGTTCAGGCGTCAGCTCAGCACACAGCTCCAAGAAGGTTGCATTCCTTATCTTGAAGTTCTGTAGCCACTGCTCTTTGTCCCACACCTGCATGACCATGTGATCCCACCACGCAGTCCCTGGCTCAAAAGTGATGCTCTTCTCTGCACAGCTGCTCTATGGCAGCCAAATGCAAATGTGAAGTCACTCACACTGTCATCCACATCCAAGTCTTCTTCCTCTGAGTGTAAGTACAGCAATAGCTCTTCTGCAATGATTGGTGTCCTAAGCATATTGAACACAGCATAGAACAGGGGTGGGCAATAATTTTTGGCTGGGGGCCATTTCAAAATTTTTTGAAGTAGCTTCGGGCCACCCCAACAGGGAGGAACTTAAACAAGAAGGGACGGGGTCTAAACAAGATGAGTCGGGGCTACCCCACCCTCAGACTGTTATTGGTCTGGGGGTGGGAGAGCCCCTTTGGGCCCCCTTCCTACTAGGCACCCATGCCCTGGAAGAGGCTTGACATGTCCCCCATCCCCAGGCCAATCAGGATCTGGGGGCGGGGAGCGCGAGAAACCTCCTCCCGCCCTGTGAGGAGCACGTAGCACTTTGAAGTGCCGTAGGCTCCTCGCAGAGCCGGGGCAGAGCGAAGGAAGCTTCACACGGCTCCCCCGCCCCCAGGTTCTGATTGGTCTGGAGACGGGGGAGCACGCAAAGCCTCCTCCGCTCTCCCCTCTCCCTCCCACCCTGTGAACAGTGCACGGTGCTTCAAAGTGCCACGTGCTCCTGGCAGGGCGAGAGGAGGCTTTGCATGTTCTCCTGCCCGCAGGCCAAGTAAGGCCTGGAGGCGGGGGAGTGCGTGAAGCCTTCTCTGCTCTGCCCCCACCTTTCGAGCAGCGCAGAAGCATTGTGGTGAAGGCTTCGGGTGCTCCCCCATTCCCAGGCCCTAATTGGCCTGGGGCAGAGGAGCAGCAGGGCTTCTGCGGGCCAGATCCACCCGCTTTTGTACATCCCTGGCATAGAAGAAAAGTCTGGGATTCATGATTTCTCATAGCAGATGCTGGAGTACACAGCAAGAACTGTCAGTTTTAAATGGCACAAAAATAAGCTGGAAGCGCCAGGAAGGCTATGAATTGAAGAGATTGATCATTTTTTCCTTTCCCAAAATGCCTTGTGCTACATTGAGTGTTCCCAAAATGCCTAGCAACTCATGGTGATGCCAGGCACTCTGGGATGCATACTGTCATTGCTTTGCTCTTTCTGTCGATGGGGGCACTATCAGTGTGGTCATGATATGTCGACAGAATGGCAGTGTAAACATGATTTGGCAACTCTCTTCTTGGTGACTTTTGCATGTTGACAGTACTTTCATCGCCAAATATTTCCAGAGTAGACATAGCCTAAAACCATAAACTAAAGACGCTGATGGATTATGAAGCATTCTGTGTACATTAAACCAAGTTCCAATGATGGTACTCTTTGATCCTAAACAATGGATAAAATCTCTGAAATTAACCATACGTCCTTTCCTAAATAGTCAGCAGATGCTCTAGTCAACATATATCCATCCTTGACAGTTTCACCATCAGCTTAAGTGGGGCAGAGGTATGGCTTTCTGTGCCAACAGTATATTTTGCCCAAAACTCTTAAAAGACTAGGATTTTCCAAATGAATAGTTGGGAGCATGCTTATATATTGTAGGCAGGAGAGGGGCAGGCACAATTTCTGCTCTTAGTGGGATCAAACTAGTGAGACACTCAGTTCTTTGTACATGGTGATGAGTGCTCTTAACTTCCGAGGGTGTTAGTGGGTCCTCAGCCTAACAGAGAGCTCTCAACACTTTGCAAAAATGAACACGTTTTCCTTCATGCACGTAACTTGAGCTTTGTGCTAGAGAAAAGAGGAAACTCTGGGATTCTTTGTTCAGGATGGTGAAATGTACTGGGTCACTTTAGAAACCACTATCTCTAGCCTACATACTGAGGGACACAGTCTGTGCCGTACAGTGCTATGACAGGGTCTATCAAAATTGTAGCTCCAGTAGTATTTGAGATATGCAGACTGTTTGTTTGCTTTATTTTCTGTACGGGGCATTGGAATGTCACAGTTGCATCATATCGCACTTTAATAAATAATCGACAGAGGAGTAGGTCCAAAGGGCTTTTAGCTTGTTCTCATTGTGCTGCTATGTATGGAGAAGTGCAAGGGATTGTTCATGATTTCTGCTGCAGTGCTTCCACTTGCTGTGCTATGGAAGAGTTAGTTTTGTTTTTTCCTTGAGTAATCTAATCTCAGTTATGAGCAACCATGTCTGTGTGAATCATTTTGTTTGAGCCTATAACTGTGTGTACAATTGTCTTAACAGACTATGGATCCAGGACAGGAATTGAATCATTAATAAAGGGAAAAGTAAATAAATCAGATGATTGCTAAGTTGATTTATATTTAAACAGGTTAGTTCTATGTAATCTGCACAGGTACTGTTTTTTTCTTCCTTGTAAATGGTAGCTCTCTGTGGTCATTTATACGTGGTGATATTTACTGCCTGCATATGTATGGAGTGAAAGAAGTGCTATCTGACAGTAGCATAGCATTCTGGTGACCATTTCATCCTATGGGCATGTTCAGCATAAAGTACAGTTTTCAGGCATTCTATTGGGTTTCTTGTACAAATTGGTCAGTCTAAATGCAGATGGTATCAGTCACATCATTTACTAACTTTGGGGGGTCAGAGCATTGATTAAAAGGCAGCCACTTGGCACTGCACCACCAACTTCCACCTTCCAAAGCTGTATATTTGGCTAGGGAAGGATTATTCCAGCATAAGGGTGAACCAAGATGGTGTACAACTGATATCGGGGCTCCTCTGTCATGTACCTGGTTTAATTCAAATCTTGCATCCTGAATCCAGATGTGTCCTTGTTTGATTTTCTGGCTTAGGCTCATGGTCCTTTTCTGGCACTCCATCTGAGGGAGGCTATGTCCATTTTGAATTAGCCATGATGATAAAGTTCAAGGTCCAACTCATCATTAAGCTTCCCAAAGTTTGATGTTACTGTGTCTCTTCTTGCCCTCTTTTCAAGCTAACTCACACATTTCTGAGTAACTTTTTTGTTGTGTTCTGAGTCTTTTCTGGGCTTCTGCTCATCTGCATGGTGTGGCAGGAGAGCTAGCCCAAATCGTAAACCTTCCCTCCCCCAAAAAGAAAAAAAGTATGCGGATAGTAGGGGTCTCCATGTGTAATTGACTATAGGATTAACTGATAAGCCTAGACTTATTAGTTAATCTTGTCAATTACACACATTTCCTCCCTCCCCTCCTCTCGCCCCTCCCCATTGCCTCTGTATCAGACAGTGCCTGTGAAGAGTTGGCTTAAAAGCCAGCTCCCCGCAAGCACTGGATCCACCTACACTTCTACTCCCACGCTGCTGCTGCCTTGGACAAGCCAGCTAAACCTCATATATCGGCTCCGTGGACCCACATGTCCCCCCTTGCTTCCTCCTACAAAGGTTGGGGGGCAGGCAGGAGCTGGTGCCGGTTCTCCCCAGCACAAGCTCCGCAGTGCCACCTGCCCTCTCACTGCTGCTGTCTCCCAGTGTGTATCGGGGAAGATGGGAAGCTGCTGCAAAGCAGCCTCTGTCCACAGTTGGCCTGAGCTCCCCACAAACAGAAGCTGCTCTGCATCCCATGGACAGCAGCCTCTGTCTGTGGGGAGCTCAGACCTCTCACAGACCGGTGCTGCTGCTGTGGACCAGCCTCTGTCTGTGGGGAGGTTGGACCCCTGCAGCATGGGGTGGCATGCCTCTGCAGCATGGAGTGGCAGGCAGGCAGCCTGCAAGGGGAGCTAGGCAGCTATATCAGGGCAGCAATGTGGAGTGACGGGAATCCCCAGGAGGGGGACTGGAGCACACTGGCTGCCGGCCCCACCCCCCACGGACTATCGAATAGTTGTGTAACCACTAAGATTTCATGCGGTTACACAACTATTAAATCGATGCTAGTGAAAATCCCTGCTGTATAGTAGGGCTTTTTATACATTGATGTGATCAACATTGCAATGCTTTCCCATCTGTAGTCTGCTACAATCTGCCATAAGCAGAGCATAAGTCTGAGACTGGGTCATTAGGAAACTAGGTATCAGAACCAGTCATCTTAGATCTATGCACAATATGAGGCCAGCTACTCTCATTTCATTAAGACTTATATGGTCAAGTAAATGGCAACTTCATGGTGAATGTGGAGCTTCCTCTGTGTATTTGGTGTAAAGATGTTGTTTGGTGCAAGTTGATGCAGGTTATCCAGCTGTAGCTCAGAAAATGTGTAACCTATTTCTGGAGAGTGAGGCCTTGGCATCAGGGCTAGACTGTCCTTGTGTAAAGAGCTGCCATTAATAGGATGGCATCTGAACATTATTTTTTCCAAGGTATTCCAGTGTTCAGTGCAATGATTTTTTATTTAGCAGAGGCAGAGAGCTGTTTTGAATCACAGTTCCTAACTAAGGATATGAACAACTAGTTGACACACTAGTTGCTCCCCCCCCCCCCTTGCGGCCTCTATCAGAAAGAGGCAGTAATGGGGGGAAGAGAAGAAGGTGCTTTAAAGCAGCAGCACCGTGTGGCGTCGGGGCCAAACCCTGGGCTCCATGCAGCACTGCCACTTTGAAATGCTACATGCAGACTCCCAACTGGCCCAGGCTATTCACGGCATTTCAAAGCGGCACCCCTGCATGGAACCTGAGGTCTGCTGCTTTGAAACGCTGCATGGAGCCCGGGGTCAGCTGGGGACTCCCCCACGGACCCCAGGCTCCATGCGGCATGGCCGCTTTGAAACGCCACGGGGAGCTCGGGGCCAGTGGAGGACGGTTTGAGTCCCCTGTTGGCCCTGTGTTCCCCATAGTGCTTTTGCCTTTGAAGTGTAGCAACAGCCTGGGGCTGTTGCTATACATCAAAGGCAGAGGTTCCCTTATAAACTAATCAAATAGTCGATGCATCGACTATTCGACTAGTCAGTTAATCTAAATTTTACATCCCTATTCCTGCATCTTTTCACTTAGTTGGCGATGCACCACTGTCCTTTGGAACAAGGCACTGTCCTCGAGCACCCTGTGCTGATTTTCAAATGTAAACTGATTTGAGAGTGATCAAAATCCAGCTCTTGATCTGGACCCATCTGTAATTGTAGCCCATTTCCTGTAACTTTGCACTATAGACAAGAGCATAAGACGTCAGCTAGATCATTTGAAAATAATTAAATTCCAAACAGAAAGGAGCAGTGACCACAGTTGAGTCCACTTCTGTATCTAAATTTTTTTTGTTATATGTTCCTCTATCCAATGTATTTTCATATTTTTTCATTTGAAACTTAAATTTATTCAATTGAGATCTATTAAAAGTTGCTTTTTTCATTGTGTATGGTAAATATGATTAACTCAAAATGAATCCACCCAAGGAAAGGGTGAGAGAGGTCTGCAGAACCCTAGCAGGGTTGGCAGAAATAAAGATGGTTGGTGAATAGTTCAGTAACCAGAAACAGTGTTTCTCAACGGGAGTGTCTAGACTACATGCCTCCTTCGACGGAGGCATGTAGATTAGCCAGATCGGAAGAGGGAAATGAAGCCGCGATTAAAATAATCGCGGCTTCATTTAAATTTAAATGGCTGCCCCGATCTGCCGATCAGCTGTTTGTCGGCAGATCGGGGGAGTCTGGACGCGATGCCCCGACAAAGAAGCCTTTCTTCATCGACACAGGTAAGCCTGGTTTCACGAGGCTTACCTGTGTCGATGAAGAAAGGCTTCTTTGTCGGGGCATCGCGTCCAGACTCCCCCGATCTGCCGACAAACAGCTGATCGGCAGATCGGGGCAGCCATTTAAATTTAAATGAAGCCGCGATTATTTTAATCGCGGCTTCATTTCCCTCTTCCGATCTGGCTAATCTACATGCCTCCGTCGAAGGAGGCATGTAGTCTAGACACACCCAACCAGTGGTACAAGTACCCTTAGGGACACTTGAGAGAAGTCTGCGGGGGATGTCAACACAACTGAAATTTGGAGAAACCTGAATTTTTGTTTTAAGTTTTACAATGCTTTATTATTTTTGTACTTTTTACACCCAATAATTTCATCTCCCACCCGGCTACGATTAAATTGTTTAAACAAATATGTTACAATAGTAGAAAAAATGTGTGTGTCTGAAAACTGTTGGTTCTGGGGGTACTTATAATTTTTTTTGTTTGTTAAAAGGTTGAGAAACAGTGGCCTGAACCATCTTGTTACATTCATAGGTGTGTCTAGACTACATGGCTGCATTGATAGAGCCATGTAAAGTAGTTTACTTGACATAATCATTGAAGTGCGGATTTAAATAATCCCCGCTTCATTAAAATAAAAATGGCCACTGTGCTGTGCCGACAATCAGCTGATCCGGCACAGCGCGCCAGTCTAGATGTGGCGCGGTCAACAAGGGAAGCCTTTTTTGACTCCTCCTGTAAGCTTAGACTGCCGCGCTGTGCCGGATCAGCTGATTGTCAGCACAGCGTGGCGGCCATTTTTATTTTAATGAAGCTGGGATTATTGAAATCCCCGCTTCATTGACTATGTCGAGTAAACTACTTTACTTGGCTCCGTCGACGAAGCCATGTAGTCTAGACACACCCATAGATAAGTATAGACAGAGACCTATCACTTGGAAAGAGAGACCATGAAGAGACTAGGGGAGAGAAATTAAAGATGCTACTTACCCCTGAAGTGTAACAGAAGCCAATGAGATTTGGACCATTGATTATAATGAGATCAGAGTTAGGCCTGTGCTCAACACTTTTGAAAAGCTCATTCTTTGTGATACTCTGAATACACAGAGATAACATTTGTGCCATGGAGATATCTGATCATCAAACAGTGGTGAATATTTTGCGGGAGGTCAGAAACAGGTGGTAGAAATCTATTGTGTGCATCTTCCTAAGATGTCGCTGTTATTTTAGAAAAGGAGATGTAAAAATAAAATACAGCTGTATATTAAAAAAAAATTCCATGATAAAAAACTGCTTCCACTTTCGGAGCTCTTGTTAATGACCAAAGATTCAGGGTAAAAGGAAGGCTAGCACTTGCCATGAAGGAAGTGTATTTGAAATCACTGACTCACTGTTTTGTTTTATTTTTTAAGGAGAAAAATGAAGGCTCGAGCTCCCCCTCCACCAAGTCAGCCTCCTGCTGCAAGTCAAATTCAGAGTGAGCAGAAGTCGCTGTCAGAGCTGGGAGTAATCCCTGATCAGAACCTGGTGACCATGAAAGAAAATATGATAAACAGGACCGTGGACTTCACAGTTGTTTTGCCAAGCGGTGTGGAACAGAAGAACAATGTACATGGGAGGTAAGGCACCAATCATCTCTGTTATCCTGGAACCTTCCTTCCCCCGCATCTTGCATTTTTAATAGAATGCTGGTGGGTAAACTCTCTTCTCTCAGGATTGATGGAGTATGTCTCTCTTTCTCTCTTCCCTGGATAAGTGTTGGTTACAGAGAGAATTGTAATATCAGTATTGATATTGAACAAAACTCGGGGAGACTGGGAAAAGGAAGTGGGAGAGGGGACGAGAGAGGGTGGGAGAGGGGAGGGCAACTGAAATGATCAGGAGTTAGGAACAGGTCCCATATGAAGAGAGGCTAAAAAGACTGGGACTTTTCAGCTTAGAAAAGAGGAGACGGAGCGGGGATATGATAGAGGTCTCTAAAAGCATGAGTGGTGTGGAGAGGGTGCATAAAGAAAAGTTCTTCATTAGTTCCCATAATAGAAGGACTAGAGGATACCAAATGAAATGAATGGGTAGCAGCTTCAAACTAATAACAGAAAGTTCTTCTTCACAAAGCAAATAGTCAACCTGTGGAACTCCTTGCTGCAGGAGGCTGTGAAGGCTAGAACTAGAACAGAGTTTAAAGAGAAGTTAGATAAATTCATGGAGGTTGTGTCCATGGAGTGGTATTAGCCAGGGGGTAGAAATGGTGTCCCTGGCCTCTGTCTGTGGAAGGATGGAGATGGATGGCACGAGACAAATGGCTTGGTTGTTGTCTTCAGTCCATCCCCTCCAGGGTACCTAGTGTGGGCCACTGTCGGCAGACAGGCTACTGGGCTAGATGGACCTTTGGTCTGACCCAATACGGCCATTCTTATGTTTTTATGTTCTAAGCTCAGGGCTCAAGGTCGGGGTCTTACTCGACCACCTTGATTTTCATGCAAACCTGCTCCTGGGTGGCCAGGCTGGCAGCTATCCTGCCCTAGACAGCCAGTTTCCTGTGCCTAGTGCGGAGGTCGTGGATGTTGGAGGCTTCCCCCCCATCCTCGATGAGGTCCACTATCTCCATACTAGACCAGGCGGGCCCCTGCCTCTTGCGGCCCCGGGCAGGCTCCTGGGAGCCACCAGCCTGGTCCTGGGAAGAGGCGGAGGGCTGGTTGGCAGCGGGTGGCTGGCTCGTGCCGTGCCAGGTGCAGGGTCTGCTGGCTGGATGCTGGCAGGCTTGCACCTGGCACGGGCACCGTAGCCAGACCGTGCCCCTTTAAGGGCTCCGGGGCCAGGAGGGGGGCAGATGAGTTTCCCTGTTGGTGACCAGAGTGGCCACCAGGGCAAGCTGGGGAGGGCTAGCCTCCCACTAGTTCGAATTAAGTGGCTGCACAGCCCTTAATTTGAACTACTTAATTCAAACTATGCGTTAGTCCTCGTAGAATAAGGTTTACCTAGTTTGAATTAAGCGCTCCGCTAGTTCGAATTAAGTTTGAACTAGCAGTTTGCCTGTGTAGCGCATCTGAAAGTTAATTCTAACTAACGGCTGTTAGTTCAAATTAACTTTGTAGTTACTACTAAGCATGGGGCAAAAGCCCTTGTACGTGTAGGAGCATGCAACAGATTTCTAGATGCATGCTCACCTCTAGCAGGGTATGTCTACATTACCCTCCTATTTCAAAATAGGAGGGTAATGTAGGCATACCGCAATTGCAAATGAAGCCCGGGATTTGAATTTCCCGGGCTTCATTTGCATAAGCGGGGCGCCGCCATTTTTAAATCCCCGCTCGTTCGAACCCCGTGCCGCGTGTAGCCACGCGGCACGGGGTTCGAACGAGCGGGGATTTTAAAATGGCGGCGCCCCGCTTATGCAAATGAAGCCTGGGAAATTCAAATCCCGGGCTTCATTTGCAATTGCGGTATGCCTACATTACCCCGCTAGTTCGAACTAGCGGGGTAATGTAGACATACCCGCAGAGCAGTGGTTGGAGGGGAGAGGGAGCTTTGGCCCCAGAGAAATGCATGCTGTACCAGCAAGTGTTGCCCAATGCACCAGTTCCCAACCACTGATCACCTACAACATGCAGAACACACAGCACATATCAGTTTCCAGGATCTGGCCCAAAGCCGCAGTAGCTTCAAGGAACTGAAAGGTCCAAAGAAAGTGATGCTTATTTCTGACATCAGGTTGCAGACATGATGAAAGAGCAGAGCAGAGCTATTTGGACCTAATTACAAAAGGAAAGAGGAGACCTAGAAAACAGAATAGATTCAGGAAATGAAAAATTATTGGTCAGCATTGGCCAAAAAGTGCAGATACTTCATCAGCAAACCTGAGCAAGTTCTGAGTGCCATGCAAAGGAGACTAGTCATCAGAAGCCTAGTAATCAAGTAAATTATTTTCCTTCCAAAAATAAATTTGCAAAAGCACTACAATGAGAGAGGGCCATATGGTGATTTTTTGGGGGGAGGGAAGTGAATGGGGGGAAAAAAAGGGGCGGGTGGAGCATCAGGGAGCTCTGGCCCCTGTGGGGACCAGGGACCTGGCACTGGCCTCCACAGAACATTGGCCCTGGCTGCAGAGCTCAGGAAGTGGCAGCTGTGGAGCTTGGGACAGGAGCAGTAGCCATGGAGCTCTGGGCCCACCCGTGGAGTTCTGGTCCCTGCCATGGAGCTCTGGCCCCAGCAGCAGCCACGGCCAGGCAGGCAAAAGTGGGGCTAGCCTGGAGCCTTAGCCGGGAGCAGAAGAACAGCACAGGCCATGTCAGGAGGGGCCTCCTCTGGTCCAGTAAATCCCCTCATTTGGAACCGATTAGGTCCCCAGGGTGCCGGACTAGAGAGGTGCTATACACACTTGAACAGGTCATTGGAATTTATACCACAGTCTGCCTTTGATTTTTGTGGATGTTTATTATCCTTACCATGGCTAGTATATGCTAATACTATGTATATATTGATTAGGTAAATCCAGTCATTTGGTTTTGTGGACTCATGGTCTGCAGGAAATGTTGGAAATATACCACACGTTGCTAGATGCTGGATTTAGCCTTTGAACATTAGCTGAAAATGTGCCCTCAATTATAGTCAGACTGTTCCCAATATGCTAATTCTGGAAGTTGAAGTGTATTCCCAGGAAGTGTGTGAAATTAATTATGCTCAATGAGTCATGTAATCTGTGTGCAGTTCTGTTGGTGACTATGAACATAGGGAAGTATCAGTGCACAGCTGAGAAATTTGTCTCTAAGGGCATGTCTACACTAGCCCCCTAGTTTGAACTAGGGTGGCTAATGTAGGCATTCAAACTTGCAAATTAAGCCCGGGATTTAAATATCCCGGGCTTCATTTGCATGTTCCTGGGCGGGCACCATTTTTAAATCCCCTTAGTTTGAACTGACTGCCTGCAGCTACACGCAGCAGTCAGAAATTAATCCGAACTAAAGGAGGAGTAACAGTTAATCTGAACTAAGAATTTAGTTCAGATTAACTTCTGACTGCCGCGTGTAGCCGCGGGCAGTCAGTTCGAACTAAGAGGATTTAAAAATGGCACCCGCCCAGGAACATGCAAATGAAGACCAGGATATTTAAATCCTGGGCTTCATTTGCAAGTTTGAATGCCTATATTAGCCTCCCTAGTTCGAACTAGCGGGCTAGTGTAAACATACCCTAAGTTAGGATTGGTCAAATTTTCAAAGATTTGGATATTGAAATTAATTGAGAGAAATGCTAATAGTTCAGGTGCTTTTCTAAATTTTATGAGCTATCTTAGCTTTTTGAGACTGTACGATTGGGTTGAGACACTCAAGCTATGTCTAGACTGCAGAGTTATACTGGAAAAAAATTCAAATTGCGAACCACAATTTGCGCATCTTTTTCCACTTTTTTTTTTTTTAAAAAGGCTTTTCCAAAATTTGGCCTGTCTATACAGGGCCAAATTTCGGAAATACCTCCTATTTTGGAACATCCCTTCTTCCTCATACAATGAGGAATACAGTGATGCCGAAAGACTGCATCTGTTTTTTTGGAAACTTCCGAAAAAGCGGATGCATTCCTTGGACGCCGCATAGCTTTTCCAGGATGCATCCTTTTCTGGGATACCTGCAGTGTAGATATAACCTCACAATAACAGTTTTAGTTTTTACACTTGTTTCCAGGCCTATTTAAAACGAAGTGAAAAGATTTTAAAAGCAAAAAGGTAATGGAGGAAGAAGTTGTATGAAAATGTTTCATTCAGTTATAGTTTGAGACAAACTTTTGAGTTCATTTTTATTTTAATCAACCCCACTCAGATCAGACATGCCTCCCCCAGATACACTTGTTTCAGATGGTATCATAATGGACTTTACATGTTGATCAGTATACATCAGCCAATGGGGACAGAAACAGCTAGATTTTAAGCAGTAGGCTGTAACTTCATCAAACTTCAGTTTCCCTCCTGCTCTGCCTGTTCAGTGGCAGGGATATAGCAGAGATGATGGGGGGACATGTGCGAGCATGTGCCTTCCCCCAGATTCCTGCCAGTGTTTTCTGGCCGGGCCTCTTCCCTGTGTGGCAGCTCTGGTGAACTGCTGGCTGCAGCCATGGGAGGAAGAAGCAGCAGCAAACAGGTGGGAGCTGCAGAGAGCCACTGCTTTTGTGGCTGCCTCTCCCTGCAGAGATAACACCTGGGGGCTACAGGAAGGGGCTACTGAGGAGTGCATGACTCAAGCTGTTGGGGGCACTAGCCTTTAAATTGTGCACCCCTCACTATCAGCAGGTACTAGTTGTCTGTGTTGAAAGAAGGAGAGGCCATCCCTGTGTTCCCACCTGTTTCCTTCCAAATATTTTCTTCAGGGACTGTCTCAGATATCAGTCCCAACAGTTTTTCCACCAATTGAGCTGGGTGAGTGGCATTCTGTGGTCACTGTAAAGCATGAGCAGTTCCAGTGACATCAGTAAGAATCATTCAGAGTGTATATCAGTGAATCTCTTTTGGGACTTGCCAGCAGAAAAGTAAGCCATGTGGCTCTGGGAATCAGTACAGGCAGTCCCCGGGTTACGTACAAGATAGGGACTGTTGGTTTGTTCTTAAGTTGAATTTGTATGTAAGTCGGAACTGGCGTCCAGATTCAGCCCCTGCTGAAACTGATCAGTTTCAACTGCGGCTGAATCTGGACGCCAGTTCTGACTTACATACAGATTCAACTTAAGAAACCCAGGCGTCCCCAAGTCAGCTGCTGCTGAAACTGATCAGCGGCTGATTCCAGGAAGCCTGGGGCAGAGCAACTCTGCCTCGGGCTTCCTGTAGTCCGCGCTGGTCAGTTTCAGCAGCGGCTGACTTGGGGACGCCTGGGGCAGAGCAGCTGGGGTGCTGCTGGGTTGGTCCGGAGCGGCGCTGCGGGACCAACCCGGCAGCCCCCAGCTGCTCTACACCAGGGGTAGGCAAGAAAAGCCTGGTCTGCTGGGGGGGGGGGGGCACTAGCTGTACCCCCCCCCCCCCAGCAGACCTGGGAGACGGGGGTGGCGGGACCGCCCTAGTCCTCCACTGCTTTGCTCCGTCTCCCTGGTCTGCTGACCTGGGAGACGCGGAGCAAAGCCGCAGAGCACGCGGGCAGCGGGACAGTCTAGGCGCGGGCATGCTCCGCGGCTTTGCTCCTGTCCCCCTGGTCTGCTGGGGGGGGGGGGGGGTCCAGCAAAGCCGCTGGACCCCGCCCCCCCCCCCCCCCCCCCCCGCCTGCAGCAGACCAGGGAGACCGGGAGAAGCTTTTTCACCCTGTAGGACACGGGTGGCGACCCGGTGCCCGTGAGCTCTGGGGCGAGAAAAGCCCCGTTCGTAAGTGCGGATCCGACATAAGTCGGGGACTGCCTGTATTGTGAAAGGTGACTGAGTAATTGAGGAAGAGCAATTTAAAAGGAAACTGTCCACTTGAGAATCACATTTGTCTCAAAATAGTAGACCTGCTATAATTACAAATAACACCTAAGATACTTGAAAACAGGTAGAGGGGGGAAGTCTCTATTTGTGTTCACTTTATGAATTTGACTGTGTTTATGTATAGGCAGTTTCTTCCTTGCTGAAAATATCCTTATGGGCATTAGCAAGAGAGCAGCCAAGTTTTCATCAAATATATTTTGAATGATGTTTAAATAGTATAGCCTGACTTCTGTTGTTTTTATTAAAGACAATTGATCAGAAATAGGATTTAAAAAAAAAAAGTATAAAACCAATTCAAGTTGAGAGTGTCCATTTATTGTGGCTACTGGCAGCTTCTCAAACACAGAAGTTGTTTCCGATTTTGGAAGAGCTATCCTCCTGCAGATTTAAGGACAGACTGGAGCGTTTAATGAATAGTGTTGTGATACAACAGTACAGGCAGTCCCCGGGTTACGTACAAGATAGGGACTGTAGGTTTGTTCTTAAGTTGAATCTGTATGTAAGTCGGAACTGGCATCCAGATTCAGCCGCTGAATCTGGACACCAGTTCTGACTTACATACAGATGCAACTTAAGAACCCCGGGGTCCCCAAGTCAGCTGCTGCTGAAACTGATCAGCAGCTGATTCCAGGAAGCCTGGGGCAGAGCAACTCTGCCTCGGGCTTCCTGTAGTCAGCCACTGGTCAGTTTCAGCAGCGGCTGACTTGGGGATGCCTGGGGCAGAGCAGCTGGGGTGCTGCTGGGTTGGTCCAGTAGCGCGGCTGCTCCTCGGCGCTACTGGACCAACCCAGCAGCACCCCAGCTGCTCTGCCCCAGGCGTCCTGATTCAGCCACTGCTGAAACTGATCAGCAGCGGCTGAATCAGGACTCCTGGGGCAGAGTAGCTGGGGTGCTGCCGGGTTGGTCCAGTAGCGCCGAGGAGTGGTGCTGCGGGACCAACCGGCAGCGCCCCACCTGCTCTACCACAGGCCCCGGGCTTTGCTCCACATCTCCCTGGTCTGCTGAGGGGGGCACTAGCTGCGTCCCCCCCAGCAGACCAGAGAGACGCTGAGCAAAGTGGCGCAGGACCCGGCCGGACCCGCGGCGCTTCCAGCTGAACTGGAAGCGGCCGTGGGTCTGGCCCCGGGTCCTGCGCCGCTTTGCTCCCTGTCTCCCTGGTCTGCTGGCTCCCGCAGCAGACCAGGGAGACGGGGAGCAGCTTTTCTCGCCCCGGAGGAGGCGGGCGGCGGGACCAGGCGTCCCGCCGCTCCAGTCCTCCGGGGCGAGAAAATCCCCGTTCATATCTGCGGATCCGACATAAGTCGGATCCGCGTAACTCAGAGACTGCCTGTAATATACAAAGTGTTTTGTCCTTTTAGAATAATTAATCCCTGTGAACTCTAGAATAATATAGGTTTGCCTCTTAGGAAATCAGACTTCCTGTACCAAAATAGTCACAGAATATCTTTTTTTAAACAACTAATCAGTGCTTGTACTCTTGTGGAACCACTGCATTGTGTCCTGAAATGGTAACCTAAATGTGTGATTTAAAAAAAAAAATTTTTTTTGCACCAGATCTGCACAGGCTGGCAGGTCTGAAAGAGGAAGGATGACAAAACATTATGAAAGCAAATAAATGTGATCACTCATAAAACAACTACAGATCTAATCTTTTAGCCTGTCCAATGCTTGAAACAGACTTTTTTGCCTCTGTGAAAATAGAGGAGGGAATCACAATCTGAGCAGTTTGAGTTTTAACAGGATTGATCTAAAGAAAATCCCCCTTGCTTTTCACTCCTGTTCCCAGTATTCCCTACGAAAAACTGGTTTCACCTTGCCCCTTTCTGGAACTGAACTAAATCTGAACCATCAGGTTCATTAACTCCCCTACCCAAACCCCTGATCTTTTGCTGCTGGGATCTTATGCTGCTGCATTTCCTTTCTGGGGTTTCTCAAGTACATGCCCTGGAGAGCATAATGTTCCTGCAATGCTGTAGGACAACCCAGCTGCACTGTGTACCCTGGGATGTTGCCAACTGGACAAGACTAGAATGCATTAATTACAATCTAGCCAGCAGCAGGCCTAATACTGTCACTTACTGCCACTGCGTCTAGCCACCTGCAGAAGAATGCTGCACTGGATGTAGAAGACACAAGGCTCCCTGAAACACATTCCTTTCATGGAGGGGAGGAAGATGAAAACCTCTCTCCCTAAGAAGAAGGCAGGTGGGGGGCAAAGGCAAGCAGCCTTTTCCCCTTGCTTTAATGCTGAGGCTCTCTGCACACGTCTGTGGCTTCTGCAATATTTACCTTTGGGCATTATAATTACGTAACACAAACTCAGTCATTCATTTCTCCTTTCCCCATCCTTCTGTCTCTCTCTTCTCTGCCTTCCTGCCACCATTATCTGATACTCTTTGCTTCCTTTCCTGTTACACTCTCCAATGTCTTACTCTGCCTCATAGCCACAGTCTGTCTCTCTTTTTTTGTGACTGGCGGACTAAGGCACCAACACAATGGAGCATGTCACCTGGATCCATCTTGCCAAGTGAATTGCAGAAGGGACTAGGTCCGATTCCGCTTTCATTTGCAGCGGTGTAAATGAGTAGTGACTCTTTAGAGTTGCTGGTATAGAACACGTATGTGAGAGGCCCATGGAGCCTGACTCTCCACAGCTTTGCACCACATAGTTGTTGTAAAATGCCACCATTCTCCATAGCAGCAGAGTTTGTCAGTGGCTGGGAGCAGAGCCATCTGGCAGAGGCAGCGGAGCCTGAAACTGGCAGGGCAGGGAAGCCGGTGTAGCTGCCAGAGCCCTGGAGGTCAGAGCTTGCAGGGCTGCAGAGGTGACAAGGCTGTTGGTGCCACCAGAGCTCACAGGGCAGCAAAGCTGGCGAGGCAGCAGGAGCTTGTAGGGCCACAGAGCCCACAGGGCTGGTGCAGCGCACGGACCAGGAGCAGCAGTACCAGGTGGCTAGGGAGAGGAGCCCAGCAGAGAGGCTGGCACCCCATCCCCCGAGACTTTCCCTTGTTCTGCAAACTCCCTTGTCTGGGACTGGTCAGGTCCCAAGTTTGCTGGATCAGAGAGGTCCAAACTGTAGTGTATGTTTAAATTTAATACTCTTGATGGTTCTTCTGGTGGAGACTAAGGTGAGGCCATTCATAGAATAATGTTTACTGTGTTTCAAAATAACACAGAACTGTAAATCTCTTACATGAGTTTTACAGGGGGAACATGTGACACAAGTGACCCACATGCTATACCTTAGCAGCATGTCAGTCTGATAAATATTGTTGACACAGCAGTCTCTCTCCTTTACTTTCCAGCTTTGGTTTTGAATATCATACCGTTTAATAATACAAGAGTGAGATGGAGCCAAATTACTGTCCCTTGCTAAAAATATCTGCCTGAGCAATCATGTTTGAACCTTAACATGGTGTCTCCCTGCTGTTCCTGTGTTCTTTTTGTGCTATTGATTGAGTTTACAGATCTATAGAGTGTTGGAAATGCGCTTGTTTAGTTTTCTAAATTTATCCTCTAATACCTCCCAAGTTCTGGTTTGAATGTCTATCCTAGCTGGACAGTCAGTGTGAAAGAGGTCAACCTATGCAGGAGGGGGCAAAAAAAAAAAAAGAGGTCTGGGCTTTTTGAGCTGGAGAAGTCCTAGTCTTGAATCTTGACTTAGAATCAATGAGCTGCTTTACGCCATCCTGCAAACAAATCAAAAGAGAACACCAGACGTCCAGGAGACAAAGTGAAAAGGCAAAGATGGAGGAAGCCCCTTTTAGCCATTCTAGAAGTAACAATTTCCTGAGACAGCAAAAAGATGCAGATGACAGGGAAGAAGGGTCAGCCTACTTCTGTGTCTTAAGGCTTTGGGCAGGTGGGAATAAATAAAGAGGAAATAGGGATGAACCCTATTATATGGATGCTACTATTGGAATACGATTCACCAACACTTGAAAGCAGCGGGCAAGGGAGCAAATAAGTGGAATCCCTTTTTCTTCATGGCAAGGAAATGTTTCTTCAGAGAGCCCCATGGGACAGGCTGGAAGATCATGTTCCAAGTCAGCCTACCAGGATTAAGGGAACAAATAAAACTACTGGATCCAGTGAATACTTTCCTTTTCTTTTCACCACTAAAGGAAATTGAACTTCTTTACCAGAGTCCTCTGTTCTGACCAAACCCCATCTCCTCTCATGGTTTTCTGTTAATGACCCCCATCTTTCAGCTTACCCTTTGAACTACTTAATGGGCCATAGTTGTCAGCTTTACGGCATAAACCTGGCGTGTAAAATAGTCTGTAGAAGAGAGATGCTTCCTTTAAACCTAAAGGAGGAAACTTGAGTCCTTTTATCGCCTAGCTAAAAGCAAGATACACACTTCCCATTCTGCATCCCAAAGGAGATAACCCCAGAAGAGAGTGGCACATTCAAATGGCTGAGAGCAGCACAGACATAGTATCTGGTGAGCAGTGTGCACTTCATGACGTCCACAGCATGTACAACTCCATCAGGAAGAAGCAAGAGCTGGCAGAGCTGGTTTTCAGCTTGAGCCAGAGACTTCTCCAAAATCAAGATAGCTGCTTGAAGGCCAGCAATGAAGTGGGACAGGAACTATTCCACAAGTTACCAGTAACAACTAGAAAAGAATGTTTCAAACCTTTACCATCCATACAAACATTTATAGTAGTAACCATCTCTGTGGTTGGCAAGTAGGGTGTTCATTGTGGGTGCTATTTACAGCAAATCCAAAGGTCATTACACTCCTTTTTATTTTGAAGTGGATTGTGCAGAGTGCATATCCAGAGATAGTGGTGCCATTTTGTGGGGGGGGAAAAAAACTTCCACTTCATTTAGCTTGACTTATTTCTCTGGAAACTTCTGTCTGGAAGGGAATCTATTTGATCTGCATTTAATCCACAGAATTCTTCTACTTTTGTTTTAGTTGTGCGGACTTTTGCGGGAAATGTTTCAAGTTTCCGTTTTGATAAAACTTCTCTTTGAAGTTGTTCTAATAGTTTTTATCTTTTAATCTGTGGACTCCTAAGTAACAAAGTTGAAGCCTGGGGATGTTTTCCATGACAGACCTGAGTATTTATGAGCAGGATGAAACAGGATTGGGCGTTGCAGATCTCATTTGAAGTACTGTATATAGTTCCCTTCTCTGTACTCAGCTGGAGAATTTGAAATCAGCTTTCTTTTCTCTCTGCTGAAGTTGAATTCCTCTCAAATAGTTGACCACAACTTATCTTTTTTATATGATGTGTATCAAGTCTACCACTTTGCTAGAAATGTGATTGCTGCTAGAGAAGTGCTGATGAATACAATGCAGTTTTAATGATATACC
Source organism: Pelodiscus sinensis (assembly GCF_049634645.1). NCBI lineage: Eukaryota > Metazoa > Chordata > Testudines > Trionychidae > Pelodiscus > Pelodiscus sinensis. The sequence continues at coordinate 156,084,089 of NC_134712.1, forward strand.
GCAGCATGAATGTTACAGTTGGGTTCTGGAACTGCAAAAATTAACTGCATGAAGATCAGTATTTTTTTTTCAGATTCTGCACTATATTTTTATTAAATAGTTTGCATGTTTTTAGATGCCATTTTGGTAATTGGCCAAATGTCTGTGAATTACGGCTATGCCACATGTTGCAGAAGCATGCCATCTTATTTAAATTAAAAATGTATAGTAGAAAACTTCTACTAAGGCATTATTAATTTAAGTTCTACCAGATTGTTCTGTTCTCTGAAAGAGCAGCAATGAAGCAGAGAAATCTGCAAGTACAAATTCTGTTTAAAAAGAGATGTAATTACCATAGTCTAGTCAAACTGGCAAGCAGATCTGAATCCTGATGGACAGATCTGTCTTAACTATGGATGTTCCCTGATGCACATGTGTGTATGTACATGTAGGACTTTGATGTAACTCTGCACACGTGTGCATATTTCAGTGGATTTGTGTGTTGCTAAATTTGGATGGAACAATGGTTTCAAAATATAATTATGAATACACGAAAATGTAAAACAATGCATTGCATATTAGACAATGGAACTTCCAAATGTGCTTCCATATAAATGTACTGCACAAGGGAGCATAGCTGTCTAAAGTATCTGGTAGGGTTGCCAGGTGTCCGTTTTTTGCCCAGACAGTCCGGTAATTGCGTCTTCTGTCTGATTTAAAAAACAAAAAAAACAGAAAATACCAGACATATAAAATGTCAAGTATTTTCTGGTTTTCTCCAATGGAAGGTCGGAAGATAGATTTTTCCCCTGCCGCGTCTGGCAGGGGCAGGGAGTGGGGAGAGCGGGAATTTAAAGGTGCAGCGACCTCCTTTTTTTTTTTTTATTTTTTTTTTTTATTTTTGCTTGCTCAACCAGTTTTTTTCCCCTGCCATGTTTGGGATATTTTGTGAAGGTATCTGGCAACCCTAGTGTCTGGTTTACCTGAAATGTCTCCAGTCATCATAAATCCATCCTCAGTTTTCTTCTTCTCTGTTCCTTTTTCAATTATGATCAGATTTTCCAGGCTTGTCAGTTTTGCACCTGAGAATGGACTTGGAACCTGCACAGACCAGACATCTCTAACAAGTGATAAAAAAGCAGCTTTTCAGGCTGTTTTTTTGTTCCTGACTCTGTGTTGCTGTTCCCTATGTCTGGTGCAGACTGGTAGGGAATTTGGGCCCAATCCCTAACTCCTTTGTCTCAGTGGAGAAAGGATTCCTAAAAAGCGCCCTCCCTGACTTTTGGGAGCTGCCAGAGCAATTCTTGTAAATTCCCCAGTGACTCCCATTAAGTGCCAAATATTCCTTGTAGTGCTTGTGAATTAAAAGTACAGAATGGAAATATGCCTGTTCCTCCAGATTGTGTGGCGTCTATGCAGTTTTTTGTTTTTCTTTCTTTCCCATGGAAAAACATCAGCTGTGCAGATTACAGGTTCCCTATCCAAGAATTATTTTTTTATTGGCGTGACCAGGTTGCTCCCATGAATGTGGAGCACTGCATACCAGGATATGTAATTTCTGCGTTCATCAAACCGATAGTAAAAAACAAGGATTGCTGGATTGTAGAACTTTATGGGGGCATGTAGCAGACAATGTGCATTTGGCTTGCGGTATAAAAGCTGTTGTTGGATTATTCTGTAAGAGTTCTTGTTCAGTCTAACAATATGTAGTTAATCAAAGGCTCACAAAGGCTACGTCTAGACTACGGGGTTTTTTTTTGGGATACCAAAGGATTTCCAAAGGTATCCCGGAAAAACTCTGCCACATCCAGGGAACGCATCTGCTCTTCCACTTTTTTTGTGGAAGAGCAGACTACTCTTTTGGAAGCTCTGTCTTACTCTTCCCATGAGGAAGAAGGGCTCTTCCAAAAGAGGCAGATTTTCCAAAATTTGGCCCAGTGCAGACACATCAAATTTTGGAAAAGCCTCCTCCAACAAAACTATTGGGGAAAAAAGTACGCAAATTGTGAAGCACGATTTGCATACCTTTTTCCGATAAAGCACTGCAGTTTAGACACAGCCAAACAAACACACTATAGTCTGGAAAATATGTAATTCATAACATTTTAGCCTGTTTTAGACACAGCCAAACAAACACACTATAGTCTGGAACATATATAATTCATAACATTTTAGCCTGTTTTAACCAAGTGGCTGCTTTAGGTCATGTCATCCTGCAGTAAGAGGCCAGAAACATTGTGGTTTTTCCTGTGATTACAAAGAGTCTTTTTTTTCTTTTCAGTAAAGCCATGATGGACCTGTTGGTGGATTTGTGCAGCCGGTACCACTTGAATCCGGCTCACCATACTCTAGAGCTGAAGTCTTGTGGAATGCAACCTTTGAGTTATAAGCCTAATACTTTGATTGGGGCACTGGATGTACAGACGGTACTTCTGAAGGAGAAAGTTCCTGAAGGGAAAACAAAACGACCTCCACCTAGGATCCCTGAGGTTAGTACTGCCTGCCATTAGAATCATTCTATGGGATCATCATTATACTAGTTCAGGGAAGAGCAAAAAACCTGAGGCAGTTCACTAAGGTTAGCCCCTGTCAGGCCACCGGTGCTTTATTTACCTGCGCGTCCACAGATATGGCAGCTTGCAGCCACACATTGCTGTTCCTAGCCAGTGGGAGCTGAGGGAAGCAGTGCTGACCAGGACATCACTTCTCACTTGCCCACCCCTGCACTAGTATGACTTCAAGCAGTGATGCTGATACTCCCCGTTGCACCCATTTTGAGGTGGGTTTTTTAAAATTTTTAAGCCAGGATGGGTTTGGTTTGTGTACAGAACAATGTAGTCATCTGTTAAACTGGTAATGCTACTATTACTCAGCCTGGATTTTAGTAATCAATTTAAATATAGTATTTAGGGTAGATTAGGCCATTGTGATTCAGAATCTGAAAGGACATTTATGAAATAAAATGTTTAAACAGAAAATAATCTAGGGATGTTAAATTTAGATTAACTAATTGAATAGTTGATGAGATTTCCATCGACTATTTGATTAGTCAATAAGGGTTCCTTTGCCTTTGAAATGCACAAGCGGGCATTTCAAAAGCAGAATCGCAATAGAACCGACGCAAGCAGAGCCATCTTAATTCCCCACTTGCGCTGTTTCCCACTGTGCCTCTACCTCCCCTGCGCTCCATGGAGACAGTGCTGGGGGAAACCAGCGTTTAAGCAGGTTCCCCCCAGAACTGGCTCCTGATTCCCCCCTTTCTGCCTCTCTTTGATAGAGGCAACAATGGGGGGGGAAGCGACTAGTTGACTATCTGATAAGTTTATGGTTATCGGATAGTTGACTAATTGCTTACATCCCTAAAATAATCCCTAAAGTGTATTTTAAGATATTTCACCCGTTTCCTTTGTGTTGTGACTTTGCACAGATAATGTACATGTAAAAGTTCTTAAAATAAATTGAAAATTTTATCATCTGGGAGAGATATGGAGCTAGCTTTTTTCTAAATACTTACTTTTTCTGTGAAGTTTAAACATTAATGGAAATTGGTGCATCTGATCTCATTAAAATATCTGTGAAGGAACTACTTGTGCATGCTGACAAATTGCAGTTAAAAATATTCAGCGCTCTGGCCACAGCACCTTTCCCCTGGTCATATATAGGCACTGTGGGCAGGGGCATGCTGTAAGAAGAGCTGTTCTTCACCTGGAGAATCCTTACTTGGTAAGATCCCTTGGCTTGACCCAGTGTAACCCACAATATGGGCTAGTATTGCCTCTCCTTCTGCTCCTTGAGTTAAAATCGTTGTTTCCCAAAGATCTGGTTTTGGAACAGATTAACCCCCCCACACACACCACCACCCCCACCATTTAATTAACTTTACTTTTCACTCTTTCTCCACTTATTTTACAATCGGTGCTTTGAATGCAATTCAAACATGTGGATGCTTATTTACAGTAGGATTCCTAATGCATGATTGCCTTTGAGTTTGCTCTTATTGGCCTCTTTGGAGAATCCCTCCCGGAGAATTTTTAAGTTCCTGTCCAGTTGTGAGTTTCCCCATGTGAGTCACCAAGTTTGCCTTGGAAGGATCAAGGCAAAATAAAATCTTCGCTCCTGCTTTATGTCACTGTAAAGCAGGGGTGGCCAACCGGCGGCTCTTTGATTACAAAAATGTAGCTCCTTTTGGTACCACTTAGGCTGGCCACTCTGCACAAGGTGCCCCAGTGCCTGCTCACGGCCGGGCTGCTCTACACTGCATTCCAGCACGAGTTCATGGCCAGCTGCTCAGTGCATGCACCTAGAAGGAGACACATATGGCAGTAGCAGCGGTGGCTCCAGCTCTTGGACCTGGACATTATGTTAGAATAGGAGGGGGATTGGGTTAGAGCGGGAAGGGTGCCTGGCTCTGGGGAAGGGGAGAGGAGGGGGATTGAGTTAGATGGGGGGGGAGGGGTGCCTAGCTCTGGGGGAGGGGAGGGGATTGGTTTAGATTAGGGAGGGCGGTACCCACGGCATCCCAGCCAGCATGTCTCAAGGCTGGCCACTCAGCGCACATGCCCCAGCGCCTGGAGGGAGATGCACATGGCGGTAGCAGCAATGGCTCGGGGATCTGGGCATTAGGTTGGTGCCCAGCCGGCAGCTTGCTCAGCACCCCAATCCTCCACCTGACCCCAACACTCCCCAGCTTGGAGCCCCCTCCCTGAGCCAGCACCTCCTTCTCTACTTCCTCCTGCACCCAAATTCCCTCCCAGGGCTTGCACCTCACACCCCTTCCCACACCCAAATCCCTCATTCCCATCCCCAGAGCCCGCACCTTCTGTTTCAGCCCAGTGAGAGTGGCTCTTGTCTGAAATGTCCTGTAATATTATTTTTATCACTATATTATATGTACTATATATATCTACCTAGATAGATAGATAGATAGATAGATAAAAATAAATATATAATACATGGCTGGCTCTTCACACTCTATCCACCGCTGGCTCTTCACACTCTATCCACCGCTGTTTTGGCTCTTCGTCTCTAACGGGTTGGCCACCCCTGCTGTAGGGTTCGGCATGGAGACGTCCACATAAAGCCTGACTGTGTCTGTTTCCCTTGCTTCCACAGAAGTCTGTGAGGTTGGTAGTGAATTACCTGAAGACACACAAGGCTGTGGTTCGAGTGAGTCCTGAGGTGCCTCTGCACAGCATAATTCCAGCCATTTGTGAAAAGTGCGAGGTCAGCCCCGAGCATGTTGTGCTCCTGAGGGACAGTATCACTGGGGAAGAGCTGGAACTTACAAAGTCCTTGGATGAGTTAGGGATAAAGGAGCTATATGCCTGGGACAGGAAAAGAGGTGAGTCTAGACGCACGCTGTCTGCTGTGAGTTTAGCATACGCCAACAGTTGCACATGCCATATTATCAGTATTTACATCTTTGGTACTTTAAAACCAGATTTAAATAGAAGGGTGACATTCACATCAGCTTTACAGAGCTACTCAGGTTTTATAATCAAGGCCAGTAGCAGCAGCGAGGATAACAGTGCATTCAGCTGCCACCCAGGAGTCCCCAGATTGTAAATAGCGTGACTTGTTTCTGGGCATCATGCCAATAGAGGCCAACAGCTGTGAAGGAGATGATTGGCTCCGTCTAAACACAAAAGGAGGAGCTTCATTGCCTCTGAGGGCTGCTGCCAACGGGGGCACACAGGGCACTGGTGCAGTGTCCAGACGGACACTTGTGCTGTGACACAGAGAGCAAGGGAGAATTAACATGCCATCATCATGGCAGCTGATAGACATGAGAGGAACAGAAATAGACCAGGGCTTATGAGAAATAATTGCTATTAAATTCCAAAGCAATTCCTTCTGTGAACAAAGGTATTTACCCTTAACGAAGAGGAACCTACAAGGTATTTTTATTTAAAATTTTCTCTTGTGTTTTCTCTCCTCCTCTAAACAATATTCTAATGCCACCTTCCTGAATTTCAGTTTGTTCAGACAGCCCTTGGATCCAGAGAGCATAAATATTAAATGTGCTTTAAACATTCTAGGCCAACACTATCCAAACATGATTTTCATTTAAAATTGGTTTTCGTTTTTTCTCTGAGTAGTTCTTCCAGCAGAGTTGATGTCATTGTTTATTGTTTAGATAATGACACGACTGCATATGGTGCTAGACAGGCTTATTTTTTATTTACATAGTAATTTATTTATGTTGGTGTTTGGGCTCTTCTTTCAAATCCATCCATTAAATGACAGTTTTACCGTGGAATGATCTACATTTCAATGAGTTTAGGCTTTTAACTAAACAGTTTCCTTTCTCTTTGATATGGCAGGAGGCTCACAAGTCACCCACAAATTAAAGTGCCAGAACTCAAACGCTGTTTCTCTTTTATTTAGACATATTTATAGTGAAACACTTTGGAGTAGCACATTAAACATACAGTGTTTGTCCTTATAAAATGGCATATTTCATAGATCTCTCGCTAGAATTAGTCTTGGACTTGTTAAAACATTTTTATTTTAGCATTTGGACCAGAAAAGTGGCTAAGTGCACTGTGTACAATGTCGGCCCCAATCATGTCATTGTTTTTGTACCCTTGAAGAGCCCTATTGAAGTCCATGCTTGCAAACTTAGTTGCAGGATTTGGACCCTAAGACTAGTCTGTAATTTTACCCATTGCATGAGGTGATTGATGCAAGAGATTAAATTTTGTTCCTCAATTAACCATTTTATTAGAACAATAATATATTTGAGCCCACACATCTCTGCAGGTTTTATACTTTCCTGTTGCTTTTTCATTTTTATCTATCTGCCTGTCTGTCTGTCAGTCCTGAGGAATAAAAAGAAATAATTTTAGTAGAGTTTCCCCAGGGTCATCCTGCAAAAACAATATTCCCCTCAAGACTTTGCTGGTATCAAGATTGTCCCTACCCCACAGACATCACAGTGAGGAAATTATCATTAAATTCAGTGGCAATAACCTATTCCTCTGGGCTGCAGAGTAAGGTCCTTAGTCTAGTTTGTTATCAGGTGGACAAAATAGATTGCTCCAACATATTAGCTCATTAGCAGGATCTTCCATGTAACTTTGAATATGATAGTAGATATACTCAAAACTCAGACCATTTGAAGAGCAAAGTCTAGTTGAAAAATTCCTCATCTGAGATCCCAGCACTTCGTTCTAAAGTTCCACTGAGTCTATCATTAAAAGAGAAACTCTGCAACCACCTGGTTACATATTTCTCTTAGAAGTTTAAGCAGCTTTAATAAAGATAGAGAATGGACCGTGGCTTCTAATAGCAGCCTTGGATGTCCAGTTTCAAGAAAAAAATAAGACCTCTTTCTTTACAGTGTTTCAGAAGACAAATATTAACGGTTATGGATAATTTTTGTGGTTTATCAGGTGGTGTCAAAGTTAATGTGTTTTCTCTTGTCCTTCTATTGCCTGCCTTTTCCAGTTCTTCCATCAAAAACTCAGTCTGAACCTTCTCTGAGCTATAGAGGTACTGTACAACGATGCTTGGGGGAATATATTTTCCGCAAAAGGGTGTCTATAGCATGGCTTTGGTAGCATACAGAAATGTCATGGCATAAAATACTGCAGGGAATAGAGTTATTTGCATTATCTGTTTTATATCACAGATAGTAATTGTGATACAGACAGACTGCTTCACTTGCCTATATTTCTTGCCAAACTTGGAGAGGGAAAAAAATTGTCACAGAATGCTTTCCGTTAAAATGTCAATACAGGCAGTCCCCGGGTTACATACAAGATAGGGACTGTAGGTTTGTTCTTAAGTTGAATTTGTATGTAAGTCGGAACTGGTACATATTGTAGGGGAAACTCTAGCCAAACATTTCTCCAGAGCTCAGTTTTATTCTCCCACACCTCACTTCCCTCAGTCCTTTATTCTCAAGCTGAGGTGTCTACTGAGAAAAGCCGCTCCGCGTCTCCCTGATCTGCTGGGGGGGGCGCTAGCTTCGTGTCTCCCTGGTCTGCTGGGGGGAAGCAGCTAGTGCGGGGTTGCCTCACCCCGTTTGTAAGTAGGGATCTGATGTAAGTCGGATCCATGTAACCCGGGGACTGCCTGTATTTAAAAAAAAAAAAAAAAAGGTTATGCCTGTGTAGAGAACACGGGTAAACACCTGTTATCTAAAAATCTGATTATCTGGATTCATCTTAAATTCTGATATGTCCCATGATTTCAAAATTCATATATGAGCAAAATGAGAATGTTTTGATAGCCCTGGAGGCATTCAACTCATTGGAGTTTATCTATTCCTTGGTCTTGTAGGATACAAAAGAAAAAGTATAGGGTAGTGAAAACTTCTGTAGATATCAAGGATATCACAACTTGCCAGGAGGTAGAGGGCCACATTTAGGGACTGATCAATGGCCCTAATAAAGTCAGTGGGAGAACAACCTCATATTGGATCACAAAAAAAAATTATATGCACAATATTCTGATTCATATTGAGACCTTTGTGTGAAATTCTGGCCCTGCTGAAATCAGTAGCAAAATTGTTGGATTCGGTGGGGCCACGATTTCATCCCTTGAGTTTAGCGTTCTATGTCCTTATCAGCATTGTCTTCCTATTCAGAGGGTATAATATCAGTCATGAGGTGTCATGTGGACTTAAAAGGAAAATTTTGCTCTGAATTCTTGGAGGAAATACTATACATAATGCCTGAAATCTCATCTGAGTGTAAACTTTTAAAGGGACTTGTAATAAAGAGGGTTTGGAAACCTGTAAATTCACTATTGAAATTACATACTTTGGAAAACTGATCCCCGTGCGAGGACCCAGGTGCTGCCCCTGCACACAGTTCCATTGAAGTTAAGGGATCTTCTCAGATACAGAGATATGCTTATGTGCATCTGAGTGTACGTTTAGTGCAGATGATCTTTAATAAACATGCATTTCCCTGATACATTTGGGGTCAACAGCTCCCAACCGTTAACTCCAACTTTGGCCTTTATTTTTAAGTATTAAAGGATGGTTTGTGCAGCCCTATTTACAATGAATCAATTCCAAACCTAAGCATGATGATAGCAATTTCAGACCAATGAATTCAGACGACGCTTAATAGTTCATACAGGAAGATACTTGGATAGTTAATTTGTTGGTATTTTTGTTGCGCTTTAGGGGCATTTTCTTCTTCAAAAGGTGTGGCGTGTGGATCTGTCTTTAATTTGTTCATCGTACTTATTCTTCTGCTATGCCTTCTAATATTTTCTAACACAAACTGTGTGCTTTTCATGACATGCAAAGAAGTTTTTCAAGAGTCCCCTTTGTCAAATGTATCATTTCATGGTAAAAAAAAAAAAAGAACAATTTAAGGTCATTTTACTTATTTTTCATATTACAAAACAAAGTAAATTTTTTTTTAACTTGTGAATTTTTTCAGTTTGTTAAAACTTCTGCTGACATCAAGGCTATTACAACATGCCAGGAGCTAGAGGCCACATTTAGGGCCTGATTAATGGCCTAATAAAGTCAATGGAAGAACAACTGCATTGGTTTCAATGAGCATTGGATCAGGCCTCTAAGGTGACAGAACAAATGGCTGATCTGATATGTGAGGGAACTAACATGAATCAGAGTTAAGGGGTCAGAGTTGTTCAACTGGTGTATTGAATTCAGCTGCTTGAGGTCAGGATGGCCTTCCCAATTGGCTACTGGCCATGTAATGCAGTATCTCCTCATGCTGTTCATTATATCAGAAGCTGCCAATGAGAAAGTTGGGTGTAGAGCAGAGAATTTTGGGATATGCAATCACCTAGTGAGCACATGGCAGCCTGGAAAACATGGACTCTTTGGGGCTGTTTACTCATGGGCTACATTACCTCTCCCCTCAAACATCCATGGAAAGATCAAGAAAATGGTTATTAAATGGCAATACTAGTATGAGTAAAGATTGCAAATTCAGTCTCTAAAAGAGCTACCACTTCCACAGGAACAGCCACTTTTCCTATAACACAGCTTTAATTCACAACCCTCTGATGTCAATGGGAGTCTTTCCACTGGCTTCTGAAGGTCTTGAATCAGGCCCATGGGTTGTTAAAAAATTCTATTCATTTTTTCAAAGGAGCATCAGTGGGAGCGTGTGGGAAGAGGGTTGACTCCTAATATGTACTTTAAAGCATTTTCAAAGACTAAGGCCTTGTCTACACTAGGACTATTAGATTGAGTTAATTACGTTGGTTGGGAGCATTAAAAATCCACACTCTTGAGCAGTGTTTTTTAAGCTGACCTAAATCATCTGACTCTTCCATCAATCTGGTTTCTGCCTCTGGGGAAAGTGGATTACCTATTCAATGGGAAAATCCCTCTTGTCAACATAGGTAATGTCTCCACTGAAGTGCTACAGTTGCGTGGCACAGCCATGCCATTGCAGCTTCTGTAGTGTTTGATGTGGAGATAAGCCTAAATTAGTGTAGTAGTGTCTGAATGACAACTTCAGGGCTGATCTTAGAGCCCCTTATTCCTGTGCGCAATGCGTGATCCTGAGACTCAGGATTATAATGCGTCTCATCCAATACCTTTTAAAGTTAGTGGAAAGACTCCCTTTGGCTTCAGAGAGCTTTAGATCAGGCCCTAAATGAGACAGGATTTGATCCAAGTCAGGATCCAAGATCTATCATGTATATTATTTTGCCTTATGGCCAACCCTATGCACACATAACTTGTATTTCAGAAAGTAAAGGGTTAACATGGGATCATTATTTTTAAAACTCATTGGTTTTAACTACACTTTTGGGAGTGTAAAAAAAATAATCCAGTATCTTTGTTTCAGAGACAAGTCAAAATTCTTCAATAAGCAACGAAGCAACAGAAAAAGAAAAGAGAGGCTTTCTGGGATTTTTCAAAACTACTAAAAGAAGCAGCAAGGTAAGAGTTTTACAACCATTACCTATTCTATACTGAGCTGAAGATTTCTTTCTAGCTTTATTTGGGGGTGCCTTTTATTTATTTATTTTTCAAGGATTTGTTTATCTGCAAAATGGACAGTCATTTTTATCAACATATACCACAACTGTGCGGGTGGGGATGAGCTTGTCCTGATTTCAAACTCCTTTCTTTCCCTAGTGTTTGTAAACTAGGGGTGAAATAAAAACACTTTCTTGCTGTGATCTTCAAAGGATCTGAGAGAATTAAGCACTCAGCTTCCAAAGTCCTGGTCCTGTTCTTGTCTTCACTGTCTGGGTCACAAGTTATGTTCTAAGGAACCATAGCAATAAAGTGTGGAAAATACACTTTAAAAATGTAATAATCGGTTCTTTCCTGTTGCCATTTCTGAAGATAAGGTGTTTCTAACCTTTACAGAGGTCTTTCTCCAGTCACAATTCTCTTGCCTTGTATTCTCAATATTTAATTCAAGACTTGATTTAGGGTTGCCAGGTGTCTGGTTTTGAACCAGACAGTCCAGTATTTGAGCTTTCTGTTCAGGAAACAAATTGCGAAATTATAAATGTCCGTTATTTTCTAACTAAGATGTAATGTAGATTGTGATGTAACGTCAAGTGAGTCCGGTATTTTTCTGAAAACCATCTGGCAACCCTAACTTGATTTGCTGCTTGATTTTTCTGTTTCCCACGCACTTAGGTTAAGTCTGATTTGCACACACTATACACCTAGGATTAGACTGTATGCTTTAAAGCCCTGCACAGGGGCATCTCACACAGCTGTACCAGTCCTGCATGGGCTACAAGGTGCCTTATTGAACCACTCTATTGGCTAATGTGAAGGGGGTATAGCCCCCCAAAGCTCAGTTTCTGACCACCCTTTTCTTGGCCAGTCTGTTCTTGGGAATCTGCAAAGATGATTAGTACCTAATCACAAAGATGTTGTGATTGTCCATTGCATGCTGCCCTACCCCATTGCACCCAGGAGAGTCGGTAGCTATTTGGCCCTTGCCCTTCAGTATCCGTTTTATGTGAGCTCATCTTTTCCTTTCTCATGCTGTATAATTCCTACATGTGTGTTTGGGTTTTTTTTTTTCCTGCTGCTCCTAGGTGTGTCTGTTTCTCTGGCCTTGCCTAGTTTTGACGCTTTGATCTGGCGCAATTATTCCTTGTTTTGTTTGTTTTCATGTTGGTGTAGGATGCTTGTTTGTATTGCAGACAGAAGAGCATTTGAGGATGGACGGTGACTATGGGGATGAGGATGGTTTTAATTCTGCAACTGCTAGTGAAGGGAGCTTGGATGTAAGTACTAACATGGCTTATAGCTGCCCATGCCGCTGCTGCTGCCCCCTTAGACTCTGCAGTTCAGCTCAGCAGAAAATATTCTAGGTGCTTGACTAAAAAAAAAAAAAAAAATTAAATGCAGTAGTGCACTTTATGGTGGGGTTGCCATATTGCTTGGATGTCTTAGCACACAGATCAGGCTTTTCTGACCACCTAAAATGCAACACAATGTCTTCAAATAACCACCACCTACCCCTGACTTCAGTGTAGCCGGGTATTCATCCAAGGACTTCAGTGATGAACTGTATTCAAATACTAAGTTTCTTTTGTGGCCTAGTGCACTCCTTTTTTGTCTTTCAGTGTGACTCCAAATACTTTTATACTTGAATTTTTGCTTCTGTGTTTAACATTAGAAATATCCGATCCTCATTCTGTGGGATGAATATGGCAAGATTTTTGGAGAACCTAGACACCCACTGATTATATCAGATATCAACTAGATGCTCACAGTTCTCACTTTTTGGCCTTATAATCTATTAGCTAATTATTAATCTCGATAATTACCTTTATATTGGATGACTTTTCAAAATCTTTGGAAGACCATATTGGTGACATCTCAGGGTAATTGAAATGTGAGCTCCTTAGTGAGATAGGAAGGTATGTCTAGGAAGGTGAGGCTGAGGCTGAAATCATGCAGCTCAGTGGCTGAGAGGGGGTGGGGGTGGGGAAGAGTGTCACATAATTTGAGGTAGGAACAATGATTGCCAATTCCAAACTGGGGACAGTCGTGAAAAAGAGACCAAGGCAGGAGGAATGGATGGAGCACATGTGACAGGAGTGGGTGGATATTTCGTTTGAAAGCCATAGTTGAATAAGTCCAGAGAGAATTTTCACAATCACATTTTCACTACAGAAAAAGTAGTGATGGTGTTACAAGATAGTTGGGATATAGGCCATGTCTTCACTTCAAAAAGAAGTAAATATGAAGTTCTAGTGGAGGCAAGGAACAGGTGGTTTTTATTGTGATGTCAGTAATCAAGAGTAACATCTGGATAATGCGTATCTGTGCCTTGTCTACACAAGGAGAAAATTATCTGGCTTTAAAATACACGGTTTTTTTTCAATAAAGACATAGCCTAATCCCTTTATCTACACTTTCTGATGACCCTGGACGTACATCCTTACTTTTCTTTTTGTAGGGGATGTGACTGAATGAATCACAAATTGGGTCTCTTTGTGACACTGGAAGAAAAGTAGTTTTAAAAAATTACCCCAAACACTAACTATTTATTTTAAAATAACTGCAATATAACTTTAGGTACAAACTAATCTTAAAACTGGAACTTTTTTAGGACTTGTGATTAATCCTTTATTCCTCTCCTCCCCCCAAAGAGCAATTAATCTTCAAGTACAGCGTGGGTATTGTTCACTGCTTCACGCTTTTGCAGCTAGCTTTCTGTTACTTGCTATGGCTTTCATCCTGATAAAATTTATGCACATGCTGAAAACCTAAGTATGTGAATTGTTTTGCAGAAAATTAATCGAATGAGAAGTGTTGCATCTCCATCAGAACGAATATATCTGAAGCAGGTTGGAAAAGTTTCAGAAAAGAGCTGCAAGAATTAGTGGTCTGGAGGCGTGCCTTTTAGGGTGTGCTTTCCCTAGCTGAAAAAAAGATAACTAAAACATGGTAAAATCCTAGTGGAGACAAGACAGTTTGTAGTTTTAACATGAGTTAGCAGCTTGAGGTTTTCTCTTTAACTCAAATTGTTAACATAAAAACTACAAACTTCCTTGTCTTTTCCAGGGTGTCACCACTTGTATGGTAACACGAGTGAAGAATACATCTGTTTGCTTGCTGAATACCTGGCTTTAGAGACTAAAGAAACTCTTTCTCTTTGTCAAGTTAGGTAGTTTGAATTTAACCTTGCTCTACAAGCACTTATGTGGAGAGAATGTTTCAAACAGTAAGAAAGCTTTTTAATCTAGCACAAAGTCATAACGAAATCTGATGGCTGGAGGAGGAAGCTAGACAAATTCTCACTAGAGAGAGAGTACAAATATTTTACACTGACGCTAATTAATCATTTGGACAAGTTATTTACAGGTTATGATGGATTTTCCATAATTTGTTAACTTTAAAAAGAGATTAGATGTTCTTCTAAAAGATATACTGTAGTTTAGTCAGGGCTTGATGCAGGAATTACTTGTTGAAACTGTACAGCTTGTGTTATGAATGAGGTCAGACTAGAGATTCAAAATGGTCCCTCTGGACATAAAATTTATGAAAATCAAGCATCAGTGAGCTGCAGGGGATTTTTTTCTATGTAAAGGAGACGGAATTAGCCAACAACATATGTAGGCCCTAGAGCTGATGTATATGGAACCACATTAAATTTTTGTTTGTTTTTAATTTTTCCTGGGAACTCATCGTTTTTCAAGTAGATATCCTTGATGGAAGCGGAACTTGATTAATATGTATTAAGATTAATAATAATAACCTATTTTATTATATCTTTTAAACAATAGATGCCAATAATAAATTTTTTCTAATTCAATTGTTGCATAGCATGTAACATCAGACATCTGATAGAAAACTAAACCCAGTCCTGAGATAGCCAAGAGTAGACATATATAACTAATATGTCATGTTATGACCACAAACTTTGGTTTCTTTGTTTAGTTTTAAATTACTCCCCTTTTAAGGAAATGAGTTATGAAACAAACAGGCTGGCACAACTAAGAGGCTGTGGGCTCTGATAATACCCAGTTAGGAACAAGTAAGATTTGGTTTCAAAACATTATAAAAGTCTTCTTAAATATAGCTTGCCTTTTATTTTATGCTTAGTCATTATTTTAATTACTATTTATACGGAACAAGAGTTGAGCAGAGTTGGTATTATTTGTGACCTGCAGATCAGTTAATGTCCCCAAACGTAACACTTTTCCTGTGAGTCAGTGACCTTCTGACCATTCCACTGTGGCGCTAAAGGTCATCATTCAAATGTGACACAATAACCAAGCTCGTGATCACTTGTATTAAATATTCCATTGAACTTTTTGTTTAAGAATAAGGGTATTAATTCTGGTGTCCTAGCCAGACTTCAGCTCAGCCAGTTACGGTATACCTACCTGTCTTCCTGCCTAAATGTCTGCATTTTCAATTAAATACAGTATTGCTCTTCATTACATATCCCAATTTATCATATAGTATTGCCTTGTTGAACAGTTGCAGTGCCATACCATGGAGATGGATATTTCACTAGTGAGTGAAATGATCATATATAGCTCCTTATGGGCTTGACTCTGAAACCCTTAATCATATGGAATAAGAATCTACTCCACAAATGGTCCTATTGAAGTAAAATACTTATTGATATGAGTGAGTCAGCTCTAAATGAGACACAATATGGGATCCTAATAGGGATGTTAAATTTAGATTAATCAACTAATCGAAAAGTTGATGGAATTTCCATCAACTACTCGATTAATCGATAGGGGAACCTCTGCCTTTGAAATGTACCAAGAACCCTGCCAGCTCTTGCTACATTTCAAAGGTGGAAGCGCTGCCAGTTCCTTGCTGCGCTCCTGCCCATCCCCACGTGGGCTCCTGCTCCCCCCCACCTTGCTGCCTCTTTCTGATAGAGGTAGCGGGGGGCGGGGGGAGAGTGACTAGTTGACTCACTAGTCAACTGTCTGATAAGCATATACTTATTGAATAGTCAGCTAGTCACTTACATCCCTAGATCCTATAGGCTGAGAAGTGTTATGTAAATGGAAGTTACTATTTTTCTCAAAATGCCTACCATTAGATGTTTACTATAATTCCCTGTATAATTCCCTTCAGAGTTCTTTGGAATTCTGTGTCATCCTCAAGGCATTTTGCCTTGCCCTAGAAAGAGCATGGGTTTCAAGTGCTGGGCCATTGGGGTGAACAGGTGCCAGAAGACAGGCAACCTGGTGTGTGCTCTCGCTCTGCAGAGAGGAACTATCTTCCATCATTCTTCAGAGATTTCCTTTTGGGTGGCACAAGGAAAGTCAATGGTGGGAACTTCATCCAGCCTTGTTTGCCAGAGAAGAGGTCATTGCTGTGCCTTGCCTTTTCAGGGAAGACAGAGGAAAAGAGGGTTTGAAAGCTCCTGGTTAATGCGCTTTCAACAGCAGATCTCTGTCTACAGTACTCACATGGCCCGCATTATCTGAGCCCCTCATACTCTTTAATGTGGTGATCCTCAGAGCACTCCAGTGAAGTGGGGGGAGTACAGCTGTCTCCATTTTACATATGGGGAACTGAAGCATTGAGTGAGTGATTTGGCTATGGTCAGACAGTAAGTCTCAGGCAGAAGAGGAAATTAAACACAGCTGTTCCAAATCCTGGCCACTCTTCCTCTCTAAATCAGTGGTCCCTAGTCTCTTTCCCATTCTGAGTTGTAGGATAAATGACAGTTCTGGCGTATGAGAGTCAAACAGTATGCAGAAATGGAACACAACTCCGCATAATGAGAGGTGTTTGGAACATACTCAAGCAAAGATTATATATTCACCTTAACATCATTCAGTGCCACGTTTATACAAATTTGTTTTTTAAACCACCCATTAATTCTCTTTGAAATCAATGGGGAGGGAGGAATCCTACCAACTAACCAAGAAAGAACATTTATTGCTGGCATCAGTAAAAACTAAGGGAGAAGGAAGGCATAATCTCACAGACACAAAATGTAGAAAAAGGGAGAAAAGAAAATTTTGCTGAGTGGTCTATAGCACCCATTAAACCAGTGGTCCCCAACCTTTTGAGGTTGTCGGGCGCCAGGGGGCGTGGCCGTTTGCCCGCCGGGCGCCAGGGGGCGGGGACACTTGCGCGCCTGGGGGCGCCCCCCCCCCCATAGCTGCGCGCCTGGGGGCGGCCCCCCCCCCCATAGCTGCGGGGCCGGGGCCCCCCCATAGCCGCGCGCCTGGGGCCGGTGCTTCCCCCCCCCAAAAGCGCCGCGCGCCTGGGGCCGACGCTCCCCGCAAGCACCGCGCCATGTGCCCGGGGCCAGGCCAGCCCCGAGCACCTGGCGGGTGCATGCAAATGCCCCCGCGGGCGCCATGGCGCCCGCGGGCACCGTGTTGGGGACCACGGCATTAAACACACGGCTTAATTATAAAAGTAAAAGTTTCTAAAAGAATAATACAGAAATATGTTCCTTAATTTTTCTTTTTGCGAGCTGGAGCTGTCAGCTTGGTGCAATACGAAAAAATAGACCTGCATAGGCCTAATATGGTGCCTTAAAAAGCACTAGTGAAGTCAGTACAGACTAAAATGTCACACCCACAATGACTTGTTTCTGCTGGTCTATATACTGTGCACTGAAATGTAAGTACAGGGTGGCCCTCTCTGGTCCGGCACCCTTGGGACCTGAGCCGTCCCAGACCAGGGAATTTGCCAGACCAGGGAAGGTAAAGGCTCGCCTGTTGGCTATCCCGCTGATGGCTCCTCTCTGGGACTCCGAAGGCTGGGGCTTTCCACCCTGATAAAACTTGGGGGGGGGGAGGGGTATATATGATAAATCAGACTCTTGAAAGGGGTGCAGTAGCATGGAAAGGTTGACAACCACTGCTCTATTCAGAAGGATTGTCTTTCAGTTGGAATTTAGAACAGCCTGAAAGAAACAGGAATATAGAGTAATTTTTACCACATGGTGTCACTGTCGGCCAAAGAACAGCTGATCTAAATGAAACCTGATACTCCTACCAGCAAGAGCTAAAATTAGCTATGTTTATTTTGGAGGGTCTTAATAGTTTCATAAATCATAAAAAAGAAACATATCCCAAGTGCTGAATCACATATATCTCTAATGTGGAATTTGTGTATTTTATAAATCAGTTTAGAAAAAAATACTTAATAAAAGCAAAGCCAGGCATTTTGTCAGAGGTTTTGAAACTTCAGCACAAAATCTTATCACACAGCGTTTCTGTGGTTTAGGAAGATGATTTCAGAGGAAAAATGTTCAGAGATTTCTTTCGGCACATACAGAGCAAACTTTTTAAAATCTGCCTTCCTTTGTATGCCTGAAGTTAGCCTTTGTGAATAATTTGAGCTAACCTACCTTGTTATGATACACAGTCTGATAGTTATGTGTCTAAAATGACAGACTGAGTCTGCTAATGTGAACTCACAGGCATACAAAGTGAGGTCAACATAAGTCCAATCTGAAAATCAAACGTGAAGTCTTATTAATGTGAATTACCATGTTTTATACATGCCAGCCTGATACTGTTTCTTGGGTATTTGTATGTATACCGGTACTCATACATTACATTACAGCCCAGTACGGCTTTATGGTATGAAGTAGGGTTGATTTGTAGTGGAAAACTATTTCACTGGTGTTTGAAAAAGTAACCAATATTAACATTTAATAGCTAATGCCGCAATTTGTAGCCATTGGTCACCATTAGTGGTCACTTCTTAAACTCAAGGGATGAAACTTTTCTCTGTAAACAAGAAATTGCAGAACAGTTGCCAATCTTTTAAAAATATGTTTTGCACTTAATATGCTGCAACTTCTGTAACCTCTACTAAAGGGTTCTGTTGTTGTTCACTGTTCTAGCCAATAGCTATGTCTCACAGTAATAGTGGAGAGCACGTTGTCTGTTTTTTTTGTATCTCTTTACCCTTTTTCTGCAATTTCTGCCCTTCCTATTTGTGTTAAATTCTGTTTTTACTTCGACTGTTATTTCCTAGTGTTCCCATCATTGTTTAAAAGTTTTGTTTACTTTATTTTTTTTTTTGCATCAGTCATAGGACATCCCCTCCTCACACATACAAGTTTTCTTTGTGTAACTGGCAGCGGAAACGCCAGAAAATTGCTACCAAACTGCTCAAGATAGTTAAGACAAAAGCATATTGTGAAGAGCTTCAAAAAAATCTCACCAAACTAAGTTATTGGGCAAGAAAATTGCAAATGAAATGTAATGTTGATAAATGTAAAGTAATGCATATCAGAAAAAATAATCCCAACTATATATACAAAATGATTGGGGTCTAATTTGGTTATAACTACTCAAGAGAAAGATCTTGGAGTCATTGTGGACAGTTCTCTGAAAACATCCACTCAGTGTGCAGCGGCAGTGAAAAAAGCAAATAGAATGTTAGGATTCGTTAAAGAGAGAGTGAATAAGACAGAAAATATCTTATTGCCTCTATATAAAACCATAGTATGCCCACATCTTGAATACTGCATACAGATGTGGTTGCCTCATCTCAAGAAAGATATATTGGCATTGGAAAAGGTTCAGAAAAAGACAACAAAAATTATTATGGGTTTGCAATGGGTCCCATATGAAAAGAGATTAAAAAGACTTGGACATTTCAGCTTAGAAACGAGAAGACAGACGTTCTTAAAATCATGCGTGGTATGGAAAAAGTGGATAAGGAAAAGTTATTTACTTATACCCACAACAAAAGAATTAGGGGTCACCAAATGAAATTAATAGGCAACAGGTTTAAAACAAACAAGAAGAAGTTTTTCTTCACTCAGTGCAATATCAACCTATGGAACTCCTTGGCAGAGGATGTGGTGAAGGTTAGAAATTTAACAGGGTTCAATAAAGAGCTAGATAGAGCTTTCGTCTGACCCAGTATGGCCGTTCTTATGTTCTTATGCTCCAGAAGCTGCAGGAGATGGTAGTTGTCCCCTGATGTTATGAGAGTCTGTATATATGTAAATAGTTAACATATATACAGTTAAGTTGTCTGTAGGTGGAGCTCAAGATTATATGTAGCCTAGTTTCTGGGCTTTCCAGAACTAGGAGTAGGATTACACTTGAGCTGGAGGTATAATTTCCAGCTTGGTTAGACACACCAACTCAAGCTCGGATTCAGGTAGTGTGCCAAAAATAGAAGTGTGGTTGTGGTATATCTGCAAATGTATCCATATCCACAAAAATGAGCTGAGGATATCTGCATCCACATCTACGGATGCAGATACCCATAGATACAAAGCGGATATCCACGGATATACAGGGCTCTATTGCATTGCTAGCAAAAGCCACCGTTCTGCCATTTTAAGTCCTTGATCCAAAATATAGGTGCTAGAGCTTTTCAAAGAAAAGGTTACCAGACTTCTTTTAACATGAGCAAAACACATATATTTCCCCTGGCCTCATTCTCAGAATCAGCTGAATTGTTTTGCCTGAAATTTTCCAAAATAATTAAGCCTGACAGACACCCAGCATGGCAAATTTCAACCCAGACAATTAGTTTCACACAGTTTACAAGAGACTGAAAACAGGGTCTTATTTTGGGAAGTGTCCAACAAATTTAATAACAGGCGGTATTATCAGCCCTGTCTTTATCAAAGAAAAGTGTTGCCAACCCCAACCCTTCAAAAATAATTTGTCTGCCTTGCCCCTGAAATCAGAAGTATGGCTAAAAATGATGAAATTTAAAAATAATAATGTAGAGGTTCATTTTCCTTTACCTTCTGATTTCTGAGCATTTTACACTACAGGCATTCCACGAGTTACGCGGATCCGACTTATGTCGGATCCGCAGTTACGAACGGGGCTTTTCTCACCCCAGAGAATGGGAGTGGCGGGACGCCCAAATGCACCGCGGTCCCGCCGCCCGCATCCTCCGGGGCGAGAAAAGCTGCTCCGCGTCTCCCTGGTCTGCTGGGGGGGTAAACCCCTCCCAGCAGACCAGGGAGACGGGGAGCAAAGCCGCGGAGGACGCCGGCAGCGGGACAGCCGCGGCGCGTCTGGGCTGTCCCGCTGCCCGCGTGCTCCGCGGCTTTACTCCCCGTCTCCCTGGTCTGCTGGGGGGAGCTCCTCCCAGCAGACTAGGGAGACAGGGAGCAAAGCCGCGGAGGACCCGGAGGCGGGACCGCGGCACGTCTCGGTCCCGCCTCCCGCGTCTTCCTGGTCTGCTGGGGTGGGGGGCGGGGGCGCAGCTAGTGTCCCCTCCCCCCCAGCAGACCAGGCTTTTCTCTGGACGCCTGTAGTAGAGCAGCTGGGGCGCTGCCGGTTGGTCCCGCAGCGCCGCTCTGGGCGCTACTGGTCAGTTTCAGCAGCGGCTGAATCAGGACGCCTGGGGCAGAGCATCTTGGGTGCTGCTGGGTTGGTCCAGTAGCGCCGAGGTGCGGCTCTACTGGAGCAACCCAGCAGCACCCCAGCTGCTCTGCCCCAGGCGTCCCCAAGTCAGCCGCTGCTGAAACTGACCAGCAGCTGACTACAGGAAGCCCGAGACAGAGTTGCTCTGCCCCGGGCTTCCTGGAATCAGCCGCTGATCAATTTCAGCAGTAGCTGACTTGGGGATGCCTGGGGTTCTTAAGTTGAATCTGTATGTAAGTCGGAACTGGCGTCCAGATTCAGCCGCTGCTGAGACTGACCAGCGGCTGATTCCAGGAAACCCGGGGCAGAGCAACTCTGTCTCGGGCTCCCTGTAGTCAGCCGCTGGTCAGTTTCAGCAGCGGCTGAATCTGGACGCCAGTTCTGACTTACATACAGATTCAACTTAAGAACAAACCTATAGTCCCTATCTTGTACGTAACCCGGGGACTGCCTGTACATTCAGGTCACATTTTTAAGCTTTTCTCTGCAATTGTGGCAGCTTAAAGCTTTTCTCTTTTTTTAATGACAGGTGAGATTCCCTTATAATAACTTGCCTCCAGGAGATGGTTTTTTAAGTAAAACAGAAAATATTGCAAGCCATGGGATAAAATCATAAGTTGGCAATGGCATGCATTCCTTTCTGATGCTGTAGAATTTCAAAGTCCACCTATTCATTGTTCCCTGACTTATAATTTATGGGTGGAATGCCAGATTGCCTCTGGAGTCTAGGAGGTTTAATATCTTTCGATTTAGTTGTTGCTATTCCAGAAACATTTCAGCAAAAGCTGCTCCGACAGTGCTTTTTAATTCAAGTCATTTCAAAGAAAAGACCCAGTGCTGTTGCATTTTCAGGTGAAGAAGAGGAAGAGGAGGAAGGAAGGGAAATGGAAAAGACTGAGCATCTGATTCACTATTACATTCCAGCATTTCACTAAAAACAGTGATATTGAGTCAGTGTAGAATTGAAGTCAAGCAGCAGCAATTTAGTCCCATGTAATTTATATGTGTCTAGCTGTTATATATTTTATTAAAAAATAGAAAGACAAAGCAATTAATTCCATTTGGGTATGTCTACACCTGCTCCTAGTTCAAATTAGGGAGGCAAATGAAGCATACAGAAGTTGCTAATGAAGCGTGGGATTTAAATATCCCGCGCTTGATTAGCATATTCGCGGATGGTCGCCAATTTAAAATGCCAGTCGCCCAAATTAACTTGCCACGTGTAGACACTGTAGTCCGAACCAAAACCCTTCCCTCGAATTAACTGTTACTCCTCATTAACTCCTCATTTTTGCTCTGCAAAGCAAATTTGTTTATATTTTAGACAAATCTTTTCCTTCTAAGGCTTAAAGTTCTCAAATGTTAGTATTAATAATGAACAAACTTGTGTGTATGTATGCTAGTACACTCCACTGGACAAAGTGAGAACTATTTGTGTGTCATAAGCCATGTATTGCTAAGATGTAATGGACAGCCAAATAGTAAAATCCTGTATCTTTGAAGCAGAAGACTCTGAGTCATAGTCACATATTTATTATGTTAGTGTAGTATAATCATAGGTGCTGAACTACAGGGGTGCGTCTACACTGCACCCATACCTCAAAATAAGCTACGCAATTTGTGTAGTGCAAATTGTGTAGCTTATTTCAAGGTTATTTCAAATTAACTTTATTTTGAAATTAAAATTTTGATGTAAAGCACTATTCCGACAAGCTTCTTGACTCTCATGAAACCAGGATTATAGGGACACTGGAATAGCGTGCCCATTATTTCGATGCGGAATTGCTATTTCAGGATACTTAGCCCAGGTGTTGAGACTGCTGCACACCCTACCCCACCCCGGCTGGAAGTTGTTTCCATCATATGAAGGGTTTACCATTTGCTTCAGTGGCTCTCAGCACCCTGACTATACAAGTTGTTCCAGCACCTCTGACTGTAATTGAGTATATAGCATTTAGATGAAATACAGGTTTTTGCCTTTGCTGATTATATGAATTCTTTTCCATGCAAAGAGCTGAAGCATAATGAAGCTTGAGCATGAATACCATTTGGTTGTTTTCCAAACACTTGCCTGGATAGTGCAGACTCAATTTCATTAAAAATATTGGAGAGCAATAACTTACAAATTTTATATAAGATGATCTCATTATTTATACATAAATTTCACACTGTTGTTCCTTGGTAGAACTTGACTACTTGGTAATGTGTGAACTTACATGTTTGAGCAAACACATGGCAGGCGAGAGAAGATTTGGTGACAGAACACAATGTATTTCATTTTGTGAGAGGAAGAAATATTTCTCCAATTGAGCCTGAGAGTTCTGTTCTCTCTTTGATGCACAGGGGAGTTACATAACTCTCACTGGGCCATATACTGTCTTCGCTACAGGCAGTCCCCGGGTTACGTACAAGATAGGGACTATAGGTTTGTTCTTAAGTTGAATTTGTATGTAAGTCGGAACTGGCTCCAGATTCAGCCGCTGCTGCTGAAACTAACCAGGGGCTGACTACAGGAAGCTGGAGGCAGAATTGCTCTGCTCCCAGCTTCCTGGAATCAGCCACTGATCAGTTTCAACAGCGGCTGAATCTTGAGCCTCGGACAGAACAGCTGGGCTGCCAGGTAGATCCTGGCAGCACCCCAGCTGCTCTACCCCAGGGTCCACAACAAAAGCCTGGTCTGCTGGGGGGGGGGGGGGCGCACTAGCTGCGCCCCCCCCCCCCCCGCCAGCAGACCAGGGACACAGGGAGCAAAGCCGCAGCAGCGGCAGGGTGCCGCGCCTCTAAGGCTTTGCTCTGGCAAAGCCTCAGAGGCGCGGGACCCTGCTGCCGCTGCGGCTTTGCTCCCTGCATCCCTGGTCTGCTGGAGACAGTCCCCAGCAGACCAGAGACACCCGGAGCAAAGCCGGGGAGGCGGAGGGGTCCCGCGCCTCTGCGGCTTTGCTCCCGGTGTCCCTGGTCTGCTGGGGACCGTCTCCAGCAGACCAGGGACACCGGGAGGTTTGCTGTGGCAAAGCCTCAGAGGCGCGGGACCCCACCGCCGCTGCAGCTTTGCTCCCGGTGCCTCTGGTCTGCTGGGGATCGTCTCCAGCAGACCAGGGACACCGGGAGGAAAGCCGCAGCGGCAGCAGAGTCCCGCGCCTCCCTGGCTTTGCTCCGGGTGTCCCTGGTCTGCTGGAGACAGTCCCCAGCAGACCAGGGGCACCCGGAGCAGCTTTTCTCGCCCCGGAGGTCGAGGTGGCGGGACCGCTGCGCTCTGGGCGGTCCCGCTGCCTGCGAGCTCCGGGGCGAGAGAGCCCCGTTTGTAAGTGCAGATCCGACATAAGTCGGATCCGCGTAACTCGGGGACTGCCTGTACTCCCTTTGACATCAGTGGGAGTTCTTCATATGGATCAAGGGCAGTGTGACGTTGATGAGAATTATGTGAGTACCTCCCTTGTACCCCAGTGTAAGACTAGACTTTCTAACATAAAGTAGTTCACAGCCTAAGTAGCCATTTGATATTTTTTCTTCAGTTTCTTGAACCATCACTAAACTAGATTTTGTTGTTCTTCTACATGCAAACCTAACACAGCCCTTGCCCTCACAGAGCAGATTCAATGACTGAGTCTTTAAATGAATCTGTTCATAATATTCTTAACTTAAATGAAGACATTCTACACAGCATTTTGTGAAAGGAAGGAAGAGAAATAGGAAACACTATGTTGTGTGGAGGTGAATCTATAGACTTGATAGCTTATGCTCATCCATCGAAGCTTACTTTTATTCTTGAAATGTGCTTTCTCATATATAACAATTCATACTTGTATAGAATCTTTCAGCAAAGGATCCCAAAGCTCTTCACAAACATCAGATTGCACAATAATCATGTGAAGGGAGGAAGCATCATTCCTATCATTCCTATTTTATAAGGGAAGAGAAGGTATGGGCAAGGCAAGGAACATAGGTACTGTCCAAAGAAAGCATTTAAACACCAGCTAAACTTTAAGCATGTGAATGGGTCTATTAACATACAATATGTATTTATTTTATTTATTTATTTACTTATTATGTCAGTACCTAGGAGCCCTAGTCATGGGCCAGAACCCCCATTGTGCTAGCTGCTGTACACAAAATAAAGACAGTCCCTGGCCCAAAGAGCTTAGCATATGCTTAAAGTTAAGCACCCACTTCGGTGCCTTGCTGACTCACTACAATAATGAGCCAAAAATACCCAACTCCCAGTCTCTTTATCTAACCACTTGCCTGCTCTCCAGTCTTACACCCTGTAAAATTGTGGGTGGAGAGTAAATAAGGTAAAATGTAAGGATTTTAAAATAAGGTAAAATGTAAGGATTTTTCTCCAATTATAATAGTTGTTCCTTACACTTTTTGCAGCACACATACATTCAGATACAGGATTTGACTCTGATCTCACTTACACTAGTGTGAACTTGTTGTAACTAAAGTGACTTACATGGAGTCGCTTCTAATTTATAATTGAATAAAAGAAATCAGAATCAGGGCCACAAATTGCAACATAAGACTTGCCTTGTAAAAATCTAATGGCAACATATTTGACACATGGGGAAGATGAGAAAAAAGTAAGAAACATTTCAAACTATTAATCAAGCAGCAAACTTTTTTTGCCTTCAGTCTGGTAAATGTAGAGATGAGAGATACTGTGCAGAGGCTGTTTCTGTACAAACAGAGAAAGCCCTTCAAATGTAAACATTTGAGCAGCTGGCATGGGAGATTAGCAAGTCAGTAGTGGGCGGGGAGTAACAGTGGATAGTGGTGCCATCTAAATTTAACTAATGCTAGGTAAGAACTTTTCTCTGGTACAAGGGGTATAGGTCAGAGAGACTATATTAACTAAACCTAAAACTACTGGTGATTGCACAATTCAACACAAGTAATTAACTTGGCTTTAAACTAGTACTTAATTAAAATTACCTCTCCTTTCAGGAGTCCCCAGATGGGGGAAAAATGGTAAAAGTCGTCATGGGTGACCACACTAGATTAATGACAAAACCCAACACTTCTTAAAAATTATGCTTGTGAGTGTTAATGGTTTTGGCATGTTCAATTTCTATTCTGATCAGGTTGAATATTCATTGACCAAATAGCAGCATAATGGAGTACCACACTGGTTAAGATTTAAAGGTTTTGATTACACCAATTTTCAGTGTTTTTTTTTCTTTGTTTGAGCAGTGTTTAAGATGATCTTCTGCTTTCATCTAACAACTGAAGAACCAGATTCTGCATATGTATATGTTGTCATGTTTTTCCTTGCAATTTGATCACATTTTACAAACTGCATTGAGCTGCAAATCAGTGTATGAGCTGTCAATTCAGATCAAGATATGTGTTATTATTCCATATCACTTGATCTATTTAAAAAAATGTGTGCTTATGGCTAAATCCTGCCTTTTTGTAGATGTACTTGCCTAACCTTATAGGTCTCGATCTAGCTCTATAGGAATTGTTACCTCATTGCCATTCCTGTGTATAAAATGTCATATTTTTCTCCTCTGGGAAGTATTTTCTCCTTTATGCAGTCAGCTTCACTCCCCCCCACCCACACATAATCATACTGTAGATTATAGCATATAGTTCTTGATTTGTGGAGGCACCACAAGCCCTGGCTAAGGGACAGCACATTGCTTTACTTCTCCATGAACAGATCAGAGACAAAATTGTGAAGCAAAATAATAATTTGGTTCCTGACTCTCTTTCCATGATGGCCAGCATGCTGGCTGCAAGATTCTGCATGGGAGGGAGAATAGCATGCCTCCCTACAGGGGAATAATGGGATGCTTTATATGTTCACACACCCCTGTATCAGGGGGTAAAAGCTGGGTCACAACTGAGCCCACTTTTTATATACCCCAGATGTTTTCTCACAGTTATGAAGACGCAGCAAGAGTCTCCAGTTGAGCCTCCTTTAACAAAGTTGAATTAAAATGAATATGGTTGATGCCCTACAAAAAAAGGGAAGATGAATATTTTCATTCTCTTATTAAAGTAAGAGGATCAATCTTTGTGAAGTCACCAGTGAAAATAGAAATAAAAGTATTCTCTGTACAGGAAGATACCAGTATTGTTGCCTGTCTGTATGTCACTCAGAAGCCTAGAATGTCAGTTGGGTCAGTGTGAAGCAACTGAAACTGCTGCAATGGGCAGCTGGGAGCTCATTTTGTTTTGAATACCAAATTCAGTCATCTCTGGGATTCATTGTCTGTTACCATCCAGTGATTATGTTCTCAGACATTTGACTTGACAAAATACACTTGTGGGGTATACAGGAAGGCAGGTTCTATGCCTTACCTAAAGTCCTAATCTATTGTGATATCAGAGGTAACGCAACCAATCACCACTGTTACTCTGCAGCTAGTTTGCATGCAATAGTTTGTTGGTTCTAAGTGGACTGAGCAGATGGTGATTTATTTGGCTTAACTGCCATTTGGCTCAAACATTTCAGCACACATCCTTCATCCACACAAACACAAAATCTTATATGGCACAACCCTCTGACACAGCTCAGCACCAGCAGCAAATACAATAACCCCAAGGACAGACAGCGCTTTACACCACAATGCCCACCCCTCATTTACCACCTGTACAATCAATACAAAATCTCTCAGCACAACACACAAACTCTCCCACCCTTGCTCATACTTTGCATACCTGATCTTTGCAAAGGTGCATAAGAAGGGAAGGGTTCAGGAGCTTCTGCTTTCCTCCCTGTCACCTCAGGATCCAGTTATCCAGTCAGAGACTCATCTCTCCTGCACCCACTTTTGTAAAAGAAGTGTTTACACACACACACACACACCCTTCCGCCTCTCTTTATAGAGCTGCCTCTTTGTGGACAGAAGAGTGATCAACATAACATGCTCACTCCTCCTGCATATCCTGGAGTGACCCCTATTGGTATGGATCCACACTACCCTCAATACCACTTCATTGCCTGATAAGCCCTATGTTGTTGACTTTTCTAACGGGTGTTTCGCTTTCCCAAGGTGTTTCCTTGGCAGGAATTAAAAATCAAAACCCAAAGTTATTATGTATATTAAAAGAATCAGAGCTTTTTGTCTTCCAGTTGTAGGGCCTTTAGGGTTTTGTATTGGTTTGGTAATATACAGTGGCTTATAGTGCAGCCATTGTCATAGTCAATTTACTGTGGCCGTTGGGGGCCTGACAGAAGGCTCTTTAAAGCTGATGGAAAGGCTCCCATTGATTTCAACAGCTTTTGATTTTAAGGCCCTTTATGAGCTTCCAGGAATTGTCTACACTGTGAATTTTATAGAAAACCACCAAGACTCCCTATAATTCAATTCCAAGGAGCAAATATCCTAGCAATTTCTTGATGTCTTATCACAAAGTTTGAAAATCTCCGGGCTTTGTGTCAGTAAACCCAGGACTGATACTTCAGGTGCAAAAAGTTTTGTTAGTTTATAAAGTGCTACCAGACCATTTGTTGTTTTTAAAGTTTATCCTGTACAGACTAACTCGGCTACCCCCTGAAGCGCTAAGAATTTGGTAAGTGAGTGGTGAAGGGCAGCACTCTTCCATTATATTAATGAAGAAAGTTGGGGAATCTGGGATGGAAGTTGGGTGCAGAAGAGTGCTTGGGGTAAGGGACTAGGGATCTGGGAGGGAGTTTTGGTGAAGGAGAGGGATTGTGACAGCGATGCAGGTTCCCCAAGGTTCCCAGGAAAGGTTGCAGGTTCTGGGAGGAATATGGGTGCAGGAGAGGATTCTGGCCTGGGCAGGGGTATAAAGTCTTGGAGGGGGTTGTTAGTCCCATCTCCAAGCTAGGGAGGAGGTGGTTAATCCAGTCTCCAAGTTTTGCATAATAACTGTTCAGAAGACATGTGATTGTTTCATAGTATTTTAGTAACATATTAGTTGATTGCAAAGGTAATATTTAAAAATACCCCTTTTTGAAATTTTATCCAGACAGTCTCATGGTTTTATTTATCTTCCACAGACTTGAAAACAAATTGCAGTTGTGACACGTTAACTCTAAATTAACAGAATTTTGGTATGGGAATGAGAATGTAGAAACTTGGAGTCATGTCCTCAGCTGGTGCAAATTGAAGTAGCTCCCAGAAGAGCTATACTAATTTACACCAGCTGACAGTCTGGTCCTGGATTCTAGTTTAGATGTTCTCCAATGGTCTTCTCCATTATTCTCTGTTTGTGCAGTTTTTGGCTAAGAAACTATGTGGAAAACCTTCAGAGGCACAAAGGACAA
Source organism: Pelodiscus sinensis (assembly GCF_049634645.1). Classification (NCBI taxonomy): domain Eukaryota; kingdom Metazoa; phylum Chordata; order Testudines; family Trionychidae; genus Pelodiscus; species Pelodiscus sinensis. The sequence goes on from NC_134712.1 coordinate 156,113,583, forward strand.
TTAGGAGCTACCCTATCAAAGAAGGTTGATGGCAGCTGATCACCTGACTGTCCTTTGTGCCTTCGAAAATCTCCTCCAGGTATTTGTGAAGGAAGATTATGTAGTAAAATTGAATAATGCTACTTTTTAAATGAGAGTGGAGCGGAAACTGCTTCAGTCTGCATATGAAAAACATGAATATATTGAAACTCTCTTAACTGGGTTTCTCTGGTCTAGCAACATCCATGGTCTGTCACGGATGTTGAAGGACTAGAGAGTCCCGGTGGTGGGCCAGTGGCAAGGATCCCTGAAGGGCTGGCAGCACAATGGGCTGCCCACAGCAAGCCTGCCATCAGTGCAGAGGGGTTGGGAGCTGTGGTAGCTCAGTGAGTCAGGGAACCGCAAAACGCGGCTGCCCTGTGGGTACCAGGGGCCCTGCGCAGCTGCCCAGCAGGACCTGGAGCCCCAGCATGGCTGCCTGTGGGACCCAGAGCCCCAGTGCTGCATGTGTGGCTATCCTGCAGGCCCCAGAGCCAGAGCAGCAATGGCTGCCCAGTGGAGTCAGCAGGGCAGGAGGTGAGGAGCTGGCAGTGGGCCAGGCAGGAGGGCCAGCAGCAGGGGGTCCAGAAACGATCTTCTCTTGTCTGGCGAAATCCCTCATCTGCGACCAGTCAGGCCCCAAGGTTGCTGGACATGGGAAGTCCAACCTGTATTTTTAAAAGAAAAGAAATAGCAAGTGTATTTTACAGTTAAGAACATTGAGATGGTGTGTGAACTGGTTTGAACTGGCATAGCTTCACTGAGGACCTTAGATCTCATCCACTGTGGCAAACTCTATGTTCTTCTAAAGTAGAATTATGTACACTTGCTGGGAGTTCTGGCCAATTTGTGTTTAAAAGCATTTCTAATTGCAAAAAGACGTCAGACAAAACTGTGAATGCACATCTTCTGTGGACCTATCAAACTGATTTATTGATTTAAACAAATTAGCAAGTCTAGAAAAAGTAACTCTCAATGCCATGATAAATTCAGTGTGTTTAAAAACTATGGTCAGCTTTCAGGGGTCACATAATTGATGTGTGCTTAATAATAGAAGAAATTGAGTGTTTGTCTTTTCTTTCATTTCTAACCATGTCATGTTCCTTGTTGCAGGTGCATTTACAGCTCCTAATTCTCATCTCACATTAGTTTTACTCCAGTGTAACTCTATTCAGTGGAGTTATTCTTGATTTACACTGCTGCAAATGAAAGAAAAATCAGGTTCATAGTCTGTTCAGTCCACCATAACCTGGCTTTTGCTGTCTTCATTCTGCTACAGTTTTAGTCTGCTTCAGTTTGCTCACATGGGATTTACTAATGACCTTCTTTTGGCCAAGTCTAAATGGCCTTTTCTCTATCTTCAGTCTATTGATCATTCTGCAGCCTTCAACTGTATTAATATTTCACTGTCTTCCATATCAGCTTTTTCTTGGACTTTGGAGCTTCTCTTAGTTTTCCTGTTGCACTGGTTTCTCCGAGGATAGGGGCCCACTTCCCATTATCTATACAGCGTGGTATCCAAGAGGAGAACCACTGTATCCTTCCACCTGGCATCTAATCCTAACTCCCTCTTTCAGTGGGACTCTTAAAGTACCTCCTGTATCTCTTTTGATTGTTATCACTTAAAGCTCCATCGTGGGCCTCCTCTGGAAGAACTTGTTCCTTACCGCATCCTCAGCTGTTACTCCAACATCAGTGCATCATAGTGACCAACCCACCCCCAATAATTTTAGCTTCTGTTCAATCCAGAATCTTTGCCTCTCACTTATCATTTGTCAGAATACTTTTCCCCACCTTAAGTTCAATGCCTCTCATCTTTGTCACCATAGAAATTGCCATCTTTCCTGCCACAGACTTGCAACCTTGGAGCCATCTTGGCCTTTCCCCTCTCTTCCAGGCCCTACCCAAATATGGTCATTTCTGCCTCCTTAAAATTTCCAAAATCCATCTCTTCCTTTTTAAGGTATGAGCCCCTGTGCCTTTATTTCCCTTCCCAGTTACTGCAGCCTCATCCCCAAGGGGGCTTGACAACTTTTGCGGGCTCCAGATAAGGTTTATGGTGGGCAGCTTTGTGCTCTGAAAGAGGTGGGCCTTGGGTGGAAGTAGTAGGGCTGTGGACAGCTAGCCCTCAGTGCCGCCCGTGCTATTGTTCTCCCTCCCCACCCCACCCCCTCAGAGCTGTGTGGAGTGCATGGCACGGCATTCCAACAGCAATTTAAAGGCCCCGTAGTAGCAGCCGTGGCAGCTGAGTGCCCCAGGCTTCTTTGAATCACAGGGTCCCAGGGCAAATGCCCCATTTGCCCTCAACCCCATCGGTGGGCATTCTTATCCTGTGTGTTTTACCCTAGTCTCATCACTCCTTCCTCGAGCAGAATCTGACCTTTTCTTGAATCTCTGCAGCAGCTTTTGTTCTTCCATATCAAGTGAATACTTCATCCGCATAATTCTCCCTAAAACCTATTTTTATTTTGTCCCTCTCTTCATAAAACATCCCATATCTGCTTTTGAACTGCTCAGGCTGCCTTCTTTATTGCCTTAATGATCTGATTTGACCACTCCCAATTCTGAACTTTATTCCATAAAGCCCTGTATGACTGAAATAACTTCCCTTTTAATATACACCAGGTTCCCCCCACTGCCTCCATTTTAAACTTGTAAAATTCCCTCCCCTCCCTTCCCCCACTGCTTATGTGAAGAATTCAGGCTTCAACAGTCAAGTCTCTTATTTATATATGCTCTGCTGAGGCCAGGGACCTTTTATCACTTTGGCACAGTCTCATCACCACACACTTGTAGTGTACATACATGGTGTTATATAAATGGCTACACATAATGAAAAATAGAGACAGAAATACAGGATCGCACAGAGTATAAATCAATCTTTATGTGGTTCACTGGATTGTTTGGGATTTTTTCCTTAATTTTTCTGTAATATTTCAGTGTGGTGATTGTACCACTTCTCCCCCATATTCTTTTCTTTGTCTAACATATATGTTTCGAATGCATCAAAGCAATATAATTAATGACCTCACAACAGTTTTCTGTTTCCATAGAAGGAAGCATTTTGACAGTGTTTTGCAAAAAAAAATATTTCCCAAAGGTAACCTTTTAGTTGTCTGATGGAAAGTGTAGCTAGATTCTCACCGTATTCTAGTGTGCAGTGTATTCAGATTGATTATAGTGTTTCCCAAAAGCTCAAGCTATTAAAAAACTACATTCCAATGGATGAGACACTGAAATGTCCTTGCACACTTCTGCAGAGTACTATCATTTCACACTTGTATGAAATGCAAACAAACCTAATTCTAACCACTTGTCAGCATTCCAAACTGTCACCCACTAATTACTTTGATTTTGGAATTTGCACAAAGACTTCATTTACAACCTGCCAGAACACCAGACAAAAATTACATTAAACTACTGAGTAGAACAAAAAATATCCAGCGCAGGATAGTTTTCTGTGCTGTATTTCTGACTGTCTTGCCCTTATTGAGCTAAGAATATTCCAAATAAAACTGAGAATATTTGCATTTAGAGATTTACATAATCCAAAAAGCATGTCAGTATTTACGTGATGTTGTACAGGATGATAATGCAAAGAGCTTAGCCTTAGTGAGAGACATTGGAGCCCTGCAAGTGCTAGGACCATGCCTATTGATATTACTATGTTTTAGGACATTAAGTTAATGTTAATGTGGCATGTTGTGTTTTTGAAGCTGTGTGGAGTTTCAGAAAGCAAGGTATTTTCATATATTCACACACAATTAATAATTACTTTTACATGTATATTCCCATCTCAAGATATTCTATACCAGATTCCTGTGTGTACTTATGTTTATCTTTTAAAATTGTGCTTCTCATAGCTTTTGAACAGCTAGCAAACTATTATTACTGAAAAATGAGATACTTGAAGACAGATACAGAGTTGTGTGGAGTAGTAGTTACAAATTTAATTGGCATGACACCTCTGCTGATTGAGTTAAAAGAGTTAACAGCACATTACCATTTGTTTCCTGGAAAACCTATCTGCTTGATTTGGGAACTGTTGCTTTGAAAAGAACCATCTTCAACTTCAGTTCCTAGTCCAGGTGTTTAGTTACCTTCAAATTTTAGAGAATCCCTTTTTTCACCCTTTACCTGACACTTCATGACAGGAATTGAGCAGATTATTCACAAGAGAGATTAGCAGCGATTATATTTTCTCTGCATTAAGTTGAGAAGGCTTTTTTTCTTTTCTGCCAATGCTAAAACCTTTGAATTTGAAGAGATTTATTTCCTTCTATCTCACCAAGCTACCCAACACTGATTCACAGAATTCAATAGGGTCTACATTTGTTGGCTATCACACATGATCTGAAATGTCTAGTTTGGGACCAGATAATCCAAGTGTTTTATACGTGCCTCCTGTCAAGAAAAGCTGAGTTCTAATTATTCCTATGTTTTGCTTAAATTATAAAATGTGTGAGGAACATGTTGGCATTTAATTAGCAGGAGATTACATTAACACACAGAAATTTAAATGAAGCTTAGTTTCCATTCCCTTGCATTGCTATAAGTGAAGAAGATTTTGCTTGATATTCTGATTGCTTTCCTCTTCTGCCAATAAAGAGATTTCCTTGCTATAGGGATGAGATTTTGCAAATGAAATCTCAATCCTGTTGGCATTGGTATGTCGTCAGGTAGTAATGACAGACAAAAGTGTTTTATAAAAGTTTGTTTGACTTGTAACAATCTGAGGAGTGAGACATTAAAACACGATTGATTGCTTGGAACAAATGTATTGAATTGTAACATGCCAAGGACTTGGAGCCAGAGATATGCAATTTTAAAAAACTTAGGGTAAACAGCTGCTGTTTTACATTTGTATATTTCTGTTTTCAACCTATATTTCTATTAGTGTTTTGTCTCATGAAAAGCCATCGGGTTTTGCCTATAGCAGTAGTCACAACCTATAGATCAGGATCTACCCGTAAATCTCGGAGCCTCTGACAGGTGATCCTGACTGGTTTTACTGGGAGGATACCAAGTGGAGGCACTTCAGGTGCCTCTCCCCCAATGCCCTTAAGTTAAAAACTTGAGTAATGTGGGATACGTGTGCTAATACTTTATAAACCTCAGCCTACACTGTCTCTTAGATTGTCTGTCCCTTGGTTTTGCTTCCAGGACCTCCTGTGTTCTGGATTTGTCCCCCTCCTCTCACAGAAAGGTGCTCCTACCTCTCATATATCCAGAAGGGGTTAATGATCTACACCTGCCATATAGAATCTGTAGGACTTCAGCAGCTTGATAGGTAGTCTTAATACCTGCTGTTAGGATATGTCAGCAGAGGAGTCCATCTACCCTTTTATACTGGGAAATATTGTTCAGCCAGATCACCAGTTAAATATGATGTCAGCTTGGTCCATAGCACTCTTTGTGCACATCACAGAACACAGCACAATTTAGGGTGATTGATTTCTGCTCCTCTGAAAACCAGAACTAAAAGAGAAGGAACATGGTGGGTCAATGTGAAGGAGAATTGGCTGAACTACACAAGTGAGGCTACCCTCCTTATACCGGTGTGCTCTCTGCATCCTGTTTTAGAATTTCTAATTCTAGTTGTACACGTTCTAAATACTCACCAAATGAATTCTTAGACCACATTTAATATATTGCCAGCTAGGGATGCACAAGACAACATAGGAGGGTAGGGATTTGGTTTAGAGTCTCCAAAGGATTAATTCAAAATCTTGAAATAAAACCTTCAATAAGATACTTTTTGTATAAAATGAACAATGTTATTGCTTATGGCTGGCAATATTATGGAAATATGTAGCTGCCTTTGCACTGTTAATTTTGTACTAGCTGAGCAGACTATTTCTTTCCAAAATTGAAGGGAGTGAGATAATATGGAAATTAAGGAGAAAAAAGTAAGAGAAATGCAATTGTTCCTCCTTTGCCTTTGATTGCCAGCAGGATGTAATCAGGTAATTTCAGTAATTAGAAGAAGCAACCTATATTTAAGAATACTCATGTTAAAAAAATTCAGTTGTCTCAGTGAATATGTTTTTGCATGTGCCCCTCCATGCTACTGTGTCTTCTTTATAAAACAGTTTAATTGTCACATTTAATGTTGATGTACAGGGGGCTAGTATGAATTCCAAGAGAGTATAATTCAACTTTAATTTTTATCAAAGCCCCTGACTTAACCTGTCTTGCCTTCTAAGTGCTTACTAATAATCAGCTATAGTGTCATTTGGCCAATTGATATGAATTTGTGTTAATGGGGTTTCCCACCACTATAAATATTCCCATTGTCACTGCACTGGTAGATTTGTCTGTCCATAATCATGTTCAGTATGCGCTCACTAAAATGCATCTCCAATACAAAATTATTTTAGTTTTTTTTATTTTTCCTTTACATCTCTGCTTGTTTTGTTTTTTAAAAAGCTGCTCCTTTTTCTGATACATCTAGTAGTTCCAACTCTTAAAACAATCCAATTGATTGGTGTTTTTATTTAAAAAAAAAAAACTTGGAAGAAATTGCATAACAATACAAGTAACTGGAGTCTGTGAGGTTTGGCACAGAGCTGTGGAAGAAAGGCCTGGCTGTAACAACCCCACAAGGAAAAAAAAACCCCTTGACATTTTGAAAAAAAATGTGTTGACCAGTGTAGACAGAGAACAGGAAGCCAAATTGCTATTGCTGGCAAGCAGCATTCTGTGTCCTGCTGACCTTTGAATGCCACTTTGGGTCATGAGAAAGCCAAGGGAACTCTACTAAAAGGGAATAGGAGGGAAGCTGTTTGGAGAAAAAAACAACTCATTATTGACTTTCAGCTTTATAAGCTAACTTTATCTATAATATAGGTTTACTCTTTGTAATATAGTAAGATAACATTTAAAGCACCTAAATATCATAGAAGCCTAATTCCTATTTTCAAAAGTGACTTAGGGACAGATTATACAAAGTATTTAAGCTCCTAGTCAGAACCGTCCTATCCATAGGATGGTTCGGGACAGCCACTCTAGGCCCCATGGTTTGGGGGACCCCACCGGGTCCACTTCAGCCATCCTGCGGAGAGGATGGTCCCCCATGTTAGCTGCAGAGCCCAGGATGGATTGGAGGATTATCGGGGGGGAGCTGTGTGGAATGCAAGCAAGGGTTGGGGTGGCCACCCAACCCAGCAGTCTGTGCTCTGCTTAACCATGGTGGTGGGAAGCAGAGTGCCCCAGCCCTAGCAGCAGAGCAGAGCAGCAAGGAAGGTCCAACCGCTACTGCTGCCCCCACACCACTCTCTCCAGTAATCTGGTGGGGTGGGGGTTGGTCCTATGGCTAGGGGTATTTTCCTGTACCCCATACTCCCCTAGGGATGGCCCTGCTTCTAGTGAGATATTTAGGAGCTTCTAGGCACCTCTCATGGATCTCAGTCCAAGTTGTTAGTACGGCTAGATTCACAAAGAAGTCTTAAACTCAGCATTGTAATGCCTAATATTTAGGTGCTCTGCTACCTGCTACCCTAAATTAAGTGTATAGGCTCTCTGTACAGTGCATGTGGAGACTCAGCTGCCAAAGAATGTGATTCGGAGAAGCCAACCTCTAGCTTAGTTTGAGCCACTACCACATGAGCTAAAAGCCAGAAGGGTGCCATTTCAGAAGGGCGGAGGGAGGGGCAAGGCAGCAGCCGTGTTCTCCGGGACGCAGCTTGCTTGTTATCCCTTTCTCCGGACGCTAAAAGAGTGAGGGGAAAGTGTTTGCATGCCGCGCATTCCTCTTATACCTAGCTGGTGAGCTCCTTCACCAGCCAGGTGAGAGAGGCATGTACAGAATGCAAGCACTTTCCCCTCACTCCCTTAGCATCCAGGGAACGGGATGAAAAGCAAGCTGTGTCCCAGAGCGCACGGCTGTTGCCCCCCTACTATCCCAAAATGGCACCCTTTGCCAGGTTGCTATTAGCTAAAGCTATAGAGCAGACTCATTCTCTCTGTAAGTGGTGTTGGTGACACTAGATGGGGCAGTATACCATACCCCAGAGGTGTGTGTGGGTTATATTTTCAGAAAAAATTAAAACATTGGGGGTTAATACAAATACAAAATTTCCTTTCCTTTGATATATATTATGGTTTTGAACAATGAGCAAAAGTTCTGTAAAAGTTGGAAGATATTTTAAAATGTCTTTATTAATGTACTTCATTGATATCAGAAGCTTTGCTGGCTTTTATAATGCAGAGAAATAGTAGGGACTAGATTTGACTTGTCTTTTCTCAGCATGTTCACAGTAATCAATAATATATTATTAAATGGAATAAAAATAGAGGTTAAAGGGCCTGTGTTTTTGAGACAGCCTAGGCAGACAGTTGCAATTATTGAGATTGATTGTGCTCACACACTGGTGAATGTCAAGAATAATTCTTATTAAGTCAATCTAACATAAAATAATGGCAAATGAGAAGTGATTTGGGCGAATTTTGTGTGCCAGTAAAATAGCTGCATTTGCACAGATAATTTTACAAGCGCGCGCGCGTGTGTGTGTGTGTGTGTGTGTACGTTCTCAGTAACTGCATACCTAAACTGTTCTGAGCTGGTAGGGACCATCTCTTGTGTGAAAAGTCCTTGACCTTGCTGCTTAGACTGTGATAGTTCTTTGTGAGGTCGACGCCAGTGTAGTAGGAAACGAATTCTGTTTTATTCTATGTAGGTTCTACCACCATCATCAGTATAGTGCCTACGCAGCCTTCCCATACTGCATTAAAGAATGTGATTAAAATCTCTCACGTGGTTGTTTGTTTTCTATTATCTTTTCCGCAGGTAGAGATTTGTGTGGTCAGTGCAGTTATTTTGGAGTGTGCATTTTTTTTATGTATGTGTAGCTATATCTGGGTATGTCTACACTGCCACCCTAGTTCGAACTAGGGTGGTTAATGTAGTCATACGAACTTGCAAATGAAACCCGGGATTTGAATTTCCCGGGCTTCATTTGCATATTGCTGGGCGCCGCCATTTTTAAATGTCTGCTAGTTCGGACTCTATGCCCGCGGCTACATGCAGCACGAACTAGATAGTTCGGAATAGGCTTCCTATTCCGAACTATCTAGTTCGTGCCGCATGTAGCCGCGGGCACGGAGTCCACACTAGCGGACATTTAAAAATGGCGGCACCCGGCAACATGCAAATGAAGCCCGGGAAATTCAAATCCTGGGCTTCATTTGCAAGTTCGTATGACTACATTAACCACCCTAGTTCGAACTCAGGTGGTATTGTAGACATACCCTCAGTGTTTTGAATTTGAGAAGAAAAGTTTTAAGAAGTGCACTTTGATTTTGGAGCAGAGCGTGATGAGATTTGTGATAGTCCTTAGTCCCCATTGGTGTTTGTTCCATTACCTCAGACTGACCCCCAAGAAAACTGTCTCCTGAACAGATGTACTTATACGTATGGTAGAAGGTTCCATTGTGCTGAAGAGTGAAGTTGTTGACTATTATCCTTGTTCTGTAATTGTAGGTGTTATATAGTTCTGCCTCTCCCCCCCACTATAAGGGATTGACAGGTTAACATAACACACTGAACGAAGATCATGTCTGAGAAGAGATGGTCAATAAACACTTTTTTTAAAATGTTGTGCTTTTTCTGTCTCTGTTTATCATCAAAAACTAAACAGAATAATATAATTGACAGGTTTGGAAAATGTGTTTTCTAAGCAACATTACAACTGGTTAAAAAATTGTATGAAATGAAATTTCATACATCAAGAGCAATAAATATTTTCAAGAACTTTTGTTTTAATGAGCAGTTTTGTGTGTGTGTTTGTGTGTGTGTACAGCCCCCACTCCAATATATAGGAATAGAGATCTGATCCATCACCCAGTGTGAATTTTTCTATTGACTTTCTTCCCAAAGCGGAGTCATCTTACATGTAAAGATTTTCATACTATGCATTTAGAAAAAAGCCCCATTCTACTCTGATCTAAACTTTTGCAAATCTAGTGATTCCACTGAATTGATGTCACTGGAGTGATTCTGGGTCTGATTTGGTTCTTACCTACATCTATGAACATCAGAAATAACTTCATTCAAGTTAACGGGAGTTACACTTCTGTAAAAGCTGCATAGATGAGTACAGAATAAGGCCTTCTGAATTTATCGTTGTATAATTGAGAGCAACATTTGGCCCAAGATATGGTTTGCAGCATGTTATATGGGTAATTTTAAATATTTAATTGTGATTTACGAGAAAATATATTCTCGTGAATCCTAAAGATTCCTTGTTTGTGTTTTAATTCTGGCTTAAATATATGTGGCTGACCACAAAGATACAGAATTTATTTTATAAGTATTAAAAAAATATATCTTTTATTGGGTGAGAGCCTTCTGCCAAAATAAAGTTTCCATCAGCAGTTCTAATAAGTTGTGCCAGGGATTGACTCTGTCTTTCTAAATATTTGTATATATCCATCATCTTTTGCAACCCTCACTCCTTTTGATTAGGGTTGTTGCATTTCAATTGATCTTCAAAATATATCCATATATTATAAAGTTTGCAGTGCAACAAATTTGGCAGAGTATCGAACTCAGAAAATTGTGTCAGTTAAAGGTAACTAGGTGTATTTGTTTTCTGTTTTGGATTTGTTTGTTTGTTTGTTTTTGTCTATTTCTTCCCATAGTCTTTAAAAAGTGATTGTGACCAAATTGTTCATCTACTTACAGGGTTTTGCAACAGCTCCAAATTCCCCATCAGTGAATTCACGTTCCACACTACTGGGTCCATCACTGTCTCTTGGCAACATTTCAGGAGTGACCGCCAACCAAGAAATAAAAAAACGCAGAGCACCTCCTCCACCAGTAGCAACGCCCCATTTGCAGAATATGGAGACAAGTGGAGTGGCAAAGACAGCAGTGCAGGTAAGAATGACAGAAGGAAATGCTAAATGCACTGATTAGATCCAATACATAATATAGCTAGAAACAAATACCATTGATTGGATGGTTTGATCACTTAGTAACTCCTGCAGCCAGTGAAACTCTTCAATAACTACAGCAATCAACAAGAGTCCTGGCTGTTAGAGCTTTGCATGTACACACCTACTTTAGAAGTGCCTCCTTTCCTAAAGCTCCATTTCTAACTCTACTGGCATTCTTATAAATGAGCTGTTTTTTTCTTGGGCTGAATCCTAAAATGCCAAGGGCTGCTCTTCCCATACTACAATTATTTGATATTATCCAGAGCCTTGATTCTGCCTCCAGGGCACAGGCCAGCATTGGTGTGCCAGAAGACACCATGTAATTCCAGGTTATGTCTTCACCATGAACTAGGGCAAAATGTGAAGATTATCTAAATAAGAAGTCAGTTTCCTGGTTTGCTTCCAGGACTGCACAGCTGCCTATTGCCCCATTTACAACATAAAAACAGTGAGACTGCACACTTCTGTTATAATGCTGATGTTATTGTTAGTTATCTTTATTTCTAGTTTAATTTTATTGATAAGGATGATATGTTGAGAGTACTGATTGTTGGAGTTTACCCAGTAATGGTGTATCTTTAGAGCCTGCAGATCCACAGATATCTACTTGATAGCCACAGGTATCCACAACCGTAGATATCAGTGCAGATATCTGTGGCTCATTTTTGCAGATGCAGTTGTAGCTACAAATTTTTTATCCACGTAGGGCTCTTATATATCTTCTTAAATGTCTTTACAATGGCTTACTTTTATGTCTTCTATTGAAGTAACTTCTTCCTGATCAGATGATCAGAAAGTAACAGTGTTGTGTTTTAAACATGGTATCAGCTAGAAGGTTATAGAGACAGTATTGACATACCAAGGGCACATCTACCCAGCAAAAGCTGTGCACAGACTAGCCTGCCTAAACCAGCTTAAATCTAGTGAGTGCCAGTAACAACAGCAATGAAGACAATACAGCCTAAGTGTTAGTGCAAGAAGAACAAGCCCAACATGGACTGTGGGTACATACCTGGCTCACTAACCTCCTGCAAAGCTCAAGGTGCATTGTCTTCAAACCTATTGTTACCCATGCAAGGTGGATTCAGGTTAGCTCGGGTAGACTAGCCCATGCACAGCTTTTGCCATTCAGATGTTTACTTGTCAGACATCACTTTCATTTGGTGCTTTTCCCCTCTCCCTCTCTGTTTCACACATGAACACTCACATGTGCTTGTGCATGCACGTACACACAACATTCTATGATTTTGGTAAAAATGTGATATGTATGACATAAAATTAAGATTTCTGCTAGAAAGAGAATAGGTGCTCTTTTACTAACATCCCTTCCCATGTGTTTTGCACCAGCAATATACCTTGTGTTGCAATGTTTGGTGCATTCTGTGTTGCTGTTTTTTATTCCTTTTGGCATCTATGTTAATAAATATTTTGATGCCTCTACAATTAAACATTCACAGTGTTTAAGTAACATGCATATTTCTGAACAAATGTTGTGGCAGAAGTTTACACATGTTTATAATCACAGTATAAAGTCTACACTCTTTTGAGCTTATCTTCATTTTGCATAGCATTTACACTTTTAATTTTAGACAACAGAAATATTTTTAGCATGATAACATCCCCAGTTTCAGTATTGTTTTCACATCACTAAAATACTGCTTTCTGGATTGTCTGGGAACAAATGTATCTGTTGTTTGTTGAAAGTGACATACGATATGATCACCTTTGTTATATTTTTTTCTTAAAAAAAAAACCTTTTGTAGAACAAAAAAGTGTGATTGAATAGGGATATAATAGTGTTAATTTGGGACACTATATGTCTTTCCTAGTTTACAAAGTCAGTCTACGGTACTTCAACTTTATTATCAGATCAATTGTTTGAGTTCATCTGAGTGTTTCTTTGTCCTTTTTTTGATGGGAAAGGACATCTCTATGAAAACAATTGTGCTGTTCAGGACAGCAAACATGGGTAATATGCTTCTGAAGCGCCTTGTTTGGCAAGCTGTTTGCAATCTGTACTGTAGATGATGATCCAACGTAACTGTAAGGAATCCAGCAGAAATGAACCAACAACTCCATGAAGCAGTTTAAACTTGAGGAAAAAAAGATTAGTTATTTAATGTTGCATGGTAAGGTAGCAACAAGAGCATTGTTTATACAAAAACACAAACAGTGCTAAACTTATCTACGTGCAGATTATCCAGTTTGCTGTGAAAATAGAATAAAAAATCTCAGGGTGTTAGTTTATTTCTATCGTTTATGGGAAAGAATTAACAAATGTATTTTTTTAGGGAAGAACGTCAATTCCTTATTAATGGACTTCCTTCCATGAAAAGATAAGATGTTTGTTTAGAAAACTTTATTTATGTGCAACTGTTACTAACAGGAAGATCCTGCAAAAGGAGAACATGTTTATTTCCAGTGAGGCTAGCAGATTATTAGAAAATGAGAATGGTGGTGTTTTGAACCAGAAAAAGATTTTTACCTTTAAACTGAATTTGTTTCCCTAAAAGCAGCATAGAAAAGTGAGTACTGTAGGCATAACAGCTACGCTTACCCTGACCCCCTTACCCATCAAAGTCATTTTTATTCACTATTCAGCTCTAGGATATTCCATTTTTATAGCAATATAAATACATCTTAAGTGATGCATTTTTTTAATTTTTAATTTTTTAATTTTTAATTTTTTTTTGAAAAATCATGGCAGACAGGGAAGATTCCAGAAGACTGGAAAAGGGCAAATATTGTGCCCATCTATAAAAAGGGGAATAAGAACAACCCAGGAAACTATAGACTGGTCAGTTTAACGTCTGTCCCAGGGAAGATAATGGTAATTAAGGAAATCATATGCAAACACTTGGAAGGTAATAAAGTGATAGCGAATAGCCAGCATGGGTTTGTGAAGAACAAGTCATGCCAAACTAATCTGATAGCTTTCTTTGATAAGATAACGAGCCTTGTGGATAAGGGAGAAGCGGTGGATGTCATATACCTAGACTTTAGTAAGGCATTTGATACGGTCTCGCATGATATTCTTATTGATAAACTAGGCAAATATAACTTAGATAGGGCCACGATAAGGTGGGTGCATAATTGGCTGGATAACCGTAGTCAGAGAGTTGTTGTTAACGGTTCTAAATCCTGCTGGAAAGGGATAACAAGTGGAGTTCCTCAAGGGTCTGTTTTGGGACCCGTACTGTTCAATATCTTCATCAATGATGTAGATATTGGGATAGAGAGTACGCTTATTAAGTTTGCAGATGATACCAAACTGGGTGGGGTTGCGACTTCTTTGGAGGATAGGGACATAATTCAAAATGACCGTAGCAAGTTAGAGAAATGGTCAGAGGTAAACAGGATGAGGTTTAATAAAGAGAAATGCAAAGTGCTCCACTTAGGAAGGAACAATCAGTTCCATACATACAAGATGGGAAGCGACTGTCTAGGAAGGAGCATGGCGGAAAGGGATCTAGGGGTCATAGTGGACCACAAGTTGAATATGAGTCAACAGTATGATGCTATTGCAAAAAAAGCAAATATGATTCTAGGTTGTATCAACAGGTGTGTTGTAAGCAAAACTCGTGAAGTCATTCTGCCGCTCTACTCTGCACAAGTTAGGCCTCAGCTGGAGTACTGTGTCCAGTTCTGGGCACCACATTTCAAGAAAGATGTGGAGAAATTGGAAAGGGTACAGAGAAGAGCGACAAGAATGATTAAAGGTCTAGAGAACATGACCTATGAAGCCAGGCTTCATGAACTGGGCTTGTTTAGTTTGGAAAAAAGAAGATTAAGGAAGGACATGATAGCGGTTTTCAAATATCTAAAAGGGTGTCACAGGGAGGAAGGAGAAAATGTGTTCCTTTTGGTTTCTGAGGACAGGACAAGGAGTAATGGGCTTAAAGTGCAGCAGGGGAGGTTTAGATTGGACATTAGGAAAACATTCCTAACTGTCAGGGTGGTCAAATATTGGAATAAATTGCCAAGGGAGGTGGTGGAATCTCCCTCTCTGGAGATATTTAAGAACAGGTTAGATAGACATCTGTCAGGGATGGTGTAGACGGAGCTTGGTCCTGCCTTGAGGGCGGGGGGGCTGGACTCGATGACCTCTTGAGGTCCCTTCCAGTCCTATTATTCTATGATTCTATGAATGTCTGTGCTCAGTAATTGAAATCTATAACCACCATAAGTAATGAGAATTGGAATATACCTCATTCATTCTTTAGATTTCCTTCAATTGTTTTTGTAGGATAGTCAGGTGACTGCTTGCACAGTAATGTAATCCTATCTCAACTCCCATCTCAGTGTGTATTACAATGATCATAGAATCACAGAGGATTAGGGTTGAAAGAGACCTCAGGAGGTCATCTAGTCCAACCCCTACTCAAAGCATGGCCAGCCCCTACTAAATCATTTCAGCATAGGCTTTCTTAAGCCTGGTCTCTAGAATCTCAGAGGAGATTCCTCCACCTCCCTAGACAGCTCATTCCAGTGCTTCACCACCAGGTGTTCCTAATATAATAGTTGGCCTCTAAGGTAAAGACCCCTGGAATAACCTACCAAGCATTTGCTTCCCAAGACTTGTTCACAGGTAGTATTTTCTTCTCATCCCATTTTAAAATCCCTACTAGAAACTATTCATTTGTACTGCGAGCACTGTTAAGCAATGTTCCAGACTGTGCAGAGACTCCACTCAATAATTTATAGCAGGGAGACAGGCTGAGGCCCAAGAAGGGAATCTACTCGTCTCTTCCCTCAAGACATTTTTTAAACTCATCTGCCATTTGATGCAATTTATTACAAAGTAAAATCCACAAAAACTATTTATGAGCATCATTATGAGCCAGGAATGCCAGTCCTAGCAGGGAATATAGAAGCTACCTCAGAAGCAGGTGAATCCTCTCCCATATCAGTTCTGATATGGAGTGCACAGATCAGTGAGATTCATTTGCCTGTGTATGTAAAAGGCATTCTGTGAGGGATGGGCAAAGGTGAACCTCTGTTTCCAGCAATTCCTGTACATCTTCCAGAGACCTTGTAGTTTTAAGTGCTAGCTCAAGCAGAACTAGCATGCGTCCATGTGCCAATTCTGGGGATTACACCTCTCAACTGATGTGTTGGATGCAGGTCCACCAACGGCAAGAGCATCTTTAATTTTACTTTAAATGAGAGTCAGCTCTTGAGTTGGTGTATCTTGGAATAGCTCTGTTGGCTCAGTATTCCATAGTGTTCCCTTAATTTAAACAGATTTTGCCTACATTCCCAGGAATGTTTTGAGATTGCTGCTGTTAGAGGTGAATTGATGTAGATTAACTGATGTGGGTTTTTCCTTACTACTTCTGTTCCTCGCCTTCATTTTACTTAGGGTACATCTACACAGCAAAGCTACATCTGAAATAAGCTACACAACTTGAGCTACATCAATTGCATAGCTTAAGGCGTAATAGCTTATTTTGGCTTTTGGCGCTATCTACACAGCAGTAAGTCCAAGTTAAAGCACTCTTCCTCTGACTTCTCTTCATCCTTGTTACAGGAGTTGGAGTAAGAAGTCTTCCAGCTGGCCATTATTTCAACATGTTGAAATAACTGCTTGTGTGTAGATGCAGACTGTGTTATTTCAGAATCTCATTAGTTATTCTGAAATAACACTGCTGTGTAGACATACCTGTAGGCTGTGTCTAAACTGCACCCCTTTTGCGGAAAAGGGATGCAGATTAGACACAGCGCAATTGCAAATGAAGCGGGATTTAAATCTCCCCCGCTTCATTTTCATTAACATGGCTGCCGCTTTTTTCCAGCTCGGGGCTTTGCCGGCAAAAAGCGCCAGTCTAGACGGGGATCTTTCAGAAAATAAAGCTTTTTCCGAAAGATCCCTTATTCCTGATTTTAAGAGGAATAAGGGATCTTTCGGAAAAGGCTTTATTTTCCGAAAGATCCCTGTCTAGACTGGCGCTTTTTGCCGGCAAAGCCCTGAGCCGGAAAAAAGCGGCAGCCATGTTCATGCAAATGAAGCGGGGGAGATGTAAATCCCCGCTTCATTTGCAATTGCGCTGTGTGTAATCTGCATCCCTTTTCCGCAAAGGAGTGCAGTCTAGACACAGCCCTAGGGTTTAATTGGGCAATAGTGAAGTCAATGGGAGTTTTGCCTCTGATTTATATGGAAGCAAGATCAGGCTTTTAGGGGTAGAATATTAGGTCCCAATCCCTAAGATGAATAGGTGCATGCTTAACATTACTCACATGAGTAGTCCTGTTGACTTAAGTGGGAGTAAAAGAGTTTGAAGAATCATGGTCATTGAAAACCAGAAGCTTATTCACAATATTGGTGGACATTTTTATTTTCTCTTGTTTTTATGCCCTAAAGGAATGACTAGCCCTGAGATCATTGTTGCATAAACAAATTTAAATTGGGAATGTTAAGTAGCATTTAATTAGCTAATTGAGTAGTCCATGGAATTTCCATCAACTACTCGATTAGTCGATGGGGGGAGGGTGCTCGCAACCCCTGCTGTGGCTCTGCAGTTTAAATGTAGTAGGAGCTGGGCATGCCTGGCTCTTACTACACTACATTTAAAAGGCAGAGCTACATTGGGGGACTGGCAGCTCTTACTACATTTGAAAAGCAGAGACGCAGCGGTCAAGGACCTAGCACGAGCTAGGGCTGCCTCAGTCCCTGGCTCATGTCAGGTCCCCTGCTGCGCCTGTGCCTCCCCTATTACCTCCTCTCCCCCGCACACACAAAGACAGTGCTGGGGAGAACCAAAACCAGCTCTCCTCAGGACTGGCTCCTACTCTCTCCCTTGCTGCCACTGATACAGTCGAGTAGGGACTCGACTAGTCACTTAGGCTGTGTCTAGACTATACAGTTCTTCCGGAAAAAGATACACAAATTGTGAACTGCAATTTGTGTAGCTTTTTCCGCTTCTTTCTTCAGAAGAGTCTTTTCCAACATTTGGCCCATCTACACTGCGTCAAATGTTGGAGAAAAAAACCCGTTTTTGGAACATCCCTTCTTCCTCGTAAAACGAGGTTTAGAGGGATGCTGAAAAAACATGTCTGCTCTTCCGAAAATTTTTTTGGAAGAGCAGACACATGCCTTGGATGTGGCAGAATCTTTCTGAGATACCTCTGGTATCTGGGGAAAACTCTGACTCCTTGAGGTGTTTTGTTTCGTTGGTTTTTTAAGCTTCTGCATGATGCTGTTGAAGACAAATGGCTTTGTAATACAGGCAGTCCCCGGGTTACGTACAAGATAGGGATTGTAGGTTTGTTCTTAAGTTGAATCTGTATGTAAGTCGGAACTGGCGTCCAGATTCAGCCGCTGATGAAACTGACCGTACATACAGAATCAACTTACATACAGAATCAACTGACCGTACATACAAAATCAACTTAAGAACCCCAAGCGTCCCCAAGTCAGCTGCTGCTGAAATTGATCAGCAGCTGATTCCAGGAAGCTCGGGGCAGAGCAACTCTGCCTCGGGCTTCCTGTAGTCAGCGCTGGCCAGTTTCAGCAGCAGCTGACTTGGGGACGCCTGGGGCAGAGGAGCTGGGGTGCTGCTGGGTTGCTCCAGTAGTGCCGCTCCTAGGCGCTACTGGACCAACCCAGCAGCACCCCATCTGCTCTGCCCCAGGCGTCCTGATTCAGCTGCTGCTGAAACTGACCAGCAGCGGCTGAATCAGGACGCCTGGGGCAGAGCAGCTGGGGTGCTGCCGGGTTGGTCCAGTAGCGCCCAGAGCGGCACTGCGGGACCAACCGGCAGCGCCCCAGCTGCTCTGCCACAGGCGTCTGGAGAAAAGCCTAGTTTGCAGCTAGTACGCCCCCTCCCCCCACCCCAGCAGACCAGGAAGACGCGGGCGGCGGACCGAGACGCACCGCGGTCCCGCCGCCTGGGTCCTCCGCGGCTTTGCTCCTAGTCTCCCTGGTCTGTTGGAGACCAGCAGACCAGGGAGACGGGGAGCAAAGCCTCTGAGGACGCCAGCAGCGGGACAGCCGTGGGGCGTCTGGGCTGCCACGCTGCCGGCTTCCCCGAGGCTTTGCAAAGCTGCGGGGGGGGCTCGGGCAGCGGGGCAGCCCAGGCGCGCCTGGGCTGCCCCGCTGCCCGAGCCCCTCCGCGGCTTTGCTCCGCGGCTTCTTGGTCTGCAGACCAGGGAGACGCGGAGAAAGCCCCGGAATACATGGGCGGCAGGACCGCGAGGTCCCGCAGTCCGTGTCCTCTGGGGCGAGCCGCGTTCGTAACTGCGGATTCGACGTAAGTCTGATCCGCGTAAGTCGGGGACTGCCTGTATATGATATTGCCAGCCCAGTTTCTACTAGCAGCAGAGCAGCCGTTCCACTGTCATTGCTGTGTGTGATACCAATGTGGCTGAAATAGCCAAGTTATCTGGTTAGACAGCCAGTGCATGATGGCCTTACCACTCTATTCACAGGGATGCCCTCCCCTGTAAAAAGCCAGATTATCCACAACCGAAGCATCCATTTTCTGTTTTTAAAAAATCAATGCAAATCAATACCAGTGCATGGGGCCAGATCTTCAGGCACCTTCTGTTGCAGTGTGGTGTATATGACTAAAAGCAGAAGCGATTGCCTGCTTCCAGAATGGTACCTTGGGGGGGAGGCCAACAAAGATGAATCCAAGTTAGAACTATTCTGAGGATTCTTTTAATGTACCGTTGAAGGTGGCTAGCTTTGGAGTAGGGGACATAAAGTCACGTTTCCCTTTCTCATTTGGGCCCTGGAATGAGGATATCAGTGACTATTCTGCACGCAAAAATAGGAAAGCTATGGCACAAAATGAAGCACCACAACTGCTGGTGCAAGGAATTTCCCAAGCCCGATACGTGTGGGAGCCATTTCCTATTGGCACTGCTAGGCATTCCGTTTCTGAGTTGGAGACCATTGACCAAATTCATCCCATCCCAAGGCCCTAAAGAAGCACAGCAGCTTCAGGGACAGAGAGCTCTGAGTTGGAAGGGGTCCCCTCAATAGCTCCATACAGATAACTAAGGAAACATACTGTAGCTCCAGGGTTTATTATCTTTACCATAGATCTCCATATCACAGGGGATCCAATCTGCAGTTGTGACTAGAGGTAGCATGGATAGCATAGCTCCACTTGAGCCAAGCTGCTGCAGGCAGAGTTGAGACACTAGAGTTGGAGTTGCTGCACAGCCCCTCATGGTCATAGGTGTATGAGACTTGTCTTTTATGGTGCTGAAAGATCCTCTGAATTCTGAAAATGAAACTACACCTCTGTCTGCCAATGGTTATGGGACCAAAAAGATTTGAGGAAAGGGGCAAAAAAGAAATGCTCCTTCCTACCCCCCATTTGGCCACCTTAAACAAATATTACTGTGGTGGGGATGCTCTGGGATAATGATGTGTATATATATTTTTGTATTTTGTCTTATTTAATACTATACTTAAAGGCTACAAGTAGGACTTGGAAGTTATTGTCCTCTCAAGTGAATATGGGATAGTTGCCCTAGAGTTGAATGTATACTCAGCAAGCTAGCTGCATGCCATTCATACCAAAACCAGTCAGTTTTGTCAACCACGGAAAAAATTAAGGCTTAAGTGTTACGTTTTAAATTTTTAATGTTTTTATTATGTTTTAAACTTTTTTAATATTAAAAAAAGAACAGGGAAAGAAATGAGATGGGAGGGATGTGTGTGTGTGTGTGTGTGTGTGTGAGGGAGAGGGAGAGGGAGGGGGGGGGGGAGGGGGATGCTAGCAATGAGAGCCAGCATTCCTAAGAAAGAACCATGGGAAATGTTAGTGTTTTAAACATGGAACTGGATACTCAGAAATGGACTCTATATTTACATTCCCAAAATTTCCCATACAAACAGGCATTTGTACACACTGGGTTGTGTGCAGAAATGTAGCTTTGGCATGCACTAATTTCGGAGCCACTTGTCAGTTTGGCCCATTATATCAGCCTTATGAATTGCTAGTCACATAGTTAAAAACATGGGCCGAGATTTTCAAAACTAGGTGACTAAAATTAGGCTATACGGTCCATAATTAGGCAACTATTAAAAGATTTTATATTCAGGTGTTCCTTTGCTCCTATTAAAGCTTCTTGTGCAAAACCTCTAAAAAATTGGCCAGCTTTATTTAACTATCCTGGCATTCTTTTCTATGCCAGTTTTTACTGGGTCAGTGTTAATGCAGATGGGATTCACGGGTGTAATAGCTCCACCAGTGGAAGCAGTCTTCCTATTAGGGCCCCTGCAATGCACTAGTCACCACATGGGTGACACATTTCAAAGGGATAGCCGTATTAGTCTGTTTCAGCAAAACAATAAGGAGTCCTGTGGTACTTGAAAGACTAGCAAATGTATTTGTGCGTTAGCTTTTGTGGACTGGAGCCCACTTCAGCTTATGCCCAAATATATTTGTTAATATTTAAGGTGCCACAGGATTCCTTGTTTTCACATAGGTGACCTGTGTCTTAGCTGACATCCACAGATCAGTTGCCACTCTTGGTTCTCATCTTCCTGAACAGGCATTATGAGTTCATGGCTAGTTGACCAGAGAGGTACAAACAAGTCTGTTCTTCAGTCTGAAATAATGCTGCCAGTGCTGACTCTGCCAGTTCTTCAGAGTGATTTGTATCTACTAGTCTGTGGTCACAACCTGAATCCAGGAGCAGTGTTCCGACTGATGAACACCATCCCATTGTCCTGCACAGAGCCAGCTACTCATAGGGAGAAAAACATTTCAACAAAATCTCAAGCTGCTACACCCCTTGTTTTCCACTAACTCACAAATACTCTAGGCACATCAACACTGAACATTGCAGTGATTCCCAGCTGAAGGAGGTGTATTCACACTAGCTCTGCCCCAGCTAGAGTGCTAAAAATAGAGAATATCCCTGGCAGTGGATGTGGCAGAAGGGGCTAGTCTCCTGTGTAGGGGCTTAACTCAGATGGGTAAATACTAGGTGGGACTAGCCACAGCTGTAGTCTATTTTTAGTGGAATACCTGGGTGAGAGCTAACATAAGTATGTAGTCATTGAGTTCAGAATTTCACCCCCAGCGCCTAGTCTGGACATACCATTAGAGCACCTTCTGCTGTCTCCAAAGGTGTTCTTAGAGCACCAGCTGTGTTCTTGAGGCCTCACAGCTGCTTAACAAAAGCTCCAGCAAAACTCTTGTATGGAAAATAGAGGAAGGTGCAGCCACAGTGTTGTAGAAGAGGACAAGTGTGAACACAGGGGAAAATTGAAACTGAATGGGAATGGCTAGTGTAAACATATGGCACAATTAGCATTTGCTACACACCAGTGTGTGCCTACCTGTTCAGTTAACTTCTGTTCACTAATATAGACAGTGCAAGAGTATAGGGTAAAAGACACAATCTGTTTTCTGCTGTATCCAGCACACCATGTTGTGAATTTCCTTTGGATAGTCTTCAGAACCATATTTAGCATGAAGGAATTTCCATTCTCTTTAGGATCAGGCAGGTAGTCAATTTTACATTTCTTCAAATGACAGAGATGATATTTTAGTTTTTGGTTTGGTATGGTATGAGAGAAGGGGGTTTTATCATGAGGGGGTTCTTCCCATTTATTTTCTACCTTGTTCTCTATTTTGCTGCAGTTTTTTGCTTTGAATCAAGTTCATTTATAGTTCAGTGTTGGAAACAGATTCCAGTTGTATCCCATGTTACCAAGGAGCCTTTAATTCAACAAAGGGGATGGGTGGATTCCAATCAGTTATCTTCCTTTTGTAGGTTACAGCTAAGTAAAAAACATCATCATCAGTTATCAAAATGCAGTGTATGTTTTTATCTCCCTTCAGAGAGGAAGGGAGGTTTCTTCTGACTCAAAAGTTTTGTAGGTCAGGTCTTTTCAACCTTTCTCTCATGACACATTTCCTTTCTTCTTTCAGTGGATTGCGAATGTTTTTTTTTCTGTGGCGCATCCAGAAGACATTTCATTTTCTGAGGCAGGATGCAGTGAATCAGGTTCTGCCATAGGAAAAACCTGTTTTCAGAATATGACTTTCCCTGCATTTTCTAGATTAGTTTCCAGCTTTTCTACGTTCCCTAGGGACAGGAAGACAGAATTGGTTCCCAAAGAAAAAAGAGCACTTGCCTTTTCTTCAAGGTGACTTTCAAAGAAATTTTAAATTCTGGTTCCTGTCTTTCCTTTTTTTTCTTCTCTAATGTGTATAAAGAAGTAGGTTTGTTTATTTTTTAGAAGTTCTTTCTGCCTTTATTACTTCAGGCATATCAGGAATATCAAACTGTGGTATTTCCTGATTTTACTATAGTACTTGTTAGAGCTCTCAGAGAGTTGACATTGCTAACTCACATTTGAAATATTTTAATTAAGAGTGCAGGGCTGTTGACACTTTAACAAAGATGCCCTTTCTCAAAAATAGTCATTAGTCATTGAAATTAAGTACTTAACATCAAACGGAAATACTACTATTCTTGGAAGAATAAATAAATAAAAGTTTTCTTATTGACAAGCTGCGTATTGGGTCTCATGTGAATATCTACTCCTGCATCTGGGAGTATGTGCCTCCCAGCGTAAACAGATTGAGTGCCACCTTGGGTTGAGTTGACACTAACATTAGCAGGAACACAGGCTAGCCGCTCGTGCTGAGGCCCATGGGACATTCCAGAATAGGCTCATCATGGAGATTCTCATGTTCAACCTTTCATTCCCAGTTAGACATTGATACTTTTCTGGTATGTTTTGTCAGGAAGGGAGTTTGGTCTCTTGTCACAGACCCTTGTGGGGCATGCAGTAAGATGGGGGGGGAAGATTATTGCACTCCTCTGTAAATGTAAGCTGAGGCTTTAGGGGCAAGTGAAGTGAAGCACACAGTGATAGTAAGTTTCAAACTCATCTTCCTGTATGACTGTAAGTTAGGTTAAAAATAGGGTCTAGTGCTGCTGGAGAATGCCAAGGAGGCATTTACCCACACATTCCTCTCCTAGGATCTGAACCCACACCCACTGGCACTATCCAGCGGCACCATTCCCACTAGGGTTGCTAGACATCTGAGTTCTAACCAGAACAGCTTGTCAAAAAGCAACCCTAGGAGCTCTGGTCAACACCACCAACTGGATTATTAAAAGTCTGCTCAGCAGTGCAGTGCGGGCCTAGGGCTAAGGCAGGCTCCCAATCTGCCCTGGCTTTCTGCGGCTCCTTGAAGTGGCAGCCAGATTCTTACACGCAGGCCCCTATGTGCTACCCATATTTCAGGTGCTGGCTCCACAGATCATATTGGCCAGAAACCACAACCAGTGGGAATTCTGGGGGCAGGGCCTGTGGGCATGAGATAAGTGCATAGAGATGTCTTGTGCCAAGGGGCCACACGGACCTGGCAGCTGCTTCCCTGATCTCCTGCCCCATCTTGCAGTCCCCTCCCACAACAAACTCCCTCCCAGAGCCCGCACCTCACACCCCAATCCCCTACCTCAGCTGTGATCTCCCTCCTGCATGCCTAATCACTGACCCCACCCCAGAGCCCTCACCGTCAGTCAGACCCCTCATCCCTTCCCTCACCCAAAACTCCTTGCCCCAGCTGGTTGAAAGTGAGTGAGGGTGGGGAAAAGAAGTGATGGAAGGAGGAAGAGATGAAACAAACTGGGTATGGGGCCTCGGGGAAGAGACAGGGCAGGGTTTTCAGTTTTGTGCAATTAGAAAGTTGTCAATGACAATCCTCATCCCCAGTGACTTCACTGGAGTGACCTACTAGTTTTTCATTTCACTGGGCAGAAGTAGCTTTGCCGTAGCAGGAATCTCACTGATGCAGTATCAGGTACCTTTGTATTCCTAGTCTCATAAGGGATTTTTTTATTTTTGTCTCCTGCTCATAAATATAAAACTCCACACTGGAACTATGTGGGGTCTTATGTGTAAATAGCCCTTTAACAAATAATGTGATTTTTTTTTTTTGCACAAAACCATTTAAGTATCTCCAATGTAATTTCTTTACACAAACAATTTAAAGCAACTTGCTTGATAGGTGTGCAGCTGTAAACTGCCTGGCACTAGAACTGCATTATTCAGGACATGATGAACTTGTACAGTGCAGATCTAATTGCTGATGCTTAGCGAATAAGAATCATATTTCTAACCTGTCAGAAAACATTAGGCCAAATTCATTCCTGGTGAAACTCCATTGACTTCAGAGGAGTTATACCAGATATGAGTTTAGACTTCATTAAACCAGTTCAGACAGTGGTTTAGTCAAATCTAAATGACCAGATGAGAAATGATTTTGCAGCTAAAAATGTACTATATATTTAGAGAGTTTGTATGTGTATTTTTCTATGGGCCTGTCTGTGTGTCCATCTGTGTGTCTGTTTGTTCAAGAACTCCTCCTGAACAATAAGAGGTAGGACCACCAAATTTGGTGTGCATCTTCCTCTTACCATAGCTTAAAGCAGTGTTTCTCAAAGTGGTCTGCGAAACCACTTCGAGAAACCTGCTACCTGGCTGATCCAGTGTGTTTATTTACCAGCTCCGTAGCCACAGAACGCCACGGCTCCAGTTCACCATTTGCCAATGGGGGCCGCAAGGCTCCGTGGCTGCAGAGTCAGTAAATAAACACACCAGAGCGGCCAGTTAGTGGGTTTCTCAATGTGGTTTCTCGGACCACTTTGAGAAACACTGGCTTAAAGCAAGGTCAGGGTTTGGTTGTGCCAGGACAATGGGATGTGTCTGGAATCTGATTGTTTCTCATCAAACAGACAGGGAGAGCTCTGATAGTAGGGACAATTAGGGTACATCTAGATTACATGCGTCTGTCGACAGAGGCATGTAAAATAGGCTACCCGACATAGTCAATGAAGCAGGGATTTAAATATCCCCGGCTTTATTAAAATAAAAATGGCCACCGCGCTGTGCCGGCTCAGCTGATCGTCAGCAACGCGCGAGAGTCAAGATGTGGATCGGTCAACAAGGGAAGCCTTTGTCCACCGCTCCCTTATGCCTCGTGAAACGAGGTTTACAGGAGCGGTCGACAAAGGCTTCCCTCTTGACTGGTGCGCTGTGCCGATGATCAGCTGAGCTGGTACAGCGCGGTGGCCATATTTATTTTAATAAAGCCAGGGATATTTAAATCCTCGCTTCATTGACTATGTTGGGTAGCCTATTAACTTATCAATTGTACCTGCCCAGTCCTGAAATGTGGTGGGAGTGCTGAGCTCCCAGTGAAGTTAGTAGGATCTGGACTCTTAATAAATCACAAAAGCCTATGCAGTTTTACATACAAGAACTATGGCCTAAATAATAGAGCATGGATCGGGGCTCAGGAGCACCCCACCTGCCCTCAGTACCCCACCTGTCCTGACTCCTGCACCTCTAAACCCCCTGCTCTGGGTCCCCAAAACTTCCAGTCTCCTGTCCTGACTTGTGCACCCCCACACCCTGACCTGAGTACCCTAATACCTCCTAAACCTCATGTTCTGACTCCTACACCCTCTCCCCGGAGCGTCTTCTACCTCCCACTCCCTGTCCCGAGCCCCTCCTCATCCCCAATCCTGACTCCTGCATCCCCCACAGCTACTACAAAACAATAGTATGAAGTAAAGGAGGATTGAGGTTCTTGAAATGATGTCTTTTTGGGCCGTCTCCTAAGGTAAATGTTATGGAATTAGAACACCAAATAAATAACTTCTGATCTGAAAGTTATTTGTTCCTCTCCTCTTTAAAGAGCCTTAAATGTACCATTCAAATAACTGAATGAGAGGTATCCAAAGAAACAAGCTTGTTCTATTCATAACAGGAGTTATATCGAAATAACTTTCCTAGCGTCTACACAAGCAACTGATATTTCGAAATTAATTTGAAATAGTGGAGGGCTTATTTCAAAACTGGTAAACTCATTCCACGAAGAATAGCGCCAATTTCGAAATAGGGGGCCTCCAGCTCTTCCCGGGGTACCCTGCTGGCTGCCCTGGCCACAAGGTAACTTCTGACCTGATGCCCTACTGGAACCAGTTCTGACTGGCCTTATATGCGATTCAGTGTCCAAACAATGTGGACATGATATTTCAAAATAGCAAAGCGCTATTTCAAAATGCATTTTGTGTCTAGATGCGTTATTTTGAAATAACGCTGTAGTGTAGACATACCTAGAAAGCATAATTTAACTAGGCAACTATACAGCGGTTCTGATAATCATGAAAGCACCAAATTAAAATAAAAGGGATAAAAATGCCTTGGCATCTAAAGACATGTAATGCATTTCTGAGAGTGGTTACATTTAGATTAGAGAATTTGCAGATGATTGACAGGACTGTTAGCAGAGGAAGTGATTTGGCCCAATTTTTAGAAAAAGAATAAATGACCCCGAAGTATAATGAGTTCTGGGCTTTACATGCACATTCAATCATGAACTAAAATGTATAAGCCCTTTAAAATAAAAGAGATCAAAGATTGCTAGAATAATGATTTATATCCATTCTCTCTAGTACTTGTGAATATATTTTCTTAATATCTCCCAAGAGTGTCAGGTAAGGATATATTCCATTTGGATAGTACATATGACATAATTCTCTTCTCTGTAAATCTAAGGAGTTTCCACAGTGTGAATCCAGATTTCCACCCATCCTTTCCTGATCTCCTGCTGTTCTACTTTATGTTGTTGCACAGTAATTTGTTAGCAGCGAGTGTCCAATTTATATAAGCAAAATTGCAGAAAGTGTTATAATAATATTTTCCATTTTATTCAGACTGCTTCCTTTCCTAGTTACTTTCATGCCCCTCCCCCTTTTTTTCTCTCATTTGTCCCATAGTTTTAAATAGGTTAAAATGTCCCCGTGCAATGAGCCAATTAAAAAATCCCAACTTC
The DNA here is from genome assembly GCF_049634645.1 of Pelodiscus sinensis. Classification (NCBI taxonomy): domain Eukaryota; kingdom Metazoa; phylum Chordata; order Testudines; family Trionychidae; genus Pelodiscus; species Pelodiscus sinensis. The sequence goes on from NC_134712.1 coordinate 156,141,362, forward strand.
CTCAGTCCCAAGGCAATTAAAGGTCATTGATTTGTTTCTGAAATTTGGCAAGGATGAATGAGGATGTTATTGTATGAGTTCAAGTGAAGATTTAGGGCTAGATTATGGCCCAAGCTACATAGAAGTGCAATAAGGGAATAAAACTTCCTCTGCGCTGGCCCTTTGTGGATCAGTCTTGCAACCCAGTCTCAGCCCATTCAGTATCCTGGAAAACGAATGCAGGTATTTTACCTTTTAAAAACCAACCTTCAAAATTATTGGTTTTTAAACGGAGTGCTACATCTCCGTTTTAGATTTTTTTTAAAGTAGTCAAACCAAAAGGAAGCCCTTTCTTCCAGTGTTTTTTACGGCATTATTCAATATAAATGTTTACTTTTGCAATTAAGAGTTTAGTGCAATTTGCCCAATATGCCTAGAAATAAAACTCCCAGACCATTAGCCTGTATGTAGGAAAAAAGCATGGGCAGCGACAGCTGTATTCAGTGGTAGCTTAGGTTGCACAGCAGGTTTAAATTCGGGCTAGATTCTCCGAAGTGCTGTGCACCCTTATGACACCTTATGAAGTTGATGAGCACTAAGGGCCTTGCAGTCTTTGCACAATCCCTCAGGGAGCAACTTTCCTATTGGTTTTGCAAGCAGGGTTATATTAAACTTCTACCGTATTCCAGCACACCCATTCACTTATCCATTGTACCTGCCCTGTCCTGAAATGCGGTGGGAGTGCTCAGCTTCCAGTGAAGTTAGTAGGATTTGCACACTTTTAATGAAAGAATCAATGGACACAAATCTGATATTAGGAATGGCAACATACAAAAACCTGTAGGGGAACACTTCAATCTTCCTGGACACACAATTGCAGATCTAAAAGTAGCCATCCTGCAGCAAAAAAACTTCAGGACCAGACTTCAGAGAGAAACTGCTGAGCTACAGTTCATCTTTAAGTTTGACACAATCAACTTTGGATTAAACAAAGACTGTGAATGGCTCGCTAACTACAAAAGCAGCTTCTGCTCTCTTGGAATTCACACCTCCAGATCAACTGCTAGAAGTGGGCCTCATCCTCCTTGATTGGATCCACCTCGTCATCTCCAGCCTGATCCTGGCCTGCATATTTATACCTGCCTCTGGAAATTTCCACTGCATGCATCTGACGAAGTGGGTCTTTGCCCACAAAAGCTTATGCTCCTACACTTCAGTTAGTCTATAAGGTGCCACAGGACTCCTCATCGCTTTTGCAGATTTAGACTAACACGGCTACCCCTCTGATACTTCACACTTTTAATAGATCACAAAAGCCTATGCAGTTTTACATACAAGAACTATGACCTAATTAATAAAGCACGGATGGGGGCTCGGGAGATCTGAGTGCTACTGGCCTATCAAGTGACCTTGGTCAGTTCATTTCACTTCCCTGTGCCTCAGGGTACGTCTACACTTGCTCCCTAGTTTGAACTAGGAATGCAAATGTAGCTGACCAAAATTGCTAATGAAGCAGGGATTTAAATATCCCGTGCTTCATTAGCGTTATCTTGCCTGCATGCTATTCCGCTCTCCAGCTGATTCGAACCAGGAAGTGCACTCCGGGACGCATTAGTTCGAATCAAACCCTTTGGTTCGAACTAACGTTACTCCTCAAAAAATGAGGAGTAATGTTAGTTTGCACCAAGGGGTTTGATTTGAACTAACACGTCCCAAAGCGCACTTCCTGGTTCGAATCAGCTGGAGAGCGGAATAGTGCGCGGGCGAGATTATGCTGAAGTGTGGGATATTTAAATCCCCGCTTCATTAGCAATTTCGGTCGGCTACATTTGCATCCCTAGTTCGAACTAGGGAGCAAGTGTAGACATACCCTCAGTTTCACAGTCTGCAAAATGGAGATAATAGTAGTGACCTCTTCTGTAACGTGCGTTGAGATGTACTGATGAAAAGTGCTATATAAAAGGTAGTTACTGGGAGGGCGAGGGTTCGTTACTTTGGATGCCTCCTCTGCAGAATTCACCACTTGTTACCAGAAATCATGTACAAATGCAGGCTTTGTTCAAAGTGTGGTTTGAAAGGAAGGACTCTGGTTTGAAATAGGAGTTACTAAAACAGCACATTTATTTATTTACTAAAAAACCATACAGATTAGGATCTTAGTATTCAAATTACTTGTAGGAAGTCTCTGTGGGAATGCATTCCCCCTGACATCGATAGCATTCCTAATCTTTTGCAATTGTGAAATTGCTTCTGGCGGAGAGTTCATGGAGCAACTGTTTCAAAACAAAGTATGCTACCTGTCTTGGGAATAATACCATAATTTACCATCTGGTGATATCATGATAGAATCACTTGACCTCCACATGTGGTCTCCGTCAAGTACTTCCTTGAAAGCTGGCAAGACAGTCAGCACCCGAACATACTGTTCTGTGCAAGCTTGTAATTTGGCAAGGTTGCAACATTCAGTAAATAAAGTAAATTTGATCTGGCTCGCCAGTCACACAGACAAATGGCATAAGGTGATGTCATATTCATTTTAAACTCTCATTAGAAAGAGAATGTGTTATAATTATTAAGCTCTGGAAGACAAAGAATTGGTGGACATTAGAACAACTATAAAATAATTGTAAGCAGCAAAAGCTCTTAAGAAGTGGAAGGGGGAGGGGAAATCTTTGCTCTGTTTCATAGAAAATAAGCTTATTTCTATAAGGAACACCATTTTCTCTCTAATTTTCATCCTTAGCTCCACTGATGTAAATATTTTGATTTTTAAGAGGTCAGAAATAAACCAAGAAGTTACTTTCTTGAAGATTAAACTAGATAGAAGCATGCTTGTAATTCAAATACTGGCTTTGCATGCAAGTTATTTTTTAATAAAATAAGTAAGCAAGAAAAACATCCCAGAGTTAATGCAGTCCAACAATCAGAATTCTCAGGCCAGTTCACACTTATAGAATCCACACTTTGGATGGTTTGGATGATTACTGCATTAGTCTTTCATCTCTGTAAAGATTGTTGTGATTTAGGTTACAGGAGCATATCATTCAAACACATTGCAGTTTGACAAAGAAACACTGTGGAATTATGCATAAGGCTACACTGTTGGAAGTCTAAGACATGTCCAGGACCGGAATAGCAATAGTAGGATACACTATCAAAGCTGTATGGTAAAGTGTCACTTTAGAAAAGGCTATCTCTCTACACTATTGGTATGCACTGTACACTAGAGACTTATTGGACTGTATCTTGTAATAAGTCACAACTTCTGATTGGACTTCATTGTGGTCTGTTAACCCTTTCTTATTATTCAAAGGCTTTTTAACTAGAGACTTGTTGCTCCCCTTCATTTTTTGACAGGGGAAGCTATGTTATTGAAATAGCAGGGAATAATGAAAGGAGGTGGTGTGGCAGTTTTGTTGCAGGCTTACTCCCAAATCCAAGCCCGCTTCTTCATAATTATTCTGTGCAGTTGTGGTTTATTTGGCAGGGAAGGGAAATTTCAGGGGCTGGGTTTGATGGGAGCTGGTGTGGGGTCAGGCTTGCTCTTCAATCCTGGCAGACTTCTGAGAAGAAATCCTACCTGGGTCTTAATATTGTTCCAAGCAGTAGTAACTTAATGAGAATGAAAGGGCTAAAGGTCTGACTCACTGTGACTGACAGACATACTGATAGTTTATCGCCCAAGAGGTCTGTACTGCTCAGGGGCAAAGGAATAGGAGAGCACCAGGAAGAGGCTGTTCACCACACTACTGCCCCAAGCATTGCAGATTGTAGTCTTCCCTTTCCCCCCTACCCCAGCCTCAGATTCATTGGCTTTACAGGCCATACACCATTTCTGTAGCACAGGATTGGAAATGTTCTTCCTCAGATGAGATTTAGGTTACAGGAAGAACTAGAGAGAGAAAACTACATGAAATTTTTTTTTCAAGTGGATTTCCCTTCCTTCATATTCTTCTGTGGAAGAGCTGGATAGTCCTTCCTAAAGAAAACAGACTGTGTCAAATTAACTTTTTTCTCCCAACAATCTCCTCCTCTTTTTTTTTAAAAAAAGTCATAATCCAAAATCTAACATTAAAAGGAAATGTAATCTTAGGCCCATACCTTTCAGCTCATATCTGGCTTTGTACAACCTTTTCAGGTAGTACTATGTGCCTAGAGCAAACCAATATAATTAGTGCCTGCTAAAATCAGTCAGTTTATTGAAAGAAAAAAATAAATCATATTCTTCCACATTATGTAGTTGTCTGATCATAGTATCAAAGTTGTTTAGTTTAATCATTTTGGTTTGGTTTTTTTTCCAAATTATGATCCACACAAACTCATGAAATTACTTCACAATGCACAACTGAAAAATATTATTACATTGGTTTGAGGATTTTTTTTGTAATAATCAGTCCCTTCCTCACACCAATCTAAGATATTAGAGGGAAAATGTACTTTAGTGGCAAATGAAACTGTTTATTTTTTTAATAAATTCTCTATGAACATTTGGGGTTTCTTCCTCTTTATAAATGAAGACAGCAGTGAAGAGGGCTACATTGTATTCAGAGAAACAGAGGAAATTCAATTCTCTTGACAAAACAAACATCCGTAGACTTGTGTAGTCTACACATTTCAGTGCATGTGAAAATATTTGGTGTTGTAGAGTGACTTCCTTGAGTGGAAATAATACCAAAGCTAATAATGAGATTTTTCAGAGGGAGGAAACTGCTGCTATTTTAGTAATTTAACATCTCAGAATTGTTTATGGATAGTTTCCTGTCTAACACATTCAGCTGAACAAGTTGGTGTTTGAAGATGATTAGACATATTCATTTTTAACTGCCTCTGACCATGACATTGGGTGAGTTCATTAAAAAATGGATGGAAAAATGAGCACCCCTTCACTCTCAGTTGGCTTTCATATGTCATTGGGATAAACAATTATTGGTTCAGAGACTATTCCTTTCAGTAAGCAGGGCCATCTTTGATTTTTCTCTTCTTAATTTATTATGCTCCCTTAATAATTTGATAACTGTTTTTATCCTTTTAGTCAGTCAGTATAATACTAAACTCCATTTCTGTTACTGAATCTAACTAAGAGATTGGTCTAACTGCATCTGTATTGACTTCACTTTATATCTGGTATTTCAGATAACTTGCAGAATTCATTTCAGTATCAGAAGAGGGAGAGAGTGTTTTAGATTTTTAGTATAATAGCCAACATTCTAAAATATTTTGTTAATTCTATTTAAAACAATATTGAATAAGAGTGGAGTTTTTAAGAATCTAATGGGACTAGGTATTTTAATCCTATAACATTTCAATACAACTGTCTGACTATTTACAATATGGCCCTATTCCCATGAACATCTGAACAGCTACCAGTGTTCAATGGATTTATACTCATGACACTTCTGTCTGGGGAAGTCTTATGCCCATTTTAGAGATAGGGAATTGAGGCATATAGAAAGTAAATGCTATACCCAAGCTCATTCAGGAAGCCTGTGGCAGGCAGGGAATTAAACCAATATCTTCCAAGTGCCAGACTTAGTGCCCTGATCAGTAGGATATCTTCCTCTTACCTCTGTTAGGCTTCTTTTAAAATCCTAGCCTAAGTTTATTAAAAGTTGTTGTATTATTTTACAGTATTTTTTGTTGTCTATTATACTTGCATTTAAAAATTAGCAAAGAATTTTCAATTAGACTGTGAAAATAATGGATATTTTGTTTTCTTGGCAACTAAAACATATCAAAGTTTTATTTCTGGTAAAACTAAAAATGAAGTCTTTAAACATTTTTGGTAAATAAAAAAAATTAGAGAATGTTTTGGAACAAATGTTTCATTTGGCTCAGCTTGAAATTGTTCATTTGGATTTTGGCATTAAACAAGAGCAAAAGAGGACTAGATTCACAAAATGGATAGCGGAGAAGAGGTACCATTCTTTTAATGCAGAGCGCTAAGGCGCGCAGATTCAAGTTCTCAGCATGATGCAGAGAAGGGCAATTGAATCTAGTTTTCCCACATCTCAGGCAAGTGCTGTAACCACTGGGCTAAAGTTGTCACAAGGATGACCACCATTAACACTTAGACCTTCTCCAGTCATTGTGATGTAAGCCCAAAAACCTGGCATGTTTTGGCATTACCAACACATTTTGATTTTTCTGTTCAGTCAAAACCATTCAGCAAACTTGACATGAATTTATGAATAGTTTCAGGTTATCCAAAACTGTATTTGCTGCCCAGCACTACTTAGCCTCATCAAGCATATTCCAATTAGTTTTAGACTCTCATGTGACCTAAAGCAAGCCTGCAATATTGTCTTTTGATAGTCTTTACTTATATTACATGAAGAACAAATATATTAAAAAAATGCTATTGGGGTTACAAAATCCAAAAGTGAATTAGGAAATAATAGATTCCATAGCTGGAAGGGACTATGCATTCTGTCTGACCTGCTGTTTACACAGGATATAAAACGGGTGGGCAAATACCACCCCATGGGCCAAATCCGGTTTGTCATGGTTAGACCCTGGCAGTCTCCCCACCTCAATGTTTATCTGCTCCTCCACAGGTATCGAGTTACCACCACTCCCGTTGGCTGCAGATTGCCATTTGTTGCCAATGGCAGCCATTTGTTGCCAATGGCGCCGCTTCCCACACTCCCATTGGCCATGAACATTGATCTGTGGCCAACAGGAGCTACGAATGCTCAGTATCTGAAGAGGCACAGGTAAACATAGCAGTAGTGGCAACCAGAACTAACCCTGGCATAACGCTGCTTTTTTACTACTCACCCCTGTCACAGAATATCCCCCAAATAATTTCTAGAGCAGATCCATTAGAATAACATCCAATATTGATTTTATAATTGCCAGTGATGGAAAATTAGCCGTAACCTTTGGTAAATTGTTCCAGTGGTCAGTGACACTTACAATAGAAGTTCATGCTTTATTTCTTGTCTAGTTTCAGCTTCCAGCCACTGAATTTCTTTGCTAATGAGATTTTCCTGCTCTGTAATACCTTTCTCTGCGCAATTGAAGAGGCCATTATTAAATATTTATTCCCCACGTAGGTACATACAGTCAGTGATCAGGTCACCTCTTAGCCTTCTCTTTATTAAGCTAAATAGATTGAGCTGTATCAATGTATTGTCAGTTTTGTAATCCGTTAGTCATTATGGGCTCATCTAGATTACGGAGAAGATTCGAAAGAGGATATGCAAATTTCACGGGAATTCCTCAAAAAATTAGGTTGACGCTGCTTTTCGAAAAACAGGCGGGGTTGCCGAAAAAGCCACGTCCCGACTCCTTTCACTTTCAAAAGCTCTGCTTTTGGAAGTGAGATCGGAAGAATATATACAAATTGATCTTCTTTAGAATCTTCCACATAGTCTAGATATAACCTATTGCTGCTCCTCTGTGAATCCTCTCCAGTTTATCATCATCCTTTTTGAATTGTGGACAGAAGAAATGGACACACAATTCCTTCAGTAGCGATGCCAGTTTTAAATGCAGAGGTTAAAATACGCTGTACTTCTATTACAGGTTCATTTGTTTATGTAGCCCAGTACAGGCAGTCCCCAAGTTACGTGGATCCGACTTATGTCGGATCCGCACTTACGAATGGGGCTTTCTCGCCCCGGAGCTCGCAGGCAGCGGGACCGCCCAGAGCGCAGCGGTCCTGCCACCTCGACCTCCGGGGTGAGAAAAGCTGCTCTGGGTGCCCCTGGTCTGCTGGGGACCGTCTCCAGCAGACCAGGGACACCTGGAGCAAAGCCGGGGAGGTGGAGGGGTCCCGCGCCGCTGCGGCTTTGCTCCCCGTGTCCTTGGTCTGCTGGGGGGGGGGCGCAGCTAGTGCCCCCCCTCCCCCCAGCAGACCAGGCTTTTGTTGTGGACCCTGGGGTAGAGCAGCTGGGGTGCTGCCGGGTTGGTCCTGCAGGGACCTACCTGGCAGCCCAGCTGTTCTGTCCCAGGCTCGATTCAGCCGCTGTTGAAACTGATTAGTGGCTGATTCCAGGAAGCTGGGGGCAGAGCAATTCTGCCTCCAGCTTCCTGTAGTCAGCCCCTGGTCAGTTTCAGCAGCAGCGGCTGAATCTGGAGCCAGTTCCGACTTGCATACAAATTCAACTTAAGAACAAATCTATAGTCCCTATCTTGTACGTAACCCGGGGACTGCCTGTATTGCATTAACTGCTTTGGTCACAGCATCTCACTGGGAGCTTATGTTCAGCTGATTGTCCATAATTATTTTCAACTTTGCAGAATTGGCCGTATTAAAACATCAAGTGTATGTGTGTATTTCTGGTTTGTATTTTATTCTGTTTGCATATGATAAATGTGGTCCCGTCATGATTACTTGTACCTAAGCTACCATTAGTTTTTAGTTATTTGATCAATTATCTATTAGGATGAGATCTAATACAGAATTCGGTCACTCTCTTCCAAGTTATCTGTGACTCAGAATCAGATAATGCTGTTTTTGACATTGAGTTGTACTCTTCCACTTTTGTTTACTCAATCCTTCATAAACCATTGATATTTTAACAATCCAATGGTACAGATCATCCCACCAGGTTTCAGTAATACCAACTAGACTGAATTCATACTTATAAATGAGCAATTCAATTTTTTTCATGTTTGTTACTTAGGCTACTAACATTGGTTGTAGGCGATTAAAGAATTTTTTCTCTTTGTGGCCTATGGTTCCTTGATTTTTGTTTCAGTATCTTGATTTTGTGCTCAGTGCTCAATCTTCCCTCATTTTATCTTCCCCTTATGATATTAGCTTAACTCTGACTACTTTAGCTAGCCTGTCCCTGAGGATATTGGTCCCCCATCTACTGAGGCCACCTAAACTATACATGCCCCAGTCCTCATGGAAGGTGAACCAAAAACCCAAAGCCCTCCACCCCACACATTTACCTAGCCGATGCGTCACTTCCAGAATCTTCTGTCTTTTGTCTTCCTTTGCTTCTGGAACAGGAAGGATTTCAGCACACTTAAGAATTCCTTGAAGTCATCTAATACATGGCACAGTGTCATTAGAGTTGATATTAACCGTAACGAGTGGGTTCTTCCCCATGGACTTCAGAAGCCTATCTGGTATTAGAGCAATGTTCTAATTCTTCTGAGTATTGAAACCCCCTTGCTGCCTCTATCAGAGAGAGGGGGGAGCAAGGAGGGTAGCAGGAGTCAGTGCTGGGGGGTGCTAGTTTAAAAGACAGTTCCCCCCAGCACCGTCTCCATGGGGAGCAGGAGAGATAGAGGCATGGCGGGGAGCGGCTCAAGTGGAGATTGAGGCAGTCTCCGATTGCACCACTTCTGCTGTGATTCCCCCGCTGGTCCTGTGCTCCTTGTGGAGCTTCCTTTTGAAATGTACAAGACCCTCACTGGGGCTCTTGTACATTCAAAGGCTGAGGCACCACAGGGAGCGCGGGGCCAGTGGGGGAGTCCCACTGGGGCTCTTGTACATTTCAAAGCCTGAGGCACCACAGGGAACGCGGGGCCGAACTGTAGCAAGAGCCCAATAGGGCTCTTGCTATAGTTCAATGGCAGAGGCGCCCTTATATACTAATCCAGTAGTTGATATAAATCCCATCAACTATTCAATTAGTTAATTAATCTAAATTTAACATCCCTAGTGGGCACCCATCTTGATGACCCCTTCGACATAACCAAATGTTCACAGAGGATAGGTTTGGAGAGATATTGTGAATAGGAGTGACTGATATCTTACAGACCAGCATAATGATCCAGGAATACTGGAGATAAATTGGAAAGGGTGACAGTGAAAAGTTGATAAGTACTATGGGGAGAGTAAGCAGAAGATGTCAAAGTTAAATGAATACAGCTAACACTGGAGTTGAAAGCATCGTCAATAACCTTACTTTTGAACTTTGTGGTGGTGGTATTTTATGTGAAAAATGTATGATCCCTTTTAGTTGTATTCTATCTGGATATATCCCTCTGTACCACGCCTACATAATCTGTTCCTACCAATTATTGATGTACATCATGTACCCACTAGACTGCTATTGAATGAAACACTCAAGTATTAGCCAGATAGGATTCCCTTTCCAACCACATTAACATATAATTTTTTTCCTTGACATTGTTAATACGCTTTTAGTTTTTAGGATTTACCAAAGTCTCATCTATAGGCCAAAAATGTATTTCAAGTTTTGAATACTCACAAAAGTAAAATGCAACTACCATGTTCCTAAAATGCTACTGTAATAGCATTGGCTGTAATACTGTAAATATTTTCCAAAGTGCTACATGAGCTGAGACATGAATTTAATAGAAAATTGCCTTTTGCATCTTGTGTGGTCTCACCAATACAGGAGGCAGAAGAGATAAACAGTATTTGTCAGATTTAGGTCACAAAAAGACTATTTTAGTTCAGTTTTATGGGAGTGGTCCATACTTGAAGAACATTTTAAAAACAGATCTTGAAGTTAACATTGCTCTCTATTTGTTGCATAACCAGAAACTCACCTAATCATCTCATCAAGCTTTCTTAAAAATGCCACCAAAGTGAAATACAAGTGCTGAGAACAGCAAAATAATCTATTGCACTCAGTAAGGGGCTCTTATAACAAAGTTTGGATGGGAAATTACTTCAGATAATATTGTTAAGGCTTGATTTCTTTATAAAAGAAGCAGCCAGCCATAACAAATGATTTTCAAGTTCTATTGTTTTGGTATATACGATTGTGGAAAAGACACACAATGTTCTTTGTGTTTTTTGCCATTTATATTTAACCTCCTAAATAGATTTACCAAGGTTGACAGTAAAGAACCACTTCTAACAATTTTTATGACCCAGTCTTGAGCTAGACACTTTTTTATATACGGGTAGCATTGCTAGTTTTAAACAAGCTTTTCATCTTCTTCATGGTGTGTTTGTGAGTACATTGTACTTGGCAGACAGGGTAATAGAAGCAATATTTTTGTGCAGTTGACTAAACCTTCATTATTGAAGTGGTTGGTGCATTTGCTATATTTTCCTTTTTTCTGTAATATTCTGGTTATTTGTGTTTCTGCACAGCTATGTAAGCTAAGCTCTGAAAGCAAGTATCACTGCTAAATAAGTATGCAAGCTGAAACTAAGCTGCTCTCTGCAGAGGATTCTTTCCTGTTGGTAGAGTAGGAAGTAATACATCTTTGAGAAATTTAATGTACTAAGCTAATGTCTTTAGCATGCTATCACTTCTTCACAACGCCAAAGGATCTTTATCTTTTACAGAGGAAAACTCTATTATCCTCTCTTCTTCTTTGGTTCTCAAGGCTTCTACTCTTTATCTCTCTTCCACAAGTCTACCCAGTTTTGTCAGTAGTAGTGGAAATTGCTGCTTTGCTTATGGAAACACAGAGTGAACATGAAAGTTGTTACATCATGATCGAACATCCTGTGAAATATGTGATGATTAAAAATTATCCTAAACAGAAATCCTGCATCTTTCAGATGCTGAGAGAGTTCAAATTCATATCCTGCCTTTCTGGATATCTCCATAACAACCAGGCCAAATCCTTACAGAATTTGGGGACATTTCAGATTTGAATTTCAGGTTTCAGCCCCTCCTTTAATTTTGACCCTTTTTTGTAAGATTCCATTCTGAGAGATGGAATTACAGAGATCATTAATTTTCTCATGGCAGTGATCTAAAGTGCCATAATGAAATAAAGTAACTTATTTCCTTCTAAAGCCCTGATTGCTGCTTAATTCCTCTACATAACAATAGATGTAGACAAGAAAATACAACATTAATGGACCTCAATCTAGCTCTTCCTTCAGCATAATAAAAGCATGTTGACCATAGTAGACTGGACACAGAGTTTAGCGCATTCTGTTAAAGATTGGCCTGTCTAATGCACATTAGGCCCTTCAAAACCCTCAGACATATTTGGTTATAGTGGTTTTCTTGGAGATTTGCCTTTTATTGAATTTCTGTCGAATGCAGTCAGTTCCTGAAGAAGAAGACAAGAATTTAACTCTGTAGAGTCAGGCTCTAACCTCCGTAACCACTGCGTGAATCTGAAGTAACTGTTGATTTTCAAAAGATTTCAAAAGTGACAAATGAATTTTTCTGCCTTAGTTTTTTTGGATGCCCACCTGGACACCTTTAAGTGTTGAGTGTCTCTGATAATCAGACAACTTCAAAATGTTAGGCACCTAAAAATTGAGTCCTCAAAATGACTAGTTACTTTTGAAAATGTTGACTTCTAATTACAGCTATCTTCACACTTTAGATAGGAGAGTGTATATATACGTTTATGTACTGTAGGTAATATAATGGGGTTACTGGTAAATATATGCCACAGTCAATTTATGTTTCAGATTTATCCCTCTCTGTCTTATGGTTATGTGCTTTCTTATGGTGATACATCTGTTAACTTAAAATCTGAATGTTTGATTTGTCAACTGTCTACTTAGCACTTTGAGATTGTTAGATGAAAAGTACTAATGTGGTAAACTTACCTCAGTTGTATTTCTATTGACATCAGTAGAGTAAACGAGAGGGTAAATTTGCACAGAATTAATTTTTTACATTTTATTTTTTGTTTTATCTTGATGCATTGTTAGTTTTCTGTTTTGATTATAAAAATTGTCTTTTATTGGGAGGAGCCATCCTGAGCATGCTGAATTTTAGGGCTGCAGGAATAGTAGATATTGAAAAAGATACAGTAGCCATGTTAGTGGTGACACCAAGGATGCATCTAGACTACATGGCTCCGTTAACGGAGCCATGTAAAGTAGTTTACTTAACATAGTCAATGAAGAGGGGATTTTAATAATCCACGCTTCATTAAAATAAAAAAAAGGCCACTGCGCTCTGCCGACAATCAGCTGATCCAGCACAGAGTGGCAGTCTAGACGTGGATCGGTCGACAGAGGAAGCCTTTGTCGACCACTTCTGTAAACCTCGTTTCACGAGGCATAAGGGAGCGGTCGACAAAGGCTTCCCCTGTTGACCAATCCACGTCTAGACTGCCGCGTTGTGCCGGATCAACTGATGGTTGGCACAAAGCGGCAGCCATTTTTATTTTAATGAAGAGGGGATTATTTAAATCCCCGCTTCATTGACTGTGTCGGGTAAACTAGCATGTAGTCTAGACACACCCCAAGAGTTTAAAGCCTTTTTATTCCACCAAAATTCCAATCTATATTTTCAAATCTAGGGTACATTTACAGTGTGCTGTGTGCCACTCATTTAAACAATATGCAGTAAATTACCAACTCTTCTAGCATCTGTTTCTATTGGTCATTAATCAGCTATTTTTCAACTGAATGCAAGTCAGGTATATTGTGCATACAGGGTATAATAGTCTCCAGGAAAAGGTCCCCTGTGCCCAGTCATGGGCCCTCACACCCACGCAGGGTATATCTACACTGCAGTTTTTTCAGAAAAACGGCCCTCCAAACACTCCACAAGCAACCCCCTATGAGGCCGCCCCCCTAGCTGCAGGGCTGTGTGGAGAAGAGACGGCACAACCTCAGGGGACAGGGCTTTCCCCCTCACCTCCCCTTTCCCAAGGGTCCCCCTTTTCCAGGACTCACCCCCGGGGAGTGCATCTTCCAGAAAAGCTTCTTCTGAAAGAAGCCTATAGTCTAGATGTAGCCTTTGCATTTATCAACATTAAAATTCATTTGCCATTATGTTGCCCAGTCATTTAGTTTTGTGAGCTCTTTTTGAAGCTCTTACCCCATGATGTCTTACTTTACTTAAGAGCCTTTGGTGATGGACTTTCTGGAAACCTAATTATGCTATTACCACTGGATCTCCCTTGTCTACATGTTTGCTGACCCCCTCAGAGAACTCTAGCTGATTAGTAAGGCATGAATTCCCTTTATAGAAACCATGTTGACTTTCCCCCAACGAATTATGTTCATATATATGTCTGACAATTTTTTTCTTTTCTGTAATTTCAGCTAATGTGCCCAGCACTGACTTACTGGTCTGTAATTGCCAGGATCACCGTTAGAGCCCTTTTTTAAATACTGACATCACATTAGCTATCTTCTAGTCATTAGGTACAGACCCTGATTTAAAGGATAAGTTACAAATCACAGTTAATAATTCTGCAATTTCATATTTGATTTATTTCAGAACTCTTGTGTGAATGCCATCTTGTTCCAGTGACTTGTTACTATTAAGTTTATCAGTTTATTCCAAAACCTCCTCTAGCGACACCTCAATCTGGAACAACTCCTCCAATTTGTCACCTAAAAAGAATGGCTTGGGTTTGGAAATCTCCCTAACATCCTCAACCATGAAAACCAAAGAATTCATTTAGTTTCTCTGCAATGACCTTTCTCCTTTAGCATCTCGATTGTCAGGGGCCCCACCGGTTGTTTAGCAGGCTTCCTGCTTCTGATGTACTTAAACATTTTGCTATTTCTTTTTGAGTTTTTGGTTAGCTGTTCTGCAAACACCTTTTTTGGTTTATGCTCCTTTCTGTTTTCTTCACTAGAATTCAACTTCTACTTTTTAATCTCTCTCTGCTTCTTTTGCTTAGTTTTTAAGCCACAGTGGCACTTTTTTGGTTCTCTTACTGTATTTTTTAATTTGGGGTATACATTTATAAAACACATGTGCAAAGTAATCAGTGAGTTGTCAGGCAAATGGCAAGCTTCTTGTTTGTTCCAAACCTGGCTGATTGATATTCAAAAAATTGAATCTAGCTTAGATGTAATATATCTAGTTTAAGTAACAATATAGTTTATATCTAATACATCTATCTGGTATCTATTTGTTATTTTAATGTTTTAGATTTGTGTGTATGGTTCAGCACTTAACTGTTGCATTTATTACTAGTTTTCATACAGTGAAGTATTTTATATATTCATGGCTTCCAAATACTTCATTGCTGAACCTCAGGAATTATCTGTCTTATCAAATTGTAAACAAAAACCCAGCAGCTTATTTCTCAGCAGGGCTTATGGCAATCATCCAAAAACTGGGGTTGTGTTCAGAACACTGGCAAAATAAAAATGACATCTTCTCGCTCCTCATTCAGTAGATGTGTCTGAGTTCCAGTTCATGCATCATCTCTCAGAATTGTTAGTTAAATTCTAACTGCGGAATCTTAATTTTTTGCTGATGTTCCAAGCAGTAAGAGCCTAGCAGCACTTTCACATTTTAGGCTGAGTTGTGTCGCCAGCTGTTAGGAAAACTGGGCCCTATTCATCATTGCCCTATGGCCCTTTTTACATCTCCTGGCATGTCTTTCATTACACCCAGATGTAGAACTTGCTTTGTTAGCACCTCCTCTACCACAGCCCTACTCACAGTGTGTTTCAGGAAAAGCTCCTTTTTTCTTTAACGTGTTGTCTTCGTCTGCCTTCTTCCCGCCCCCCCCAAAAAAGAGTAGGAACTAAGGTCCCAGCTCTACAAAGCACTTCTGTATATGCTCAGCTTCATACGCAGTCTTGGGTGTTTTGCTAAATTGGGCTTTAAGGTCTGCAGATTTGCAAATAGTTTACAAAAACACCCTGATTCCCATTGCATAACAGTTTGGTATTATGCAGATCCTTTTTTATTATGCAACTTGTTACCAGTCCTCACTGGCTTATATAAACTTTTCCTGTCATCAAGAAACACCCATATTATAAATATTGTAGATAAGAGGGAATATGTAAAATATCTTGAACTTTAAAATTAATAGTGCATAGTGTTCCATTGCATTAAAGTTGCTATAAGGATCAGTAAAATGTTCTCAAGACAAAGTACTGATGAATAGAAATGTTTTCCTCTTACTAATATTCCATGAACTCTTCCTGTGGGTAATCTTTCCAGACACCAGAGCTTGTGGTGTTAGATGTTTTCACTAGCATTTATTTGTCTAGTTGTACCTTTGTGGGGATTTTTTGATTTTACCACATGATCTTTACTGTAAAGTACAGTAATGACTGAGCTGACATTGAAGTATTTTGCTGACACCGGGGCAAAAGATTGGTTAAAATGGGTACTACTCTTTCATAGATTTTATTAGGAGCTCCAGGTCTTGGATCTCAGATGTCAGGATGCACAGAATGCTTATGAAAGATGCTTTATCATGCGAGTACTCAGCTGAAATTCTGATAGTAACCTTTAGCGTTGTGAAGTTACTTACTCTATTGTCATCTTGATCCACTTTCACCCTGACTTGATTAGTTTCATTTAACATAAGCAACTTCTTTCTTATAAAAAGCCCTGCTTCTGTAACTTCCATTCCAATTCATCTGCTGAAGTGGTTTTACCCACAAAAGCTTATGCCCTAATAAATCTGTTAGTCTTTAAGGTGCCACAGAATTCCTTGTTGTTGTCTGCCAATACAGACTAACACTTCTATCCCTCTGAGACTTAATAAATGTGTGTTCATCAATACTTCTGGAGAAAATGTAAGCTTTTTTCTCCCTGGCATGTTTAGTCATTTCTGCTCAGTAGAGTTTCAGGACAGGAATAGCAGCTCTATTGCAAGTGATGATGGACTTGCATAGGCAGAGCTGCATGTATGGGACACTTTCAAAGCTGCTGTTTGTATTAGAATTGTCTCTGCCTTGTTCTGTTAGCATCTCACAAACACTCTGTTCTCTTAAAAAAAAAAAAAAAAAAACCTTAAAAAACAACAAATACTCTGGTAACACCTTAAAGACTAACAAAACAGCTATGTTTATACTGTGCTATTTTGCGCAAAAAATATGCAAATGAGATGAAGCATGGACTATTGCCATGCCTCATTTGCATAATTTAATTAATGAGCGGCCGCTTTTTGCGCAATAGGCTCTTGCGCAAAAAAGAGCTGTATAGATGGCTCCTTTCTGCGCACAAAACCCTTCATGGGCAAGAGCCGTTATTCTGCTTTTTTTCAGGAAGAATGACTCTTGCGCAAGAGGGGGTTTTCTCACAAAAAGCGGCTGCTCGTTAATTATGTAAATGAGGTGTGGCGATATTCTACATCCATGGTGGCCAGGATGGTGTTTTCAGGAAGTTTACTGATGTTTTGTAGTTTCCTCAGGAAATCGGTTGTGTCTCAAAGATAAGTAGGAGCACTGGTAACACAGGGCCTGGGAAAAAAGTCAATAAAGTCAGATAATCCTGTTGTAAGTGTGCCAATGCTTGAGATGATGGGTCATCTGGGATTTCCAGGTCTGTTATCTTGGGTAACTGATAGAAAACTCCTGGTCAAGGATAGCAGGGGTGTTAGTGTAAATTTGTTCCTGAGCAGCATCACAGAGCTTCATGACTAGTTGCTTCTGGTTTTTTTGGTATTCTTTAGTGGGATCAGAAGAGAGGGGCCTGTAGAATCTGGTGTTGGTGAGTTGTCTGGTCGCCTCTTGTTCATAATCTGTTCTGTTCATGGTGGTTGTGTCTACATTGGCACCCTTTTCCGGAAAAGGGATTCTAATGAGACCAGTCGGAATTGCAAATGCCCCGGGGATTTGCAATTCCGACTGGTCTCATTAGAATCCCTTTTCCGGAAAAGGGTGCCAATGTAGACACAGCCGGTGACTACAGCACCCTCTTTGTCAGCCTCTTGGATTATGACGTTAGAATTGTTTTTAAGGCTGTGTATAGCATTGCGTTCTGCATGACTGAGGTTGTATGTTATATGCTGTTGTTTGCTGACTGTCAGCTCGAGCATGTTTGTGGAAGCAGTCCATGTAGAAATCAAGACTCTCGTTACAACCGTTAGTAGGGATCCACATAGGAGCCTTCCTCTTGTTCTCTTAAGAGAGTCAAAATGAAGCCTGTTTCCAGTAAGTTTTCCAGGGTCATCAATAACATAGAGCCATGCATACATAGAACGGTATTTCAGTAGGCTGCAGAAAACATTGTGCCATCCAACAACACTCTCGTCACTTGCATTAATTGTTTTGGGTTTGGTTTTTATTTTTTGTAAAAGGATTTAATATGCTTTTAAAGTCTGACTGACCAACTTCGGCATGTTGCCTTTATTTGAAACTTCAATACCTCCATACATCCAGATCTTCAAAAGCTCGCTTGAAAAGTGCAAAAGTCCAATGTAGGCATGTGGCCACTGCTATGCCCATATGTAACATAAGACTTACACTCGTGTAAGTGTGAAAGGAATCAGTCCTGTAACTCCCAGAGTAATCTCTGGGATTACTCCTGATATATGCTAGTGTGAGAAGAAAATCAGGAAAAATGGCCCTGTAGGAACAATGTCCAGTTGTTAGCCATAATCCAAAGGCTTTAGATGTCAATGAAAAGATATTAAGGAACTTTGAAATTGGGTATTTTATGCACAGGTCATTCAGGAGCATGCATCTTCCAATATTTGGACCACTAATTCACAAGATCGGAAAATACACACCCTTTTGTACGTCCACTTTCTACTTTTGCACTGAGCTATTGTCTCATCCCTTCTCTTCCAATCTTACCTTATAATGTTGCGGTTAGTTTGGGACTGACTTTCCTTACAAAGCACCATGGTGATATTCTAACCTGAAATAATTTTATGCCAGAAACAAATTCTGCAACTTGCTGTGCATTTCTGTAATTAACTGTGGCAGAGCCCTAACATTCCCTCCTCACAATGTGGATTTTTTTTCCCCGTTTGTTTTTTGCTAGATTTCACAGGGAGCCTCACAGAATGATTTACAGAAAAAAAAGAGGCGTGCCCCTCCACCACCAACTCCTCCTGTTCAAACCATGCCAAACAGAACAGAAGAAAAAGAAGACAAGAGGAAGAGCACAATGGGTAAGCACATTGCTTTTCTTTGTTCTTTAATCCAATGCATGTGCTTTAAGTGGCTGGGCTTGCTGTTTGAAGATTTCCAGAGTAATAAAAAGCAAATAAAACTCCTTGGGGTGATGACTGTGTTTCTGCATGGCATTAAAGGTGCTTTGGCTCAACTCTCCATTCTCTTCATTTGAGCTATGACCATTTGCACCAGCTGAAGGTCTGCCCCATTGTTTTCAAAGCCATCACCCTTGCTGCTGTTAAATACACTTTGTCCTTTTGTCCCAGTGTGGTTTTATGTCAGTACGTGCCATAGAGTTTTGTTCTTGTCCCCGGTCCTGTTTGAGATGACTCTGCATTCTCCGAGTCTTTAGCTAATCAGTGCAAGAAAAGAACCGGTCGGTTCTGAAATAAATGTGGTAAGTACCACAAGAAAATAAAGAAAAGTTTAGTTTTCAGTTTTATGTGCTTTAGCTTATTTATTCACACCCAGATAGAAAGAGAGACTGAGAAAAAGTCCTCCAGGTATTTCAGGTCACAGGGAGTTATGTCTGCAAGATTATTCCCTTAGATAAGAAACTGATTTCTGAAAGATACGAGCTAATAACCCCACGCATTGGAACTCATTATCCAGTACATTAAGGGAATCATTTAAGAAGTGCTACAGTGCACTTGACACACTCCAGTTTGCATCTTCAACCTCAGCATTTTCACATAGCAGCAGACATGCATATAGGATACCATATAAAATGAACACCCTGTCATGCATAATTGCTGGCATTGCAAATGCTTCACACTTTAGAAAGAAACCTCGTGGCTTTGTTTCAACATTTATTTTCAGTAAATGCCTCACATTTAATGTGTCAGCATTTATGTAGTGAAAGGAGTCCATTATCCTGTAATATGTTTGACTCCATTGGCATCTCTTCTTTAAACTCTCTAAGGAGAATGCTATCACTGTGCAATATAACATAACCATTTTCAGAAAAATTGGCTGCGTGTTAACTATTAAATATGTCACAATCTGTCATTCCCAATGCCTCTCCCTACAACCACAAGTCAATACTGATAACATTTGGTGTTTTAACTTTGTTAATGTTAACTTTATTTTATGTCACTGCTTGAAGGGTTATAGCTGAAATAAAACAGAACAGAACCTCACATTTCTGTCCACAGCCATATAGCTAGATTAGCCAGACCCCTAGCTGATATAAATTGGCATAGATCCATTGACTTTAATGGAGCTTTGCTGATTTATACCAGTGAAGGATATGTTACATAATAATCTCCTATATACTTTTAATTTTCTGCTTCAGTCTTAGATGAATATAATTATTGAGATTACCGAGCTTCCCTTGTAAGATTGTTTAAACAGCTTCTTTGGGATGATAACTCTGAAACCATGAGACAGCACAGATGTCTTGGGAAACAAAACGGAAGGAGTAAATAAAGCAAGACAGTAGAAAGAGCAGCACAATGGGGCAGATTAAAACACCTCTTTTAACACTAACCATACTAACTGGAATTTTAAAATCATGGAAAAAACTGGCAAATGAATCAGCTTAAATATTTAACATCAAATTGCTTAGAAGACTGACTCTAAAGTGCTGTGCCTAACTTTCTTAAAGCAGTCAAAAAGGACACTGGAGTTCAAACGGGCATTAAATTGTTCCTTGCACCTGTATAAGGTGGATATTGCCTATGAAAAACCTGTTCAGTGAAATCTTTTTGGACCTTGCTCCTGAATCACCGCTACACTAACGCATTCAGGACCAGGCTTTGAAGGCCTTCTAAGAAGTTTAAAGTGTTATTCATCCCACAGTGCCAAATTTAAACTCTTTGGCGAGGCTTGGGTAAAGTTGGCTGATTGATAGCTCAGAATTATTCCTAGTGGTTTAGTAATTCCATTTAAGGTTTGGTGAGGCTGGATCCTTTCCATAAACAAGAAGAGAGTATGAGATAGTCAGAAGCCACAGGGGCCTACTGGACTTCAAGTGAATGTCAGTGGTAGCTGAACATGACTGTAGCACAATCACACATGGAGAGCATGTTTTTCAGACCTATGAATTATCATGTGTATCTTTCTCTCACTCCAAAAGGAGAGAGAGATCAAACGTTTCCAGGGTTTACCCATCACCAAGAGCAAACAGGGTGCGACACTGCTGATATTTATTGAGATATCTAATAATCTAAAAGAGACTCATTTATATCATGTGGCATGCACAATACCCAATTAAGAACTATTATGAGGATCTATGAATTCTTATCCAGGTTAGAAACTCAATCATACAAACCTCAACAAAACAAGCAGCCTCTGCACGCTGTCAAAACTAAAAAGAAAAACAAGTAAAAAGAAAATGAAAGCCCAAATAGCACATCCACTCAGAAATACCAGCCTTCACTATTCCCCTGCCTCTTCAAAAGAGTCAGGGAAATAGACAGTTTTACATAGTATCCTATAGATGAGCAGATTTGGGCTCTGTCAGATCAAGAGATCCTGAAGGAGGGAGGATTCACCTTCCTCTACAACATGGGGCATTTGCAGATTTAAACTAGAGCAAATGGTAGGTTTTCCATAACTTGACATCTTTAAATAATGATTTGAGAACTTCGGTGAATTAGCTAGAAATTATGGGTTTCTTACAGGAGTGGATGGGTGAGGTTCTGTGGCCTTCAGCATGATCATGATGATCCCATCTGACCTTAAACTTTACGTTGTTAGGGCTACATCAGGGATCAATGCTCCATTGGCGGTTGATTTAGCACAGTGGTTCCCAAACTTTTTGGCATCACGCCCCCCCTTTTTGATTTTTGAGAAACCCTTATGCTCCCCCCCCAAAATAGCAGTAAAACTTGGAGTGGGATTGATGGCAGTGTGTGGCTGTGTTGCCTCGTGCCCCCCCAGGAATTTCTTCATTTCCCCCCCCCAGGGAGGCACACCCCCCAGTTTGGGAACCCATGATTTAGCAGGTCTAGTGAAGACCTGCCAAATCGACTGTAGATCACTCTACAGTCAACCTCTGTGCTCTACCCCGACAAGAAAAGTAAAATAAGTCGATGGGAGAGTTTCTCCCATCAACCTCCTCTGTGGTGTAGACTCAATGGTAACTTGATCTAATGTTCATTATTAACATACCTGGAGTTGTGTATCATAAGTCAACTTTCTGCGGTAGCGTAGACATAGGCTAAGGAAGAAACAAACGTTTATAAAATCTCAGGAAGATATTTTCTGTATAATGTTTGTAGTGTGTTTTACTATTTGTCAAAAAATCAATTGAGATTTATGGTGATTGATGTGTATAGATTGTTATATACATGTATCTATTGGGCCTGATTCTTATCTCGTGTACCTAAATTTAACAGCAGAATGTTTCCAGTGATTTTCTCCTGGTTCACATTGGTGTGATAGAGAGCAGAATCAGATCCAGACAGAGTCGACCATCGAGGGAGAGGGTGGGTGAATACACACGCTTTTGTGTGTTTTAAAAGAAACTTAAAAAGAATTGACAATAAAAGTAACTAGCTAATTGATCCTCCTGTAGGTAATGGACGACAGATGCCACAAAAGCCTCCTAGAGGCAATACACGTGGTCCACCCCAGTTAGTGATTCCCCCTCCCCCACCTTACCCTCCTCCTGACACAGACATTATGGATTCAACCGACTATTACAGTGAAGCACCTGATGTTACAACACCAACAAACCTGGTACCTAAACGTATGTTTAAAAATATATGTATTTCCTTCTCATTTCTTTAGCGGTTACTCTTGAGGAAGCTTTTCCAGACTTTCTTCTCAGTTCTCCAGACATACTTTTTTTTTTCTTTTCCAGCCTTTCTTCTTGTGAAATGCTCAATGCATTATATCAATATGATTAATTAATAGGAGGTGAATGAAACATTTGCTTATAGATATTGTTGCTGCAGCTTCTTAGCTCTTATATAGAGAAAAGTAAATCCAACTGTCTAAACATGCAGTTTCATGCATTTCAAGGCAAAAAAATCTGTGATTTAGTATTTGATTTGTTTCTTCATAAACATTCTCCCTCTCCCTCCGAAGACATAGGTTCAATAAACTATTGAACAACCATTGTAATCTGTCAGACTAATATTTTCCACACTTTTACAACCTGAAGCCCCTGTTCAAGAAAATGAAATCAGTCACACTCACCACATATTTTAAAGACGAATTCACCTTAGTATGTACATCTTTCATGCCCACCAGACTAGCCCAAGGTGCACTCTCTTCTTTGGGAAATCTTATTAGACAATGCAGTGTGATAGTTGTAGCATTCTTCCTTATTTGTGTGAAACATGTTTCAGAAATATCATATAGACTTTTTTCAGATCTTGGTTTATGATCTAAGGCTCAGATCCTGCAGATGACTTCACATGGGTATGTCCCTTTGCATGCACACAGCTTGGTCAACAGGGCTCTTCAAAGGTACAGGATCGTCTCAAGTGCAGTAATTTGCCGAACCAGAGCCAGTTTGTTAACCGCGTGAATATGATAGTGTATCTACGCTAATCCCACTGAGATACTTCTCTGGGAACTTTTCATTGCAAAGATTATAATCTAAGTAATTCTCTGCCCAATGTATAAATGTTGGAGTGGGGCTGGTTGTTGCCTACAAGCTAAACTCAATGCATTATTGTTCAAATCATAGGTAAAGAGATATGTAGAATGTCAAGTTTTATAAGGGAGGTGGGGAAGAAAGGTTTGTACCAAGGATTTCTGTTACTAGAAAACACAAGTGTTAATGTGGATTAACCTATTTTATTCCTACCATTGTATGAACAAATTTCTTGTTGTAATTAGATTTTTTATTTGATACCATTGGATTATACCCAGTGGTTCTCATCTTAAAGATCTGTTCTGGACATATTTTAATCAATATTTGTGCTTCAGCTGACTTCATTACAATATTTTCCAATGCTCCTCTCTGGCAATCAAATGCATTTTATGCTACTCTGATTTTTATCTGCCAGATCATTCGTTCTTAATCAAAGGCGATATCCCAGCCAAAAGTGTTTAATTTAAGCTTTTACTTGGAAACATTACCTGAGAGTTTAGTATCCTCAGCTCATGGAAGTGGAGCTTAGTACATCTTTTAAGAACTCTTATTCAGTGTTGAATCTGGTCAAACCTACACCGATTTCACCTTCATATTTATAATCTGTACTCCACTAGAAATATACATACAGGTTGATCCTCTCTGGTCTGGCATGGTTTTAGTTAGCTGGATGTCTGCTTATCATGGATGTGGCCGATATTCTTGCAGTCCATAAAGTTTGATTACAGCCACCAGTGCTGGCTGTCAGTGTTCTGTGCTGTTATTTAGCTCTAATTTACCCCTAAATGTCTTCTAAGAGCCCAATAGGCAGTGGACATGTTGGTAATGCTGCTAGACAACATTGACCTCCCATGGTTCAGCAAATTCTCTGGTTTGGCCAGATCCTGAGGGTGCCAGACTAGAGAGTTTCAACCTGTATTATATACTCTATGTTTTCTTAATCAGTTCCTGCAGTTATGTGCAACTTTATCTCTGTGAAGAGAAAAGGAGATGGAAGTCACCACATTGCTTTGTGCATGTCTGAAAGTTGCTCAGATGCCCTAGCAAAAGATGCGAAATAAGATCTCGAATAAAAGTAACTGGTGGAGTTTGCTATGCAACACACAAAAGCATCTGAAATATTTTAAGAGAAAATCCTGTTTTTATGATGATTACATCAGATAACTGTGCAAATCTCAACAAATATTGGTAGAACAGGGCAACTTCAGAGCACAGATGGCTTGTCTAGTCTATGCCGAAGTTCTGAAAGAGGATATGCAAATTCTGCAGGAATTTGCATATTTTCTTTCGATCTTACTTTCGAAAGTGAAAGTAGTCGGGACGCACTTCCTTAAAAAATAAGGTTTATGCAGCTTTTCAAAAAAAAGGGGGAGGGTTGCCGGAAAAAACGTGTCCCAACTACTTTCCTGCGGAATTTGCATAGTCTTTCATATCCTCTTTCAGAACGTCAGCGTAGTCTAGACATAGCCAGAGTGAGAAGAACATTTCTACTCTGTGCTCCTGCTTTGTCTTCAGTGAATTCTTAAGCAGTGGGGTGAATAGGAATTTTGGCATTGGCTTTAGTGAAGCCAGAATTTCATCCACATTCTCTTGACCTCTTTGCTGTGGCTACCCTGCCACGTCCATAGAAGCTGCAGCCAATGGGAGCTTTGCACATGTTGCAAACATGAAGAAAATTAGCTTTTTCCAAAAATGGAAGTATTCATTTAAAAGGTCACTAAAACCCCAATAGGTAGATCTATGTAACTGCTGTATCTGAATTTAGGTTCTTAATTTTAAGCAAGTTAGACTTAAATACAGGAGATGGGATTAGAGGATGTGGGGTGGGAGTTGAGTGGGTTAGAACCACTCATGAGTTTTCAGTGATGTCCTGTTGCCTGAGAACGCTTTGTATACTGCAGGTAGAAGCTACAGAGAAGATTCCTAGAGCATATTTAGATTTAGATTTAGACAATAAATGTTTTCTCAGAAAAATGTGGGAGTAAGAATCAGTTATTGATGCTCGATATTAATGAAAAGTATATTTGTTCTTAAATGACAAAAAAATTCACACTAGTGAAGATCATATCCTTTTGACATTGACCAGGCAATCCAATCTGTCTTCTCGTGATTGCTATTTCAGAGCTAAACTCTGTGATCATTTATGGTCAGTTACATTCCTATCCCTTATTTGCTGCCACCTTTTGGATCAGGCACCATTCCCCTTTCTTCATTCTCCCCGCCAACCAGACAGTTATTCCATTGTGCTCTAAGAAGCCTATTTCGAAGAATACCCATTTCATAGGAGTTAGATGGGAATTGCTTTTCACAGTTTCCCAAACTTATGTAGAGTGTAAGTCATTCATGAATAGGGCCTTTCGTGAGATATTTGAGCTTTTCTGCCTTAATGTTAAGAGCCTCTTCTGCAAACAACAGTACAATTGTTCTACACGATTTTTGCTCTTTAATCTTCTTAACACCATTAACAGAGCTTTCCTGTTAATATTTGCACTGGACACATCTATATGTTGTATGCATGTCTAAAATGATATATTCATGGGATCCTTCTTCCTCTCTTAACTTACTAATGGGTTGTTTTGTGACCTGTTATTGTGAGTTTGGTTGAGTTTTGACTGTAGTTCACAAGTGGAGACTCTGTTACAGCTGTTGCATGGAGTTTGATTTTGCTACCTGGTTTGGTGTGTTCCTAATGAATGAGCTGCTAACAGGAGATCTGCTACACCTAGTAGAGGATGCAAATACCGTAGAGAATGCTGTACTTAGAGCTTTGCAACTGTAGTATGCAGCCTTTTAATGGTTTAAAACAGACCATTTGAATAGCAGCCTTACTCCTGTATCCTTTATATGATACCTTTCTATTGTTACAGACCACAAAACAAAAAATACAATACTAAAGAGTTAGGTTAAAAAGGATAAATATTTCATCTTTTCACTGGATCAGATCCTGACTTCCAGTAACAGCAAAGTCAGTAAGAGCTTTTTTTTTAAGTGAGTAAGGTTGATTAATTGATGGAGTTATCTCTTTAAATTTCTAAAATGCAACTGTCAGTTCCTGGCCCATAAGCTAAAATGCTAATTTGACTCAAAACTTGCATTGTACGCAAAAATAAAGCACAATCATCTAATATTCTCCATTACCATAACATTTTGGTTTCTTTTCACAAACCTATTTTCCTGTTTTATTAAGTGGATAATGTACTGAGATATATATTTCTAGCTGACTGGCAATTCAACTTTGAGGAGAACAGGGATTTGCCTTCTCCCTTTCATCCTCTCTAGCTCCCATGTGTTAGTTTTTAAATGAAAACATTGAATAGCATAGTTCATATCACCATAAATGACAGCAGATGTGAGAGTGACCTACAAACACCTTAGGCACCTCCATTCAGTAACTTAAGGTGGAGGTATCTGGTATTGTCAGCCCTTTAAGGACAGCTTTTAAAGACCAAACTTTGTTATTTTTATTTAAAATTAATAGGAGAAATCCATAGTGTGAAGCCATGTTTTCATAGCTATACAGGTTTGAGTATATTCAAATTAGCCATGGAATGAATGTTGACATCACGAATATACCACAACATTTGCAATTAATCAATGTCCTGAATTTCGTTCTCAGTATAGATGCTGAGGTTTATGTGAGCACAGAAGATGAGCTGCCCCCTAACTAAGTGGTGGGCAAGAAGCTGCCAGTAGGCTGGATTCGGCCCTCCAAACCACTGGATCCGGCCCACAGCTGCCTCGCCGGAACCCTTAGGCAGAGAACAGCCTACGCTTTAAAAAGCCAGATGTTCTCCATTCTGGATGGCTGGGGAGGAAGGAGGCAGACTTCTTATGCTGTGCCTGCCCCCCAGCAAAATCTCTTACCTCCCATTGGCCAATTTCTCAGTTTCTGCCAATAGGAACTGAGAATTGTTGCTGGGATCAGGGGCAGTGTAGGAAGCCTTCTCCCTTCCTTCTTGACTCCCCTCCCCTCCTCCCTTCGTGCCCGCCTCAGGTTTCTGCTGGTAAGTGACTCCCAGCCAGAACCTGCCTCTGCCACCCCACCTCTCTCCTCCAAACCTCTGCCCTCCTCCACATACCCAAACTCTCAGCCACCTCCTGCACCCATATCCTCTTCCAGATCTGGCACCCCAATCCTCTACCCCAGATCACAAATCCTCTCCAACCATAGGTCACATCCCAAAATCCTGCACCCAAGTCATTTCCCCCAAGATCCCTTCTGCACCCAATCTCCATCCCAGACCCCGGAATTCCTCCATTAATATCCTAGAACAGTGCAGCTCTCGACCACTTTCCAAAATCTTGGAGTGGCTCCCCATAAAAAATTATTGCCCACCCCTGCCCTAACTTCTTAGAGGTGGTCCCTAGAATATAGTTACGGTGCATTGAAATGAAGCTTGTCTGGCTAGTCCTCCTGCCCTGCCTGTCCTGTGAGTAAATCAAGTATATGGGCTCCAAGATTGTCAGCCTGACATCTTCCATGGGCATTAAAGTTCACTCCAGGAAAATAGAGGTCATGTAGATCTTGAGCATCTATGCATGTTATTTCATTGACTAGAGAGGAATAGAGCCTGCTTGTTTAGTGAAAAATCTGGTCCCATGAATCCAGACTAAGATTTTCAAAAGAGCCTATGGGAGTTACATCCCCAGATGCCATTGAATTTCAATGGGATTTAGCGCTTTAAAAAAATCTAACCTGAAGGTGAGTAGCATGCTAACCATTCTTTCATTATGGCCTGCACTTATGTTTATATGTTTTATCATTTACTTTTTTCCCCAACAGTTTATTGTTGTGCATCATTCCCTTCACACACCAAGCACGTCTGACAGAACTTGCCTCTTCCTCTGATGTTCATACCTCTGATGTCTTCTGTTGCCTCTGCTACCCCAACACTTCCGTTGCCTTTCTTCCTTCCCTGCTAGAAGAACTCCTTGTATCTGACTGAAACCTTGGCTTCTTTTCTTTTTGAACTTGCACACCTTCATTTAATTAATATTGATTATATTTGGCTTTGTTTCACGCGCATTTGTTATATGTAGACTCCAGAACTGAACACTACGTCATACAGATACATATCACCCTCAGAAACATTCTCCATTTATATGTCTGTTTCTTTACAAATTATTCTTGTTGCTTTGGGTCAGTGTTTAATTTGACTTGATGTTTCACAATTTTTTTTCTAAAATGCGACCCTGTTTTATGAATGTATTGAAAAGGTTCTGGTATAATTTCTCATTTTTCTATCAGGCTAGGCCTTGTATACTGCATTTTTCCAAGCATTTTGTTTTCCTTTATTGCAGCTGTTTTGTGCCATCTGGATAGACCTGAAAGTGAGCATGGCTTAAAGTCCAAGATTCCTTTTATATCTTGGCCACTGATCAAGTTACTGAGTTAAAAATAGAAACCTTAAAGGTCTGTCGGACTTAGAATGGTCCTAAACAGAAAACTGAGGATGAGTATCCAGTACATTAATGCTTAGCCTTTCCTTTTACTTTTCATACTAATACTCACTTTGATTAGCTTCTTCTTGATTCTATAAACACCGTGGAAACTAAAGTATATGTCATTTCTATAACAAGATTCAAAACATTGTTTGCTCAAGATAAATCTAATTCTGCTGGTCTTCATTTGTATTTATGAAAGAAATATGCAGAGGATTATAGTGAAAATATGATCTGTTGATACGATCTCACTCTGCTAAAACTCTTTGCACTGAGAACAATTGCTTGTGCAAAGGGAGCTCTGGCCCATATTTTTACTCATTCTGAGCTGAAATAGCACACACACCCAAAAGTGCATTCTGCTTTCATAGATGTTTAAGATGTTTGTTATTTAAATGAGAGAGATTCAGAATGTATCTAACTCAATATCGCACACAATTGTCGTTCTACCCTGAGCAAAACAATATGTTTTTTGGATCCTTTTCAGGATTCCAAAAGACAGGAGAGAAAGCAAAGGATTCTTACAAATAGAGTGGAATATGATGAGCGAGTTTTGATAGATCTAGGATAATGGGAATATTATGTGTGCAGTTATACTTTTTTTAAGTGCCCATTTGAACCAACACATACTGCAGGGTCTTCTAAAAATATTGAGCAGAATTTTACTCGGTATATTGTCAGGTACTTTTGTTAAGAAAAAAAGCTCTTCTGCAAGTTTCATTGTAATTCTCTTTTTTTCAAAATTTTTTAAATGTTTACAATACATTAGGCTAATCAGTTCGTTAGGTTTTTAACTGAAGAAAAAAATCCCTGGAAAGTGGCTGTGTTCTTCAGAAAAACATTGGGGGTTATTGGGATTGGAAAATTGAACCCTGAAAAACAAAACTCTCCAGTGGAAGACTTTTGGGTTTGTTGATTAAATGCTTTTCTGTTTCCAGCAAACTTGCAAAAACTAAAGTATTACCTAAAAACAAGTGGCAGGATAGTGTGAGAGATACAAGGGAATTCACCCTTCCTTCTGCTACATTTAATAAGCATGAATTCACTTACTTTTAAAATATTTTTTTAAATGTAAAATAAAGCTTACAGCTTTAATGGGGTTCAAACTGAATGAGCCAAATTGTGCCCTACAATACATTTCATTGGCTTGCCACTGCTTAATCTAGGGCTGAATTTAGCCTGGTGTCATAGAACCATATCATGGTAACTTAGACTTTTATTTTGAACCATTGACATTAATGGGAGCTTGCCCTTTGGCTTCATTGAGAGCAGGAGTAGGCCATTTATGCACAAGGGTAGAGTCTTAGAAATATGTGTTAGTTGGTTTGCTGGTCATATTATTCCAGGAGAGCAAGAGAAACATAGTGAGAATTACATGGACAGACTAATACCAAATTGATTGCAAGGACTATTGAATTCCAGCAAAGTATGTATGTCAGGTCATCCTAAGCTAAAAAATGAATGGGAAGTGGTGTGGATTTTATTTGCTCACCATATTCCTTCTCCATCAAATAGACTTGACTAGATATTTTCCGTCAGCGCCAAATAATTTGGGATGATAAAACGAACAATTTTGAAAATTTAATGACTCCTTTGACAGAAGGAGCTGTATGTGGATACAATTCAAGAATATGAATTCCAGTATTTATGAAAAGTTGGTGCTAAAATTACCATAGAAGAATGCTTAAATTACAATGGATCCTGTCCTGAGATATGCAAAGTCATATAGGTTTCAGTAGAGCCTTGGACATTCATTATTTCTCCAGATTAGGTTTTATACTACATAGGCTTTGGTGAACCCGAATAGAAATTGTCAGGTTTTACTGGAACCACCAGAGGGAGCTCAAGTGGTCCCTTGTATGAAACAGGCATGCACTGCAAATAAAGAAAACGCACAAATATTGAGTTATGCCACTATTTCCAAGTTTTCTAAATTCCGTAATAATCAGACATAATATATTGGGTGAGGGGTTTTCTTTCTTTTTCAAAGGAAAAAGAAAGAGTTGTTTTCTAGATTTTACCTATATATTCTTACAATGTATTGTGAAACTATGAGAAATATATTGTATATGTGATGTTATTGTGATGATTATGTCAAGGCACAAGCCCAGATTGCTACCATGTTTTTCAGTGTGTGTGTGTGTGTGTGTGTGTGTGTGTGTTTGTTTTACCTACAAGTTTTTTTGTGCGTATTTACCCTGTGTGATATAAGGATGTTAAAATACAATTATCTGTCTAATCATATAGTCGATACATTTGTATTGACAATACGATTAGTCGATAAGTGCCTCTGCAAAGCTGCAGTGGGGGTGGCTCCAGGAGCCAATTCGAGCCAGGACTGAGTAGTCCTGGCTCATGCCGGCTC
This sequence comes from Pelodiscus sinensis, assembly GCF_049634645.1. Taxonomy (NCBI): domain Eukaryota; kingdom Metazoa; phylum Chordata; order Testudines; family Trionychidae; genus Pelodiscus; species Pelodiscus sinensis. The sequence goes on from NC_134712.1 coordinate 156,172,391, forward strand.
CGGAGTCACCCATGCTGTTGCTCTGCATTTTAAATGTAGTAAGACACCCCCTACCCTCCATGGCTCTTGCTCCATTTAAAATGCAGAGGAATAGCAGTCAGCGTGAGCCATAACTACTCAGTCCTGGCTTGCACTGAGTCCAGCAGCCCCTGTTCATGGTGGACAGCCCTGGCCACTGCAAACAGGGGCTGTTCTAGCACCAGCCCCTGTTCATGGCAGCCAGGGCTGGCCGCAGCAAACAGGGGTTGCTTAGCAGCAACAGCCCCTATCTGCAGGGAGGCCCAGCTCCCCACTGGGATCCCTGCACACCGGAGCTGCTTCGTGGCAGCATCCCCTGTCTCCCCCCCTTGCTGCCTCTCATAGAAGAGGTGGTGCTGCAGAGTGCACAGGGCGTGTGGGGCCTGCTTGAGTCCCTGCTCGCCGGTGCTCCCGACGGCACTTCTGCTTTTGAAATGTACAAGAGCCCAGAAGCGCCCTCAATGGGAACTGGCACACGTGGGGACTGAACAGTCCCCACTCACATCGTTTCCCGCTGTGCCTCTGTCTCCCGCATCCCCTGCAATGACGGTGCTGGGGGGAACCAGCTTTACTGGTTTCCCCCAGTACCGGCTACTGCTCTCCCCCCATCCACTTGCTGCCTATCCCTAGTAAGATATGGATTTCTATGTGGGGGGTGTGGAACCAGCGTTTCTCAAATTGGGATTCATAACCCAAAAGGGAATTGTGGGACTGGGGGTCGCAAGGTTATTTTAGGGGGTCACAGTATTGCCACCCTTACTTCTGCACTGCCTTCAGAACTTGGCTACTGGAGAGCAGTGGCTGCTGGCCAGGAGCTCAGCTGTGAAAGCAGCACCCCACCAACAGCAGCTCAGAAGCAAGGCTATCAGTACCAAAACACACACACAACTCATTTTTGAGTCAAGACCTTTACCATGAAATTTCAGATTCAAATAGCTGAAATCATTACTTTTATTATTTTTAAAATCCCATATCTGTGAAATTGACCAAAATGGACCATAAATTTGGTAGGATCCTCAAATTCTGCCCTTCCTTAGGCTCTCGACTTAGGAGAGGGTGCAGGGAGCTTCTCAGTGGTCCTCAAGCGCACCTGCACAGGACAGGCTTTTGGCCTAGTGTTCATGAGAGTTCTGATACATGACAGTGTGCTGTGGTGGGAAGATTTTTATCAGTAAGAGTTTTACAGAACTTTTCAAATGTCTTTAGAAACTATTATAGTATCTCTCCACTTGCAAAGCAGGTGTCTTCGTTACCAGGGAAGGAATTAACCACTGGAACAATTACCAAAAGCTGTGGTGGATTCTCCATCCTGCCAGTTTCTAAATCAGGATTTTTTTTTCTAAAAGATAGGCTCTGGTTCAAAGAGGAATAAATTCGGGAAAAATCTATTACCTGACTTATGCAGGAAGTCAGATAAAATGATCACAGTGTTCCTGTCTAGCTCTATAATCTACACATTTGTAAATGAGCATTCCACTTGCTCAAGGATCAAAAGAAGAGACAGAAGAAACAGATTTTATAGACCACTGAAAATTACTCAAATACATAATATTGTCACAGTTTTAAGGTTCACACTCTATTAGGCCTTTCTAAAGATTGAAATGATAGTTTCTATCTTTTTAAAGGGAAATACAGCTATCACTTTTTAGTGGTAGGACTGCATGATACCAACTCTTACATTCATTACATTGTTCTGTGTAGAAATATGTCTCCAGCCCATGACTGAATCTTATCTATCCGGGACCTCAGGCAGATATAATTTGGGGAGAAAATTTCAATTTTTCAATTTGCAAGAAGGAGGAAGAAACATCTTCCTGGTAGATTGATACTTGATTTATTTATTTTGACAGCTGTTTGAATCTGCTCATGGGTTTGGAGGATTACAATATTTTTGCTGAATTCCTGGATACGTGATCCTAGTTGTGTGATAAATTGCACATATTTATTTATGTAACATATGTTCATGCGATTTATCATGTGCCTTTCACCTCCCCATTGATGGAGAGGACAATATGACTGAAAAATGAAATCTGTGGACCTGATTCTGGTGTGCCCATTAATTATATTGACACCTGCTTTTCATAGATTCCAAGGTCAGAAGCAAATATTGTAATAATCTAGTCTGATCTTTTTTATTAACACAGGCCATAGAATTTCCCCACATTAATTGCTAGAGCATATGTTTTAGAAAAACTGGCAGTCTTGATTTTAAAATGGCCTATGATGGAGAATGCACCATGACCTTTGGTAAATTGTTCCAGTGGTTAATTTACCATCACTGTCAAGAATTGACTCCTTATTTCCAGTCTGAATTTGCACAGCTTCAGCTTCAAGCCATTGTATCAGGTATGTCTTTCTCTGCTAGATTGAAGAGCTCATTAAGGATCTTTTTACACTTTCAGAGCAGTGTAAAATGGCCTTTGTGTAAATGAGAATCAGTCCCTGTGTGTATACATAAGACAGCAATGCTCTTTTTCTAACTTGGCTTCAGATCACTGCCGTGACTCTCAACATATATTTAGTACATGCAGTAGGTACCATTTAACTTTCCATACTAAAATGCATGTTTTGTTAAATGACAGTACATAATTTATTCCATGTCATTACTACTGTTTTTTAACATTATGACAAAGCTGTGAGCTCCCCTCTGCAGGACAGTGTGTCAAATCAACTGCAACAGTTTACATACTTCTTATGCAAATGTCCCTTGTATATCTGGGCAATAGCGTTTGCCTGGCTATATAAATCCACCACTGAAAATTAAAACTAGTGGCATGAGTTGGTGTTGGAGAAACACTACACAAGAAAATATGCACATTACCTTTCCTATTCCACTAACCCACCCAGTAACCCCTATGAAATCTGGGTTGAGTGTACACATCTCCCGCTAACTGTTTGGAAGATATTGTCCTCTGTCTTTATATCTCCAATCACAAGAGAGATTGCTTTACCACTTGATTTCAGTATGCACTGCTGATAATATAAGGGGAATGATTCTGCAATGTCAATAGATGTTGAAAGTGCTCAGGATCTGACATTGCGACCCAGTCCTGTTCTCTGATCCAGTCAGCAGTTCCTAACATTTGATCACACATCCATTCACTTTGCCATACTTTAAGAAAATTCTGCAGAAAATGAAACAGGCTTAATAAAAAACAGCCACCCTTTATAATGGCCCCATATATGCCATTATTTATACATCTGTTACACTATCATAGCATGATAATAGGTATGATTGGAAGATCTAGGTCAAAATCAAGCCTGGTAAAAGAGGGCAGAATTGCTTTGTACTCAATGACATTTTTTCATGCTTTTGCCAAAGCTCAGTTTGGGCTCTGTAACTCTGGTTTTCTGATTAATTTGTGAAATGTGGATCAAACCTACATTTCATGCTTTCCAGCCCAACTGGAAGCTGGAAATACCAGAACTCTTTCATGGAAATCTGCTCTTGTGACATTTTCAGTCCAGTCACATACACACTAGGGCATTGCAGGTACAGTTGTATGAGTGCTTATCATGTATATTTCTAAGGCTTGCCCCTCCCTATTCAAAATAAGGAAAATATACCTTACCTGCCTCCTTAGCAAACTCTTACTTATTGGAATGTATTGAAAACATGCCCAATTGTCATTTGAATTTGGAGGCTCATCCAGATATACACACTCTAATATGCTTTCACTGACAGAACTGCACTGAGCACCACTCATATTTCCTTTGTGTAAGTTTGCAGGTTTTGGAATCTGTTCCTTTATCTAAATTTTCAGCTCGGCCTCCTAAATCTATAATGGGCTGAAACAAAACCTTGGAGTGAAAAATCTTGAAGACTGATGTTCAAAATGTAAATCTGAAAGTTATAGCTCAGGCCCATCATGATTTAAAAAGGATCCTGTGAGTGGAAGGCTTTCACAAGTGAGTGGTTGGGAGCTCTCGGATTTTCTGCCTCACGTAGTCATAAAGCCCATGGCATAGCACTTGCCCTTCTCAGATGCTTCATTTTTAGCTTTTCCCACTTTATTCTATCTGTAAACAATGTTCCCTCTACTCTTTTCTGTCTCATGTGTGGATTTTTTCCATCCATGTGCAGAATAAATTGTATATGCACTGAGGTGTACATGCAAATGTGCACCCACCAAGAAAAAAACAAACTTAGCTATGGTCACTCTGTTAATTAGCTGAGCAGCATCGGAATCTTTGAGCCTCAGCACAAATACCCAGTTCATAGGGAACACTCTGTAAATACTGGCTAACATGCTCTCTCTGCTCTTTCTTATTGTCCTTCTGAAAATAAAAACTAGGGAATTATTTCTATGTACATTCGCTTCCTGGTTTAGAGTATTAGGGAGCAAGGGACTGAGGGAAAAGCCAGAGACCATTGTGTCAACTCTTTTGAGGACATGGCAATTAGTTCATTGCTTGTACTAAGGACATACTTTCCAGGCTGCTGTTCCATAAGCTAGAGGTGGGACATGGTGGAAGGCAAGACCTAACATGATGGATGCTTGGACACAATACGCACAAATGTTCATGAGTGACAGCAAGCTATGGCTGGCATAGTCATTTTCCCTTAATGGGGTTGCCAGAATAGCAAAATATTAAAGAAACGGGTGGAAAACAGTAGTTTTCACACACAAGAAATTGAAATTTATGAAAAAAGTCATTCCACAGGTTTCTGAAAGCACACGTTTATTTTTCAAATGTTTAATGAAAAATTGTATTTAAAAACTTTGCTTTTGAAAATATTTTAAGTTTTGAAACTGTTTCCCCTTTTTTCCTTCCGTTTATTCCTTTTCCATTTTGCCATGAAAAATAAGATTAAAAAGGGGGGGAAGGGAAAATATTTTCGGATTATAAAAAATCGAATATTTGTGGGAAAATATTTTTCTCAGACTTTTTTTAACCCAAAACATATGTGCAACAGTCACTGTGTGCAGTGCTACCCTGCTACCTATGAATTTCATTTGGTGACCCCCTAGTTCTTGTCTTTTGGGAACAAGTAAATAACTTTTCCTTATTCACTTTTTCTACACCAGTCGTGATTTTATAGACCTGTATCATATCCCCCCTTAGTCTCCTCTTTTCTAAGCTGAAAAGTCCCAGTCTTTTAAATTTCTCTTCATAAGGGACCTGTTCCAACCCCCCAATCATTTTTGTTGCCCTTTTCTGAACCTTTTCCACTGCCACTATGTCTTTTTTGAGGTGAGGCGACCACATCTGTACACAATTTTCAAGATGTGGCCATTTGTTTTTTTGACTGCTGCTGCATACTGAGTGGATGTTTTCTGGGAACTATCCACAGTGACTCCTGGATATCTCTTGATTAGTTAGAGCTAAATTAGTCCCCACCATATTGTATGTATACTTGGGATTATTTTTTCCAATGTGCATTACTTTGCATTTATCAACATTAAATTTCATTTGCCATTTTGTTGCCCAATCACTTAGTTTTAAGATCTTTTTTAAGGTCTTCACAGTCTGCTTTGGTCTTAACTATCTTGAGCTGTTTAGAATCATCTGCAAATTTTGCCACCTCACTGTTTACCCGTTTCTCCAGATCATTTATACATAGGTTGAATAAGATTGGTCCCAGTATGGACCCTTGGAGGATACCACTAGTTACCTCTCTCCATTCTGAAAAATTACCATTTATTCCTATTCTTTGTTTCCTATCTTTTAACCAGTTATCAATCCATGAGAGGACCTTGCCTCTAATCTCATGACTACTCACTTTATTTAACAGCCTTTAGGGAGGGTCCCTGCCAAAGTCTTTCTGGAAATCTAAGTACACTATATCCACTGGATCCCCGTTGTCCACTTGTTTGTTGACCCCTTCAAAGAATTCCAATAGATTAGTAAGGCATGATTTCCCTTTACAGAAACCAGGTTGACTTTTCCCCCAACAAATTATGCTCATCTATGTGTCTGACAATTTTATTCTTTGCTATAATTTCAGTTAATTTGCCCAGTACTGACCTTAGATTTACCGGTCTGTAATTGCCAGGATCAGCTCTAGAGCCCTTTTTAAATATTGGCATCACATTAGCTATTTTCTAGTCATTAGTTACAGAGCTGATTTAAAGGATAGGTTACAAAGCACAGTTAATAGTTCTGCAATTTCACATTTGAGTTCTTTGAGAACTCTTGGGTGAATGCCATCTGGTCCTGGTGACTTGTTATTGTTAAGTTTATCAATTTGTTCTAAAACCTTCTCTAATGGCACCTCAATCTGCAGACCACCAACACAGGCAGAATAAATGGTTAGGCTTTTTTTAAACAACTAGCAAAATCATCCGAAGGACAGGATTTGGGGGCAATGGGTGACTTCAACTATCTAGACATATGTTGTTGATTTGATTTTAACAAATTGGGTGGAGCTGGTTGGAAATTTGAAAGTAAAAGGCAGCTTGGGTGAAAGTGATCATGAAATCATAGAGTTCATGAGTCTAAGCAATGGTAGAAGGGAGAACAGCAAAATAGAGAGAATGGATTTCAGGAAGGCAGATTTTAGTAAACTCAGAGAACTGTCAGGTAAGGTCCCATAGGAAGTAAGTCTAAGACCTTGGATGAACCAAGAGACCTTATATAATGTAAAAATAAAAAAGGAGACCTATAAAAAGTGGAAATTAGGTCAAATTACAAAGAATGAATATAAACAAACACAGATATGCAGGGGCAAGATTAGAAAGGCAAAGGCACAAAATGAGCTAAATCGAGCTAGAGACCTAAAGGGTAACACAAAGATGTTCTACAAGTATATTAGAAGCAAGAGCAAGACCAAGGACAGGGTTGGCCCATTCCTCAGTGAAGAGGGAGAAACAATAGCAGGAAACTTGAAAATGGCAGAGGTGCTTAATGACTTCTTTGTTTCATTTTTTGTCAAAAAGATGTATGTTGACAGGATGCCTAACATAGTGAATGCTAGTGGAAATGGGGTAGGTTTAGAAGTTTAGAAGAACAAATTTAAAATAACTTACAGAAGTTAGATATCTGCAAGTCACCAGGGCCTGATGAAATGCATCCTAGAATACGCAAGTAGCTGATAGAGGAAGTATCTGAGCCTTTAGCTATCATCTTTGAAAAATCATGGAAGTCAGGAGAGAATTCCAGAAGACTGGAAAAGGGCAAATATAGTGCTCATCTATAAAAAGGGAAATAAGAACAACCCAGGAAACTACAGGCCAGTCAGTTTAACTTCTGTGCCTAGGAACATAATGGAGCAAATAATTAAGAGATCCATCTGCAAACATCTGTAAGATAATATATTTCTTTGATAGGATATCAAGAAACCAAACTAATAGATTTCTTTGATGGGATATCCAGCCCTGTGGATAAAGTAGAAGTGGTGGATGTGGTATACCTAGATTTTAGTAAGGCATTTGACATGGTCTCACAGGACCATCTTATCAATAAATTAGGGAAATGCAACCTACGTGGATGCATAACTGGCTAAACTAGGGAAATGCAACCTAGGTGGGTGCATAACTGGCTAAATAACCATTTTCAGAGAGTAGCTATTAATGGTTCACAATCATGTTTGACACGTGGGGTTCCACAGGGGTCTTTTCAATATCTTCATTAATGATTTAGAAAGATGATGGCATAGAGAATATGATTATTAAGTTTGCAGATGATACCAAGCTGGGAGGGATTGCGAGGGGAAAGGATCAAATTCAAAATGATCTGGACAAACTAGAGAAATGGTCTGAAGTAAACAGGATGAAGTTTAATGAGGACAAATGCAGAGTTTTCCACTTAGGAAGGAACAATCAGTTTCACACCTACAGAATGGGAAGTGATTGTCTAGGAAGGAGTATTGCTGAAAGGGAGTTAGGGTTCATAGTGGACCACAAGTTAAGAGTCAACAGTGTGACACTGTTGCAAGAAAAGCAAACATCATTCTGGGATGCATTAATAGGAGTGTTATGAGTTAGACATGAGAAGATATTCTTCTGCTCTATTCTGCACTGATTAGGCCTCAGTTGGAATATTGTGTCCCGTTCTGGGCACCACATTTCAAGAAAGATGTGGAGAAATTGGAGAGTGTCCAGAGAAGAGGAACAAAAATGATTAAAGGTCTAAAAGACATGACTTCTGAAGGAAGACTGAAAGAACTGGGCTTGTTTAGTTTAGAAAAGAGAAGACAGAGAGGGAACTTGATTGCAGTTTTCAAGTATCTAAAAAGGAGTTATAAGGAGGAAGGAGAAAAATTGTTCTCCTTGGCCTTTGAGGATAGGACAAGAAGCAATGGGCTTAAATTGCAGCAAGGGAGGTTTAGGTTGGACATTAGGAAAAACTTCCTGTCAGGGTGGTTAACACTGGAATAAATTGCCTAGGACGGTTGTGGAATTTCCATGATTGGAGATATTTAGGAGCAGGATAGACAGACACATTTCAGGGATGATCTAGAATAGTGCCTGGTGCTTCCATGAGGGCAGGGGACAGGAGCTGATGACCTTTAGAGGTCTCTTCTAGTCATGGGATTCTATGATTCTGTTATTATCCAGTGGCCCCACTGGTTGCTTAGCAGGCTTACTGTTTCTGATATACTTAAAAAACATTTTGCGATTTCTTTTTGAGGTTTTGTCTAACTGTTCTTCAAACTCCTTTCTGGCTTTTCGTGTATTTTTACACTTAGTTTGATAGTTTATGCTTCTTTCTATTTTCCTCAGTAGGATTAACTTCCACTTTTTAAACAATGCCTTTTTATCTCTTAGGGTATATCTACACTGCCACTATAGTTCGAACTAGGGTGGCTAATATAGGCATTCGAAGTTGCAAATGAAGCCCGGGATTTAAATATCCCGGGCTTCATTTGCATCTTGCCGGGCGCCGCCATTTTTAAATCCCCGTTAGTGCAAACTCCATGCCCGCAGCTACACGCGGCATGGAGTAGGTAGTTCGAATTAGGCTCTCTAATTCGAACTACCGGTACACCTCGTTCCTCACTGCTTCTTCTACTTGCTGGGTAAGCTCCGGTGGCACTGCTTTGGTTCTCTTTGGTTTTTAATTTGGGACATACAGGCAGTCCCCGAGTTACGCGGATCTGACTTATGTCGGATCCGCACTTACGAACGGGGATTTCTCGCCCCGGAGCTCGCAGGCAGCGGGACCGCCCAGAGCGCAGCGGTCCCGCCACCTCGACCTCCGGGGCGAGAAAAGCTGCTCCGGGTGCCCCTGGTCTGCTGGGGACTGTCTCCAGCAGACCAGGGACACCCGGAGCAAAGCCGGGGAGGCGGAGGGGTCCCGCGCCTCCCCGGCTTTGCCACAGCAAAGCCTCGGAGGCGCGGGACTCCGCCGCTGCTGCGGCTTTGCTCCCGGTGTCCCTGGTCTGCTGGGGGGGGGGGGGGGCGCACCTAGTGCGCCCCCCCCCCCCCCAGCAGACCAGGCTTTTGTTGTGGACCCTGGGGTAGAGCAGCTGGGGTGCTGCCGGGTTGGTCCTGCAGGGACCTACCTGGCAGCCCAGCTGTTCTGTCCCAGGCTCGAGATTCAGCCGCTGTTGAAACTGATCAGTGGCTGATTCCAGGAAGCTGGGGGCAGAGCAATTCTGCCTCCAGCTTCCTGTAGTCAGCCCCTGGTCAGTTTCAGCAGCAGCGGCTGAATCTGGAGCCAGTTCCGACTTACATACAAATTCAACTTAAGAACAAGCCTATAGTCCCTATCTTGTACGTAACCGGGGGACTGCCTGTACAGTTAAGTTGGGCCTCTATTATGGTGTCTTTGAAAAGTTTCCATGCAGTTTTCAGGGATTTTACTTTTGTCACTGTACCTTTTAATTTCTGTTTAACTAACCTCCTCACTTTTGTGTAGTTCTCTTTTCTGAAATTAAAAGCCAGAGTGTTGGGCTGCTGAGGCGTTTTTCTCAACACAGGGATATTCAATTTTATTATGTTATGGTCGCTATTTCTAAGTGGACCAGTTATATTTACCTCTTGAACCAGATTCTGCACTCCACTTAGGACTACATCGAGAAAAGCCTCTGCCCTTGTGGGTTCCAGAACCAGCTCCTCCAAGAAGCAGTCATGTAAGATATCAAGAAATATTATCTCTGCATCCTGTCCTGAGGTGATGTGTACCCAGTCAATATGGGGATAGTTGAAATCCCCCAGTATTATTGAAATGTTTTTTATAGCCTCTCTAATCACCCTTAGCATTTCATAGTCATCATCACTATCCTGGTCAGGTGGTCAATAATATATGCCCACTATTATATTCTTATTATTAGAACATGTAATTACTACCCATACAGATTCTATAGAACATTTTGGTTCATTTAAGATTTTTACTTCATTTTCTTTCACATATAGTGCCACTCCCCCACCAGCACAACCTGTTCTGTCCTTCCAGTATATTTTGTATCCTGGTATGATTGTTTCCCATTGATTGTCCTCACTCCATCAAGTTTTTGTGATGCCTGTTATATCAACGTCCACCTTAAAAATGCGGCACTCTAATTCACCCATCTTATTATTTAGACTTCTAATGGGTCTGTTTGCAATTTCCGGATGTGTTAGACTCTTTTTCGTTTGATTTTCTCATATGATCTTGCTCATACTTTATCATTCCCCCCAAAAAATATTGTCTTTATTTTAGTTTAGTTTGTATATGCTGCATGAAGTAACAAATATGTCCCCTTTGAGAGAGAGAGAATTCTCTGAGCTTTACTGAATATAAAAGCTAGCAGAATTACCCAAGAAACAGAGATGCCATCTGCACCAAAATGGCTTACTGAAGCCTCTGAAAAGGCCAGTCTGTATCACTTTGATGCCTTATTGAAGGTAGGTATTGGAAGCTTTCGGATGAAATACACAAACGTGATTATTTTGAGTGAGGTATGTTAGGTTTGTATTTGGTTTGGATACAGTCCTGCAACCATGTTTAATCAACCATCTAGACCAGGGGTGGCCAACCCATTCTGGGCAAAGAGTCAAGATATGGATCCAGTGCGAAGAGCCAGGGCAAAGTTGTTGAGCAAAAAAAAAAAAAAAAAAAAGGACTCTGCCCCAGTCGCATTTGGTTCGGGAGGGAGGGAGGGAGGGGGAGAGAAGGTCTTCCCTTTTAAGAAAACATGTTTAGAGGCTTTGGGGCCATATCAGGCTTCCACCAGCCAACACTGTCTTTAATTCTCCTTCTTTAATGGCTGCACCGGATGGCTCCCCTGCCCAGGTCAGCACAGGGAGCCAGCAGGAGGAGAGGGCCATTTTGGGGGGTGTGGGGTGGCTTTTTGAGCCACGGAGGGGGGGAGCAGCCGCATATGGATCGCAAGCCGCGGGTTGGCTATGGCTGATCTAGACCCATACAGCTTCCTTTCACTAGTGAACTGTTAAAACCTATGCCACTTCCATCTCAAAAGTGAAAATCTTCAAGGGTGTATTCAGAGGAAAACATGATCCACTGAAAACACGATCCAAGAGAAGAGTCTGTGGATAACTAGAGCAATCTGCTGATTAAGCATTGGCCCTGTGCGTAAAAGAAGCTTGGGGGTAGCTTTCATTTAAGTACCCAAGTTTTCCAGATGAAAACATTTGGTTAAAAAGAATGCATACACTGTAATTTACTTGTTTGCTCCACTCCCTTGTGGACATGCCCAGCTTCCTCTGTACCTGGCAACTTTCCTGTGCTTTGTACACCAAAGCTAAAAAATGTGATTCAGATATTCCTCAAATGAAATCACCAATTGCACTCACTTTCCCACACTCTCAAAATACTCTCCAGAAAAAGAAATAAAGTAACCTCTCTTCCCTTCAATGTGCATGACATACAAATCTGTTTGCAATACACAGATTTGACAATATGATGTTGATAGCATATGCATCCAGTATGCATACCCATGGCATGTTTTGTAGAAAAGTTAACAGATTGATTGCAGCAGTCACTAAAGCCCTCATTCTGTCTATGTGCAAAATAGGCACCAATAACCAATCACTATTTCACTAGCATAACTCAATCTTCTTCTGGAGGGGTCATTCTTATTCAATGCACGACCTCTTTTCTGAAGCTGTAAGCAAGGTTTCCAGTCATGAGGGTGAGTTTTACCAGGATCAGTGAATCTATATCTTCTCTCTTGAATCAGAGAGAAATTTTCTGACCAAATGAAAAGAAAATGGCTTTTTTTGGAGGGGGGGGAGCGGGTCAGGAAAAAGTTTGTAAGAAAAACAAAACAAATGATATTTGAAAAAAGAAGGGGAAAGGAAAAAATGGGGGTGTGGAGAGGGAAGGGGTTGGGGTACAAAAACAGAAAATGAATTTCATTAAAGCAGAACCTAATGGGTAGAGGTTGTGTTTTTAGTATTTTCCCCCTTTTCTCTCTCTTTTCTGTTCCTCTGTCCTTGTTCCTTCCATTTACCAAACATTTTTCACCAACATCTTTTTGAAAAGCCTCATAATGGCAGCAGGGGAATGATTTTTCTCAGCCATCCCTAACCAGACGTAATACCACTGGCTCAGTTGAAAGCCTTCATGTCACTAAACTGTTTCCTTGAGTCATCCTGTCTTTTATGGGGAAAAACGTACACAAAAACCTCAAACTCCAGATATGGCCTTGATCTAGCAAAGTATTTATGCTTACTAAAGAGAGTATTCTACTGTGCAGCTCAGCACATATGTGATTCTTATTTGTTACTTGAATTACAATAGAACTTAAGAGCTCCAGTCATGAACTGGACTCCACTGTGCTCAGTGCTGTACAAACACAGAAAATAAAAACAGAGTTTGCCTTAAAGAGCTTACTGTCTAAGTCTGAGTACTGCAAGATCTGACCTTTACAGTGTACGCTGTGCATTGAGATCTACAAGGATCATACACATGCTCAACAAAAAAGTATTGCCTTCTCCATAATTAAAATATTCTTATAAATATAGTAGCCAAAAATAAACTACTAGCGAAACTATACCTGAGAGAGTCTGTTGTGCATTGATCTCTGAACAGGAAAAGCAAGCATGCTTGTTCTGTCACCCAGAAGGTTCAAGAGGGAAAAAAAAGGTCAATTCACGTAAATCAGAAGAGACCAGAGTAGACCTCAGAGTCTTTGATAGATTGAGATCTCTGAAAGGATGCATAAAATAGGTCTATATTTGAAATTTTGCTATTGAAAATCTTCTATGTGTATATTTGTAATTAGTGGTTTTAGTGTGTGTTTTGACCAATAAAATGAAGTTATGTTGGATCTCCTAATTAATTAGACATGGGAGTTCTACGTGAAACATTTAATTTTCTGGATGTTCTAATTCACTTTGAATTATTATAAATGATATTCTATATGTGTATAGAAATAAAGAGATAAGGGAAAACAGTGGATGAGCTGAGTATAAAGCTAGAAAATTGGGCTGTGATTAATAATGTACTATGTCTGTTTGAGAATGGATAAATAGAAAATTCAACACAAAAAAACAAGACAGAGTGATAACATTTCCATCCTGTTAGGCACAGCGCCAGTCTGGGTTTTATTTTAAATCATTGGCATAGGTGAAAAATATTAATGATAGCCAGTCATCAGCTGATGACAGCTTCTGGACTCCCTGTGATTACAGCTACCCATAAAATAATTCACATTTGCTGATGGGGACAGAGGCTAAATATTACTTGTCTTTTTCATGCAGCAGTCCCATTTGCTGCGATGGAGCTACTTATATGGGTAAAATGAGCAGGATTTGACCCCACAAATACAAAACGGATGGTCAAAACCTATCCTGAAACAGTTGGATTCAATTCCTGCTGACTTCAATAGGAGTTAAGCATAAGTAGATGTATTTCTTACAGTTAGATCAGTGGAAACTAATAGTAACTCTGTTTTAAGTGAATAGTTACTCTATTGCAGTAGTGAAGAAAATCAGGTCCATGAGAATCAGGTCCATGAGTTTTTTAACTGTACAAAATATGTGTCTCCTGTGCTGAGTTTGCTGCCAGTAAGTCCATTGGGAAGGAAAGCATAAATACAGCATAAATGTATTTTTTTGTTTTTACTCTGGATGATCCTAGAAATATGAATCTGTCATAGGGATTTTATGGAATTCTTAGCAGTGGAAAACACTAGTAAGAAAAAGGATGAATTGAATAAACCAGAATTCACAGGGAAACTTGTGGTGACATTTAAAAGAAAATGGTTTAGAAAATGGGCTCTTTTCTGTGGTTTTAAAAATCACCTAATAAAATGTCAGTTTGTAGTAGAGGTGCATTTATTGTTTTTTACTTTCAACCACAATACTGCATGTGTTTTTCATGCAATTTTATCCCTGCTTCAGTCTTTGTTCTCAAAGGTGGCTACTGAAAATCACCTTCACAGTCCATTTGTTCAGATCCTGAAGCATGCTTGAATTGCAGCAGACCACCTCTGTAAAGGATGCAGTTTGCCAAAATCTACCACTCAAGACTTTTTTACAGTTGCCAGAAAAATGTGGCTAGTAGCATATTCCCCAGCCAACCCTTATTATATAGGGCAGTTTGTGTTTTTCGATTTAGTTTTCTTTCCGTCTCACTGAGACTTGTTGGAATCCCCTGTATCAATCACTCCATGTTAGAATAACTCATGTGGTGATTTATGAAGTGGAAATCTGAACAATCTGTTAAATATTCTTGACTGTTTTCCTATGTTATCCTGATCGTTGTTGTCTCCTTTCTTTTCATAATCTGTTGAATCTTTTAGCTTAAACCCCACCCTGCATAGTCCCAGATAAAGCAGGTGGGGTACCCAGTTTCAGTGGCTAACTCATTCCCAGGCGTCCTCTGCCTAATACCAATCACAGAGCAGGAGAGAAGAGTTGGGCTCTCTGAGTACAGAGAAAGCCCTCAAATTGGAACTACTCTGTACTGAGGGAGAAGGCAAGGAACACGGTTCACTAAAAGACAAGGCACCAACAAAAGGACTCAGGGTCATAGGCATAAATGATAAGTGGCAAGAGAAAAAAGTTTTGAGAAGTGGTATTTTAGCTTAATAGAACTGTGGAAAGGTGGGAGACCAGAGAGAAAACAGACTATAATAGTTGAGGAAAGGAAGGAAAAGACAAGGGAAAGGGGGTGAATTTGCTTATGTAGATTAATTCTCCATTCCCTGTTAAATCTGCCTTTTTGATGGCTTGTGAAACTTTTTATCAGAAATGAGAAGGAATAACAGCAACTTTTAGAGGAAACAGAGAAGTCCCAATTGAGACTCCTCAAAAGATTGTAGAGTACCATTTTCTAGTGGAAATTTAGCTATGATGAAAGCTTTGTTATCCAGCACTTATGGGGAACAGAGGTTGCTGGTTAACTGACTGTGGTGGGTAACAAAGTTTATTTTTCTGCCTCCTCTTCCTACTGGCGGAACAGGCTTCCAGCAAATCGATGTAGGCTAAGGAAAAGGAGGCGCTTGCTGATGACGTCAGCCGGTAGTGCTGCTTGACAGAAGCCCTGCAATGGCTGTCTGGACAGGCGACAGTCAGGCATGCACGCCTGAAAGACATGGAGGTATTGTGGCTGGGGGCAATGCCAGTTAACAAAGTTTTCTGGTTAACTGAGTGCTGGATAACAAAGCTTTCACTGTATATAAAAATAACATGTAATTACATGTAAAATAATGTAAATGCATGGGGCTTGATTGTTCTCTGTGAAGGAAAAGCCAGAAAAAGAAATGGAAAACTTTTCCAGTTCCTATCTGGGGAGCTTAATTCCCTGTTGTACTGTATTTTGTGTAGGCAGCTTGGTCAGTATGTGAAGTGGTTGTAGTTGCAGTTATGCTGTGAGAGTTAAGGTGTAACCTGCAAAATTGACACGATTAGTGAAATTAATTTATATTCCACTTATTCTCTTGTTTGAGGACAATTGGTCCAAGTGACTGGGGCAAATTAAAGCAGTCTTCCAGCTACCCTAATCACAAGCTCAAAGAGTGTATACAAGGAGAGCTTTCAATGCTTTTATACTCCATGCCTGCCTTTCTTCTGATTTCCAGGTGAGACTTGTCCCTTTTCATTCTTCCATGGCACATTAGATGCTGGATTTGTGCTTTTGTGCAATATGGAGGATTATTTTTATAGACTCTATTAGCATAGGAATTGTGACTGTGTGTATTGTCCAAAAGCCACTGGGGATTTTGTGCGGAGAGGAGATGTAGGATAGTGGGGAAAGTGACTAAAGCATCTGAGCATATTATTGTTTAGTACTGTGAGACCCTCCAGTACTCAGCCAGTGATGTTTAGAATGGGGAGAGTCATTTTGCAAGCAACTGTTGAGTTTTGCACTACTGTGGCTATAGAGGAATTTCACACTGTTGTGGCAGGGAAGTGAGATTTTCTCTGACAGTTTATTCAGCACATTAGTTAAGAACTGCTTGTGTCTATTTTGCATCAAACCAACTGACTTTTTTCATCTTGTGCTACTTTGAGATTCCCTGAATATCCGTGACCAGGTCTGTTCAGGGATTACTATGTCTCCAGGCTGTTATAGGCAAAAAGGAATGAATGGAGAAGTAAGAAATGGGTTATGGCTGAAGGGTCTTTCTACTATTGCCTACAGATTTATCTGTATGTGTGGCTATCCAACACATATGACGGGCAAATCAGAATGGTGTAACTGATTCCGTTACACCAGAACTATAGTTGCAGTACTCACTTTATACACACAACCCAAAATTAAGCCCTGTAGGCTTTTCCTGGATTTACCACATCTGGAGCAAAGATAGTGCCCATCCTCATCTGATGAAACCAGCTGAGGCTTAAGCACTATAAACCCACTTGATTCCTGGGACATCACTCATGGAATATTAAACTGTACTATACTTGGGTACAACCCACTTCTTCAGATGACTGGAGTATTAAAAGTCCAGTTTCAAGAATAAATAAGGAAAAGCAGGGGGAAACGAAAAAAGAGATTTGGGGGGACTTTTCCCACTTCCCCTTCTCCCCACCCCCGCATTCTTTTATTTATTCTTGGATCTGACCTTTTAAAACTCCAGTCATCTGAAAAAGTGGGTTGTACCCACGGAAGCTCATGATACTGTCTACGTGTTTTGTTACTCTTTAAGGTGCTGCTAGACTATTTGTTGTTTTTTAAGTTTTTCCTGTTACAGACTAACTCAGCTACCCTTCTGAAGTGTCTGTACTATACTGTTCCTCCACTGGGTGACATTGTGAAAATTACTTTATTTAAAGAAACCTCAGCCATATCCAGCAAAGTATTAAAGGATAGTTTGATAAATACATTTGGTATGTATATGTAAGCTTTGTAGCCAGTCCATATTTGGTACAGAAGAACATAGCATGGTGTCAGGAGTAAACTAAAAACACAAAGAGAAGGAAAACACCTGCAAAAATTGCAAACAGAAGGAACAAAACAACAAAGTTTACAATATCTCATCAACATGCCACTCTCAAATACCCCTGAAAACTTCAGGTTTGACAAACCTTCACAAAGGACAGACAGGAAGTAGTATTTTGCAAGATTTCAAATTGCAAATAAACTCCACAGAGAAAACAATAATATACAGGTATCTTATTTAATGTATGCTTTGGGGAAACAAGCAGAGCAATATCTGTAACTCCTTTTGACTTTACTGAAGACAGTCACAAAGATGATTATGGAAGGATTCTGGCTATGTTTGATGCATACTATATACCTCAGAGAATTGTTGTTTATGAAAGAGTATGTTTCCACCACATAATTCCATGGGAAAATGAACCAAGGGAAAATGCTGAATATTTTATAAATGTTCTACATATATTGATTGAAAACTATGATTTTTGGAATGCATAATATGAAAATATTAAGAGACTGGATATTGGATTAACAAATAAAAACCTTTCACAAAAGTGACAGAGATTTAATCCCAGCTACAGCTATACAGAAAGGAAATCAGTCTGAGCTGATGACACAGCAAAATGTAGAGCAACTTGACAAACTTGAAAAACCTGAAGCTACCTTAGAAACTGTAAACAGACTCTTGAGTGTTAGAAGTCGTTATCGTAAAATCCTGAAGAATGGCGAGAGAACTTAAAGGCTAACAGGAGCAAAGTCCAGCCTACATGCATAACATGTGGAACAAGTTATGTCCCAAAGAATTATTACATGTCCAGCCAGAGGCATAAGGTATAATAAATGCAAGAAATATGGTCAATATGCAGCTGTTTGCTGCACCAGAGCAGAGAGTAAGTTCACTCATATCATAGGCATTCAAGAGCCATGATGACACAGAGCCACGTTGTAGAGAGAATCTGAATATTCCTGGTAACACTATTGACTTCAGAAATTACTCAGGAGCCAATGTCACAAGCTAAATCTACACTTAAAACATTAAAGCGCTCCCATGGCAGCACTTTAAAGTCACAACACCAGTGCTCTATGTAAAAAAAGGAGCATAGCTCCATGCACTAGGAGCCTGTTTACACTGATGCTTTACAGTGCTGTAACTTGCTGCATTAAGAGGGCTGTTTTTTTCGCATCCCAACTTTCGGTAACCGGGTTTGGTTCTTTAAAGGATTTGAAACCACAGAGAGAGGAATACTTCTTGTTAGGGTTAAACAAAGATTATTTATTTTTTCTATTTACTTTATAATCAATTTTCCATTTAAATCAATTCATTATTTTTGATTCTTTTAAGACAATATAATATACAAAGAAAAAGTAGAAAAACAGTACAGTTAAAAATAACAAGAAATAATAACTTCTCCTACTGATATACCCTCCTGAGTTACCTTTAAGAAATTTATGGAGTTAACAGTTATATAATACTCACGTTAAGAAAGATAGAAGCATTGCTTAGATTCAGGAGATATTCTTTTCTTTATGTTTTTCCTTTCTTTGGATTTTTCGTTGCAACTTACGACCGGTATTCGTTCCCCTTTCGGAGCTTATTTGTTCCCCTTTCGGAGCTTATGTACGGCAGCGAGATTCAGCGCCGGGGAGGGAGCCCTGGTTGATCAGACCTGGCTTTTCGGATTCGCAACCCGTCCGCTCGTGGTCTGTTTCAGCCCACCTTATATACCCTGTATCGGTATTTTGGTACTCCTCCACTCGCCTGACAATTGCTGACGTTAGATTTTTGTTGTCTCATTCTGCCCTTACAAAAAACTTTCGTCTGCTCCATTTGGGGTAATCAGCACTTTGTTGCATACTGCTGTCTGAGTTACTTACTTCCCTAAAAGCGGGGTTATTGTTGGTCAACCAAGCAAATTTTGTTTTTATTTTTATCTCCTGTATCTGAGAGTGCTGCCTTTCCTTTCCACTTACAATTAAACTGGTGCTCATTTGACATATTCTGGGTAGGCCTCAATACCTTCCTTTCACACCAACCAAGAAAGTTAAAGCATGGTAACTTGCCAATGTAGACAAGCCCACCATCCTCCCAGAAGGAATTTACAATCACCTTCAACCTCTCTCAAAGATGAAGTCATCTGAGGCAGCTCTAACTAGCCCTGGAGGTATTCTGAACTGCATGGGCCAATTCACCACAGAAACAGCTTACAAAATCAAGAGCTGTGCATTCAGAGTGTATGTGATCAAATGGCCACAGACCAACAGTTTATTATGCCCCATTGATACCGGTATTAATGAAAAATGAGAGAAAAAGGTATCTT